>NC_140966.1:13658332-13830832 GCF_056783735.1 Eptatretus burgeri
TATATATATATATATATATATATATATATATACATATATATATTGTTACAAATTCTGGTCCACCCGGCGTGCGATCGGCCACGTACTCAAATCGCGACCGCGTCGCCCACCAGAACGGATAATTCAGTCGTGACCCTCCTTGAACAACGCCAGGAGCGAGTCACGGGTGGGTCATTCGACCTCACCACAATCGTGCCAATTGGCCACCTGTGCAGGATAGGGTTGTTCGCCAAATTCGACCGACCTAAGTACCTGCGCGAGTAGTTAACCGAGCGATCGTACCTCGCCGCAGACGGCCTCGGACACGAACCGCTTAAGCGGTCCGTTCCGTGCTTCAGTGATAACCGAGCGGTGTTATCGCCGACCCCGACGGATGTAATTCTATTTACTGGGTGCTTACACCCTTCTACCAATTCCTTCCGTGATGCAAGGTGGCACTTTCAAACAAGGGAAAAGGACACAACGAAACGGGGAAGAGTTCAACAAGCACGTTTATTACACCCTCAGACAAGGCACGTATTTACAGCCATACAGTGAATCATGCACGTATGTACAGTGATACAGTGAAAGCAAGCAATTGAAGAGTTACAACCGAATAAATGGGCTTTTATTCACACACAGTTACTTAGACAAGTCTACTTTTCAAGACGGCGCCACCACATGCACTTATACAAAAGAAAAGCCACCCTCAAAGACAAGGGTGGCAGACAGCTCCGTGGATCAAATGTACGTGGAGCCTGGATGAGTGGCCAGGTCCACGAGACCGAAGGGTCTTACCCGCGCCCTCGTGGCGCGATGGCGGGCAAACTGCAATGTCAGCGCAGCCGCGCCTGACTTCATGCCCCTGGCGTGGCTGGTGAGCTCTCTCTGGCGTTCTCCGCGCAGGCTCGCGTTACACAGCCGGCACCACGGTTGGGGAGGGGAACGGACGGGGTTACCGGCGCTTTCTCAGCACGGATGCTCAGTATGGGGGGGGGATTGTTGATGCCCGGAATGGGGAGGGTTGTTGATGCCCGGTATGGGGAAGGGGATTGTTGAGACTCTCTCAGCACGTCAACGCTCTCCTGGCGAGACAGGGGTTACCGGCGCTCTCTCAGCGCAAAGCTCGGTATGGGAGAGGGGAATTGCTGACGCTCCCTTCCGTATGCAAATATCCGGATCAGGATGACCTCGGGGGCGGAGCCACGCTCGCCCATTGGTCGGAGGAAAGGGGGCGTGAATCTCCCCTGATCCTAGAATTTGCATATATCGATTTCACACAGACGCGCATGGAGGCGGGGCCAAGCCGCTCCGCGCTTGCTTATTGGACGGAGAGGAAGTGGGTGTGTAGCATTCTTGATCCGAATTCTCCCTCGGAAAGGCCGCTATTTGCGCTCGCGGCTCGGTGCGTTCGGCACCAATCGCTGAACGGGCCCGAGACAGCCCGACGATCAGTGTTCACAGGTGGTGCGGGGATGGCCGTATAAGGAGAGAGGTGAAGGTGGTGGAGGGTTTTCGGTGGTGGTTTGATGGTTATGGTGCCGTTTGGGAATGGCAGTGATGCGATGATGTGGGATTGAGTTGTGAAGGTAAAGGTCGTGGCTGTTGGCGTTGTTGTTGTCTGAGGGTTGGAGCGTGGTTGTAGTTGGAGGCGATGGCTGGCGTGGTGGTTGTTGTGTGATGGCGGTTGAGACGTGGTTAGTTCAACATAACGATAGAACAGAAAAACGGCTATCTCAAAGCGTCGCAGCCCGAATGAATCATAAATTCCCTCGATATAACGGGTTTGGGGCTAACGGCACATGTACTTAGAGATATCTCACCTACGGGCCCTTCATGGTGTAATGCGAATTTCCACAGCCGTAACACTACCCCCTCCCCTTTTTACAGACTCGTCCCGAGTCGTCAAATTTTCGTGTGCCATCATGTGTAGTTCTCCCCTAGTACGTTTTACCTACGGATCCCTGAGTGCGACATTCATGGTATTCGTGTACCCAAAATAAATAACCTACGGGGATATATATATATATATATATATATATATATATATATATATATATATATATATATATATATATATCACAATATCTCAAAAAGTTGTGAACGGATTCGGACGAAACTTGGTGGACATTTGGGTGTTTGACAAGGAAGAATTTATTTAATTTTGGTGAAGATCTGAATGGTGTGGTGCGAGTATACCCCGGTTAAAATAGGTGTACCATATCCCTGTGTCGTAAGAGGCGACCAGGGTTGCGTCAGGAAGGGCATCCGGCGTAAAACATGTGCCAAATCACTATGCGGATCATACGGATGATCCGCTGTGGCGACCCCGAATGGGAGCAGCCGAAAGAAGAAGAAGAAGAAGAAGAAGAAGAAGAAGATCTGAATCCGGATTCGAGAATTTTTTTTCGTGATTCTTCGCCATTGAGAGATGGGGCTAAAATGATATAAAGCACAATATCTCAAAAACTTGTGGTCGAATTTGGATTAAACTTAGTGGGCAGGTTGGGAGTGTCACCACTACAAATTGCTTCTATTTTGGTGAAGATCCGGATCTGGGAAGAGGTATGCGCTCCACCGAGTGCTCTTCTCGTTATAAGCTCTTTTTATTTTTATTTTCCTTCTTTGATGTCAGACCTCTCTCAATATACATGCTTAAGCTTCTTCACACTCTTGAAAGATAATTATACACGTTTTAGCCACCACTGTTCATGTACGAGAGCTTCAAATTTGATCTGGACTTGTGGAATGAGTGATTAAGCCTTTCCGACCTTGTAGGGTTTGTTTCTACAATTCGCTCTCCCAATTTTTTTAATAGTTTGTTTTATATAACCCCAGTCTCTTCAATCCCAAGGAGTATGAAATCAGCATTTGGGTTTTTTTTTATTTCTTCCTCCGCTCCTAATTTCCGAAATGGCCGATCTGTATCTCAGAGCCAACTGGGACTTTCAGAATGAAATTTAACATCAATAATGGGAAGAGTATGTACGTGGAGTTGACATCATTTTTTGACTTTGACATAATTTAAGGTCATGATCTAATTATAGACATTTTAACATTTTCATCAAAACTCCACAAAGGTTTGTCAGATTAGAATGAAATTGCCCTCGCTCGATAGTCTGGAGCAAGGTGCATTTACACTTCATTTACGTCATATCCCTCTGAGTTAAAGATCAAGGTGAAACGGCAGTCTAAAGTAAAAAACACGTTTTTTTTTGTTATCGCTCAATTTTTCCATTGTGGAATCTTAAAGATTGCTTGACCATACAAGATGTTTTTGCTTCATAATAATGTATCTGCACAGCATTTGTTCATCTGTTATTTGATTAGTGTCCTTGACCTACGTTTTCAGATTGTGACCTATTTAACAAAAAACACCTTTTGATTATAACTTGAATAGCTGTCCTCCAATTTTAATGATGTTGAGCTTTATGGCTACACTGTTATTTTATGTGACCGAAAGTGTTAAAATGGTGGACTTTATATTTTTTTTGCAAAATCGTGTAAATTCGTCCAAAAACCTTCGTCTGCAGACCCACTAATCAGAATGCTACCAAATTTGGGTTACAACATTAGGCCAGTGCCCAGATAAACTGCAGGTCCAGTGGTCCTATTTTTTATGTTCTGACCTTTGGACTCTGCCCTTAATGTCTCTTTTAGCGTCTGGGTAGGCCATCAGCCCACAGTTTAGGCGGAAAAGTCACGCTCTAGCTGGCCCAAGGAAAGGGAAGGGCTGCCCTGGAGTGATAAGTCGAAGGGGGGGGGGGGTGATCTTCCAACCATCAAGCGAACCTTTGGGCAAATGGTGAGCAAGAGGGGAAGGCAGTGGTATGTCACGGTGTGAGGTAGGGGGCTGGGTCCAGAGACTTTAAAAGCACGTGCCAGTGTGGTGAATTTCCAGATGCCTGCGACCGACCCTTGGAGAGGCTGTGTGAAGTCTTCTCAAGCAGCCGTACGATGCCACACCCCTAACCACCCAGCCATGCCTCTCCTCTCTCTCACACCGGGCTGCGTGTGGAACTGGCCGTTCTGCTGCAAGGACGTGACGTGTCCCGCCAGGCACAGCCAGGGTATTTCTGTCCTGTCATCTCTCTGCTCTATCTCCTGTGGTGCGAGTCTGAAGGACTTGACGTTAGATAATTAAGGTTCTGTATGTGCGGTAGTGGGTTAGGGATTTTGTTAGATCACCATTTATTGTTGTTATTTCTTTTTGTATTCCTGTCACTTCATCGCCTGAAGGCAAATGCTTTATTAAATACACCTGGTCTCAGGGTGAATTCAGGTTGTCGTGATCCCTCCATTGGTATTTAATGAAAGCTCATTGAAGGTTAATTGACGACGTCAGTTAAAGACAGTGGGACGTGCCCCCCAGCTCGCTCAGCATATTTAAGACGAGGCTTGTGGTACATAATTAGCGTAGCGCTCAGCTAATTCGGTGCCCCAATCAGTACAATATCATGACTGGTGGACACGTGATCTTCAAATCGCTACAATAGCAATTGAGACAACTCGCCGGACAACTACAACAATATATTACCATTATTTGATGCGATTGTGGTAACATTTATTCGGGCTACACAGTCTGTATATATGTATATCTTAGAAAAACAATAATTGAAGATATTCTTCAGGATGAGTGCATAGCCAGTGTAGGATATTCTACTGACCTCATTCATCAAAAACCTCTTGCACTAAAGCGCTCTATATAACACTGGTCCTTCACAGGCGGTAATCAACATGACCGTGCAGCCATTTGTCTGTACATTTCAGCAAGCTTGAAGTTTTGTTTTGTCAAATGTTGTAATTCATCATCGTTCCCCTCTTTGTTGTTCTACTTCCTGCCATCTTGATTTTCACCACATACTTGAATGCAGGAAACGCATGATTATGTGCAATGGTTGCCCATACTGCCAGGCCAATTTCCCTCAGAATTAATAATCTCTAAAAGGCAGAGTAATATACATGAAAACAAAAGTCAAGTCCAAGTAGAAAACACCTTCATATCACAGAGAAATACCACAAAAGGTATTTTGACAAAAATAAAGATAATACAATGAAAGGGAGTCACAGGTTAATGTGCAAGCAGCATCGTGGTGGGAAAATGGTGTTTACGGCACAACATCAACACAAGCAGGATTCGTGAGCTCGAAACGTCATTGTTGACTGATGGACTGCGTAGCTCAAAGATCGTGCATTTGCCTTTGACTTTCCCAGTTTGAGTTCAAACTGTGCCAAAATCAAATCAAGCATTCAACTACAAATAATGTACTGCTACTTTGCAGGGACCTCAGGCATTACATCAAGTACACACCACTTCTCTTCTGAGGAGGAGGTGGGGTGCATTGGCATGGAGCCACTTGCCATGTCCACGAGCACCTGTGGATGGTAAAGATTCCGCAATGTCTTTACCAAAGATTTTGTAGGCCATTGAGTGCAGTACCGAGGCCCCTCCCCTTCCTCTCCTCCCCTTAATTTTTTTCTCTGCCCATCAATGTCAAACCACCTTGCAAAGTCCTTACTCAGGTAAATTGAATGAATGAATGGTTTATTCGAAACTCGCAAGTACAATCCATCATTATGCTGAAGGGAATGAATATTAAGTGGGGGGGGGGCAAGAAGGATGGGAGGGAGAGAGAAGGCATGACAGAGTGAGGGGAGGGAGAGGAGGGAGATAAGAGGAAGGGGGAGCGAGGAGGGAGGGGTGAGGAGTGGGGGGTGAGGAGGAGTGGGGGAGTAAGGAGGGGTGGGGGAAGGGAAGGCAGCGTGAGGGGAGGGTCCGTCCAGACATAACCACCAGCTGGAAATAACTGTCCAGATACGTGTGGAGATAAGCACCATTTGGATACGTGTGGAGATAAGCACCATCCAGGCATAACCACCGTCCAGATACATTCGGATACAGAAAGAAAGAGAGAGGTGTGGGAGGATGCTGCACTTAATTAGGAGGGTGTGGAGTGACGATGGGGCAAAAAGAGTAAAAGGTGGGGGTAGGGGAGTTAGCTGAGAATAAATTATGCTTTATGTATGAACAAAACACACACACACACACACACACACACACACACACACACACACACACACACACACACACACACACACACACACACACACACACACACAATCGTCATGTGACAGTTGAAAAAAAATTGGCTCTGCAATTGAGAAAACATGTTAATGCAGTGAACGGCTCGGAAATTGGGCGTCATTATCAAATATATTTTACTTTGAAACTCACAAAGAGAAACCATATAACCTTTGTAAAGCACACCGAGTCATATAAAATAACCAATTACTTTGGAAACAGTCATGAGGACAAAGGAAGACGTGATTGCTCATGCGCTGCTGAGGTTAAAAGTTAAAACCTCTAAGATACGGGATGAAACTTTGCCACCACAGCACCGGCATATACCCATATATGTACATCTACCTTATAGCAACTGCTGACTGTACATCCCAATCGGGACACGAACTGTACCGCCGTCGACTGTTGGGCGCTCAGCAAACCGCTTTAGCACTCAAGCAAACACTCCAATTAAATGGTTGGCAAGTGATAGCAATGTCCAAACTATGTCAAAATTGGACAAATGAACACTTTTTTTAGCGGTCAGAACTGCTGCTAAGTTCAATTCTGGAGGTTACATTTTGTAATTCAGCTTAGTTTAAGAGATTCTCGGGGTATGGCATGTGCGCAAATGAAATAAAGCCACAAACACTGGTGTCTCTGGGCCTTTATAAGCATTGCAACGTATCCAGCGATTTGTAGATATCGATAATGAATGAGGAAAGTGACAAAAAAAAACTTTATCGTTGAGAAATCATTGTGGCCTGTTCAAAGTCAGGGCATGGTTGAGCAGGCCAAAAACACATGGCGGCTTCAGACCCCAGTGAGGTAACCCAGGATATGCCTTAAGACCCCAGAGAGCGAGGTGACCGGGAATGTGCCTGATAAAGAATATAATTAAATAAGGCCAATAATTATAATCAAAAGGGGTGTTTTAATTAACCCAAACACCCAATTTTCACTCTTGCACTTCCCTTGGAGTTCCCTTAGTATGCATGCAAAGTTTCAAACCGCTAGGTTTCATGGTTTTGGAGTTATGGAGGACACACGGACACACACACACACACACACACACACACACACACACACACACACACACACACACACACACACACACACACACACACACACACACACACACACACACAAACACACACACACTAGTTGGTGTAGATTACAATTACTCAATATTTTACAACTGCATCAGCTACTCCTGTAAAAGAGTTGTGCATGAGGCATTAGATAGTAGTGAGGATTAACCGTGAAGGAATGGTATGAAGAGTGGATTAGATAGACGAACAATTCCACAGCTGAGAACAAATGGGTGCATCTCGTAAATAAAAGGAAGGATAATTATGACAAGAAAAATATCCATAGGTAATATGATAATCTTGACTTCCAACAGCCAACATTTCTGCTTAACTGAAGGACAAAATAGTTTAAACCTAACTTTCCGTTTCGTGAAAACAGAAAATCTTATTGTTACCATGCCCATCGATATCATATCGAACTGGATGGTGGGGAAGTTTGAATTTCCTAATGAGTGTTTTCACTGAAATCTCAACCAGAAACACAATGCATTCCACAAGACATTTATCAAAATGTCATCAATCCTTGTAATTGTTCCAATTATTCTCCATACCTGTGAACTGTCCTGCAGATACAGCCAGGTAGAGAATGGGGTGGCTGAAAGATCGAGGCCTGAAACGTGAAGCTCAGCAGAACCTGCAGGCAATGCTTGTTCGCTTTCCCTTGGGATCACCGATACGTCAAAACGCAAAACGGCGTCGTCGTTCATTCTCAAGTCCAACGCCACCAAGAAGCACTCATTGAATGTCACAGCCAATGTGCCTTGGTGCACCTGCAGAAACATGGTGACCGATGAAACGTGGCACCTTGATGGACTTTAATAATGCGGGTCAATTTTATATGAAAGGTTATAAAGCTGCAAAAATAAGCTTTTTGATGAACGATTGGTGAGTCCTGATTCCTGCTGCCCAAATTGTTCTGAAATAAAGAATGCTTGGCTGTGGAGTGTAAATAACACTGATGTGACAATCTATTCTATTGGATTCTCTTTATTTTCTTTTGTCACCTGCTTCATGGGGAGTCCTGAGTGGAAATGTGGAATTGCATACTTGAAACACACACACACACACACACACACACACACACACACACACACACACACACACACACACACACACACACACACACACACACACACACACACACACACACACACTGCATAGCAGGAGGTACCATTGATCAATTGAGAATATTGATCTTTGGAATTGCATCTTCATGAGGATTTCCAATCAGGATTCCACATGAGGCATTTGCTGAAACAAAATGAACATAAATCAATGGACCCTTATTCTACGTACCCCAAATTATAAGTGTTACGCAGGAAATATCCCCAAACAGTGAGTTCAGCAAACAAAAAAAAACAACAAAGATGAAAGAAAAAAAGCCCATGGTATAACAAAGGTAATCAACAGACAGAATAAGATACATGGTAATGATCCTTAAAACTCAAAATATACATGAGGCTTGCAGTTAGGATGGTGGGACAATGCAGTGTTTATGAAATTATTCTTATTATGAACACAATCAGAACAAAGGATGAGGGATATTAGAGGAAAAATTACAGATTTCTTTGGCAAACAAAATTTATACACAAAAGTTACCATTGACTAGGATTCTGGGAATGTGTTGGGAATATGAACCCGAACGAGTGAGTAACGTACAGCTGTGGTTCCAATAACTTGGCTGCCTGGTTCAAGGACGACAGTGACAAAGCAGGCCTTGCCCTGGTCTTCCTCTGTCAGCCCCTGCAGCTCGATTCCCTGGAGCAGCGTAACAGAAAGACGAGGCGGACATGATAATGCCTCAAGCACCACCTCAAGCTGTCCACTACAAGGATCTGCCCACGGCTCCTGGCCCACGGAGGAGAGTGAGTCCATCGACTCAACTGAGACAGAAAGAGCAAGAGAGTTGTGCCGCGTGAGAGAGCTCCTCTGGGAGAGGATCATATCAGCTGCGGTCGGTAGCTCAGCCAGATCATCCATGAGTTCAAGCTGGCAGTTCGAAGTAGAATATGCCACATAAGTCCCCAGTGCTGGGGGATTGGATGTCAGAGGACTACTGTATGGGTCCCTTCTCTGGAAAGGGAAGGGTTGGAATACACAGACACATCATCATTACCCTCATGGTAATCATTTTTTTTTCTTGATAGTTATTTCAAAACCATTGCAATTATCATTTTCCAACCCAGAAAAATACTATTGCTACCCCATATCAATAACCATGGGACTGCAATTGCAATTGTTTGAAAATCGATCGTAGAGCGCAGTATAATCAACTGGAGGTGAGTTCCTTGTTGACAGGTAGAGTCATTCTGAGTATCAGAATATACGAATGTTATAATGTGGAAACATTGTACCTTGTTTGCTCGAGTGATGCTGCACCAAGGGGAGTTTCAAGTTACTCGGTGTACCGCTATTGAAACAGTGAAGCATTGCTATTTCGTACATAACTAAACACATGGGAAAAAGATAAGCATGGACTGCGTTTTCCTAGATCGGACTGTGTTTTCCTAGACCGGACTGCGTTTTCCGAGATCGGACTGCGTTTTCCGAGATCGGACTGCGTTTTCCGCGACCGGACTGCGTTTTCCGAGACCAGACTGCGTTTTCCTAGATCGGACTGCGTTTTCCTAGACCGGACTGCATTTTCTGAGATCGGACTGCGTTTTCCGAGACCGGACTGCGTTTTCCGAGACCGGACTGCGTTTTCCGAGATCGGACTGCGTTTTTCCGAGATCGGACTGCGTTTTCCCGAGATCGGACTGCGTTTTCCGAGATCGGACTGCGTTTTCCTAGATCGGACTGCGTTTTCCTAGATCGGACTGCGTTTTCCTCGATCGGACTGCGTTTTCCTCGATCGTTCTGCATTTTCCGAGATTGGACTGCGTTTTCCTCGATCGTTCTGCGTTTGCCGAGATCGGACTGCGTTTTCCTAGATCGGACTGCGTTTTCCTCGAATGGACTGCGTTTTCCTAGAATGGACTGAGTTTTCCGAGATCGGACTGCGTTTTCCTCGATCGGACTGCGTTTTCCTCGATCGGACTGCGTTTTCCGAGATCGGACTGCGTTTTCCGAGATCGGACTGCGTTTTCCTAGATCGGACTGCCTTTTCCGAAATCGGACTGCGTTTTCCGAGATCGGACTGCGTTTTCCTAGTTCGGACTGCCTTTTCCGAAATCGGACTGCGTTTTCTGAGATCGTTCTGCGTTTTTCCGAGATCAGACTGCGATTTCCGAGATCGGACCGCGTTTTCATTGATCTGACCGCATTTTCCTGGATCGGACTGCGTTTTCCGCGGAAGGACTGAGTTTTCCTAGATTGAAGCAATAACTGAGAAAATTATTCAAAAACCCTAACATTTACCAAGAATAAAACCATTTTCAGTATTCACACTCCTTGACTTCTTCACATTTTGTTGTTACAGCCTGAATCAAAACATGGATTAAAATGAGATCAAAACATGGATTAAAATGAGATTTTTTTTTGTCTCCACATAAAATACCCCATCATGAGAAAGTAAAAACATGTTTTCAGAAATTTTTACAAATTAATGAAAAATTAAAAGCTGAAACGTCTTGCATCAATAATTATTCAATCCTCCGAGTCGACACTTTGTGTAAGCGCCTTTGGCAGTGATTACAGCTTCGAGTCTTCTTGGGTATGTCTATCAGCTTTGGACATCTGGATTTGGGGATTTTCTCCCATTCTTCCTTGTAGATTTGCTCAAGCTCTGTCAAGTTGGATGGGGAGTGTCGGTGAACAGCAATTTTCAAGTCTTTCCACAGATTCTCAATGGCATATATATGTATATATATGTATATGTATATATTTGAAAGTGTGTCTGTGTGTCTGTATGTGTGTTTGTCTGTGTGTCTGTCTGTGTGTCTGTGTGTGTGTTTGTCTGTGATCTATGCACGCGAAAAGTACTGGACTGATCCTCGCCAAACTTCACATGCCGACAGAACATGTACCCAGGAGTGTCCCGATGTAAAAGAATTGTACTTCCGACTTCCGGTTTCCGAATTATGACGTCATCACCTGATTTCGTAAAGTTAATTTTTCAAGTTCAGCCGATTGACATGGGGCCAACGCCATTTGCAATAGAATGAAAAAATAATGCTGCAGTCAATTGAAGACAATGACTTCCGACTTCCCGGTTTCCGAATTATGACGTCATCACCTGATTGCATAACGTTAACTTTTCAAGTTCAGCCGATTGACATGGGACCAACGGAATTTGCTCGAGAATGAGACATTAATACTACAGTCAATTGAAGGCAATGACTTCCGACTTCCCATAATGACTTATGCATTCGACACACTTGCAAAAGTGACCGTATGTATATTATACCGTATAATGATATAATAATCATCTGTAAGTCATATTTTATTAACATTTTCTTTGTTCATTATTGTTATAACAATGGTTATATAAACCATTTTTATTGTTACTGTATAACGTTTTTACGTCACTTCGGCCTGGATTCGGGATCAGCGATCAAATAATGTAAATCACGATTAAAAATTATTTTTTGATGATGCGGGAGTTATCTTTATGAAAATCAGTAGAGGAAATATACACCATGTCTGATGTTTGGGTCTTTCATGTCTTCAACGATGCCTTTATCTCCCGGGACGCATCATTCCCCATGACAAAAACCGGAAGCAAAAGCATCATAGCCGACGACACGGATTCCAAATTGCCAGGGTATTGTGTTGTTGTTGTTGATGTTGTTGTTTACTATTCTCTCATGTGCACGCGTTGAGTATGAAGCTCATTACGTTCGCTATTAAACGCTGTGCGGTGTATAAACACGATCGGGTTTGATTTCTATGTTGTGAATATTGTATCCACACTATTAAAAGTGTGTGTGTATGTGTGTTTGTGTGTGTGTGTGTGTGTGTGTGTGTGTGTGTGTGTGTGTGTGTGTGTGTGTGTGTGTGTGTGTGTGTGCGTGTCCATGTGTGTGAATCAGTGTGTGTGTGTGTGTGTGTGTGTGTGTGTGCATCAGTGTGTGTGTGTGTGTGTGTGTGTGTGTGTGTGTGCGTGTCCATGTGTGTGAATCTGTGTGTGTGTGTGTGTGTGTGTGTGTGTGCATCAGTGTGTGTGTGTGTGTGTGTGTGTGTGTGTGTGTGTGTGTGCATGTCCATGTGTGTGCATCAGTGTGTGTGTGCGTGTTTGTGTGTGCGTCAGTGTGTGTGTGTGTTTGTGTCAGTGTATGTGTGGCAGCCTCTACAATTTTATAATTAATTGTGACATATACTCCTTCAGACCCGCCTTCATCCACGGGATTCCTGTGCGGAGCACGGGTATCCCTGCTAGTATGTATATATATATATATATATATATATATATATATATATATATATATATATATATATATATATATATATATATATATATATATATATCTCCACGTTGACATTATTGGGTATTTTGTGTCGATCGGTGACAAAAAACTCAATTGAATCCATTTTAAATTGAGGCTGTAACACAACAAAATATGACAAACGTCGAGGGGTGTAAATACTTAGTGAAGGCTCTGTATTGGTAAAGTATTCGTGTTCGACAAATGACGAGACAAATCCAGAGGTTTTGTTAATTTTTAATCACAAAATGAGGATGTCTGAAATTGCACTGTTTTACACCAAAAAAAAACAAGCTAATTTTGGAATGGGGCTGCTGAAAACATATCATCTGATGTAGGGTTCAAGATCATTGAATAATGATAACCAATAATATCACAATGGACTGAATGTCTCAAAAGGTTAATGATCTGTGCAAACACCATTAGAATGAATGACTGCTGCATTTTCATAATTCTACACCCAAAGAATGTCCCTGACATGCTCTATTGGATTTTAATCAGGACTCCTTGTTGGCCAGGGCAATGTTGTGATGGCATTGTTTCGCAAGAGGTTTGTAACTGTACAAGAACAGTGGGGTCTGGCATTGTCGTCCATGAAAAGAGTACTTGTGAGAAGTGGATGGTTGTCAAAATGTAGAACAACAACACAATCCATAATATGTCTGCGGTACTTTTGGCCCGTCAAATTACCCTGCATAGTGACAAGGTCAAGTTTACAATCACATGACAGGCAATCCTGTATCATAATGGATCCACCACCAAACGGGATGGGCTCTACAATATGTGTTCATTTGCCACCAATCCCGAGTTCTACCATAAGTCACGTGCAGGTTCTCATCAGACCAATTGATTTTCCTCCAAAATGCAAGATTCCATTGTTGACTGCCCCGGCACCATGTCGAGCGTGCTGCTTTGTGTTCCTGGGGTGAGCAGAGCACATCTTATCAGTCTCTTGGTTTTATAACGTGCAGCACAAAGTCGGTTCTGTACAGTTCTCGTGAATAACCTCTGAGGGAGATTCCATTCATGCCACAACACTGTGCTGGTGGGTATAAGTAATACATGTGATGAGTGTGGTCACAGCTGCATCTTTTCTGTTCGAGGTTGCCCTTGATTGTCCAGAATAGGACCTGTCTTTAACAACATTGGTTCGCTGATGTTTGCAAATGAATCTGTTACTAATAGTCCGATAGCAGCCAGGTTGACATCCGATTTCACAGTAGGGCATCGCAGCGTTGTTAATCCCAATACTTTGCAATATTTTGGCTTTACTAAGTCTTATACGGGCCATAGTAGCATCGTATGCCAATGGAAGTATCATTACCTTCTCCACATCTTGACCAGGTGAAGTGAGTGTTTTTTCCCCAAGTTTATACCCCTATTGGGGTGCATGTACTGGGTGTGGAAAATTGACTTAATCTAGTGGTCTCTGCATTAAGGGTTCTTTCATTTGATTCAATATTTTTTTTCGCAAATGACTATTTTTTCCTCCGACTATTTGTTGAATTAATTAGGTGTGCTTAACCATTGCACATGTGTATATAATGCAT
Organism: Eptatretus burgeri; assembly: GCF_056783735.1. Lineage (NCBI taxonomy): Eukaryota > Metazoa > Chordata > Myxini > Myxiniformes > Myxinidae > Eptatretus > Eptatretus burgeri. Next base: position 13,672,380 of record NC_140966.1, read on the forward strand.
GATCTCACCATTGAACTGTAGAATTTTGCTCAAATTAAAAATCTGCAGAGCAGAAAGAAGTTTGTACCTTCACCCATCCATCAGGACCATACTCTGTGCAGAGCATTGGTGCTGCCTTTGCAGTCTCCTTGGCGATTGGACACAATCCAACCACTCCAACACAGGATACCAGCAAGCTGGCACTCATTTTTCCGACCTCAGAAGGATGACAGGCGGAGTCAACCCCACCTGGTATTAATTCAACAGCTGAGTGGGATTTGAACTCAGGATTCAAGAATCCCAAGCCCACCACCCAAACCATGAAGCCAACTCCAGGCATAAAATCCTGATCCAGAACTATTTCTGATACACTGAATTTAATGCATGATTGTGAATGCAGTGAAAGTTCCAAAATCCAAATCCAAATCCATTGGGACCAGACCCTGTACAGAGGGGTCGGTGCTGCCAAAGCAGTCTCATGGGCTATTGGGCACAATCCTGGACAAGTCACCACTCCGACGGAGGATACTCGAATGGCTCAATCATCCCAGCAAGCTGGTACACATTTTGCCAACCTCGGTAGGATGACAGGCTGAGTCAACCACACTTGGTATTAATTCAACAGCCAAGCAGGATTCGAACTTAGGACCCAAGGACCCCAAGTCTGACATCCTAACCATTAAGCCAACACCAGGCAGTAAATGTTGAACAGAAAGCAAACTAATTAATCCAAAAATTTTGCTCAGAAAAACATTTTATGGTATCATTAAACGTTTGTTTTGCAATAATATGTAATATGAAAGAATGTTATTTTATCGATAGCATAGAGTAAAAGTTAGCGATGAAAGGGGACAAATTTAGATGCCGTAGGGAAAATCATGTAGGACGTAATTCATTGTTTTAACGTCATTTATTACTTTCCTTCCATTAGTCTTGAGAATGCTGTGTAAGTAGTGCACCAGGTCTACAGTAAGCTTGTTATTACAAAGCAGCAAAAATACACCAAGGAGTGATAAATCGATCAAGAATAACTGTTTGTGTGATAATTAAATAACCAGAAGGGCACTAGGAAGAGCTCTCGGAAAATTATCACATCCAGATCCAGATCTTCACCAAAATTTAATCAATTTGTCCTTGTCACACACATAACATGTCCAACAAGTTTAGTTCAAATCTGAACATAACTTTTTGAGATATCCTGCTCACAGTCACACAGACACACAGACAGAGGCAGAAAGACAAATGTGGGTGAAAAGGTAGCCTCCGTCCACCTTTGGTGGCAGACGCAATTAATAAATAAATAAATATATTTTAAATAAGGAATAACATGAATTGTTGGACGACGTGCGGCTTGTATTCATCTTCAGGATACTGCAGCAGTATTTCTGTTTCCCACTATTCTGCTAATTATTTATTTAATTATTTATTTGTGTTTCTCTGCAGTTTCTTAGGAGCTATCACACACACACACACACACACACACGCACGCACGCACGCACGCACGCACGCACGCACGCACGCACGCACGCACACACACACACACACACTAGGACTTGACATCAGACAAATGTGGCCATTAACCTTGGAGGAAGCAAGTTCTTTGCTGGAACACACTTGTTGCTTCACAAAAGACACCATGGGTTCTTTGAAGTCCATCAGCAGGGAACTTTTTGGGAGAGATCTCCCTCCCTAAGGGATGCCAAAACCCACAGAACTTGTGTTTGCTCTATCCTCTGAATGCTGAGTGTCATTTTAAAAAGGCTTTTGTATGACTTTGCCAGGGTCGGAATCAAACCGGCGACCTCTCATATTCAGAGTGGATGCCTTAACCACAACCCCCCTCCCCGAATCTGGTGAAACTGTCGACAAACTTGGGGGAAGGAAGTGAAAAGCACATGATATTTCTCAACACAAATACAAAGGAAGTTCAGTTTGGCTCCATGAACTTCACAGCTACTCTCGAGTTGAGGTGGTTGTCCACATTTACGATGTGTTTTCAGTTGTGATGGTCAATGTTCTGCAGGGGGGGGGGTGGGGGTGGGTTGAGTACTCTTCATTGTGTAAGCTAACTGAGCCACCCATCATTGCAAATGATGTATTGCACCGCTTCCATCATTACAAAAGATCAGGTTTTGTTAAAGTGCTGAAGAATTACTTCATTTAAAACCAAACACATTATAATAACATTTGCCCTTCAAAACAAAAGAGGCTCCTTGATGTCCAGGCCTGATAATGTGTGCGTCAAGATAATCCAGATTCATTATAAACGCTGATCAAGTGGTTTTCAGTGGTTCCAATTGTGTGTATTGTTATTGGGTGAACCAAGACGAAAAGGGTCCTGAAGTAACACAAACACACAAAGAAATTTTAGGGGATTTTATTTTTTTTAAATTTAAGAATCCTCAATCTGGAAGGGGTATTAGAGAGTGTAAGTGAAGGTCCTGGATCCACTGGCACCTGAAGACAGCATCCTGAAGTGAACGAAAAGGCTGGCCAGGCCTGACCTTCGACAGAAGGCGTTAGAAGTTTGCAATTTGTTTGAAGTACCGGTGATAACTCACTGACTCTTCATGAATGACGCTGTGGAATCCTTAAAGTTCATCAACTCTCGGTGCTGGCAGAGAAGACCTTCATGTCCTTCCTCTGGACGGCGCACGCATTGATGAATAACCCTGCATGCACAATACCAGGATGATGGTTTACTGCTGGGTCGAGATTCGAGCCCAGGCTAGACAGCTCAGAGACGAGTGTGCAGGTAAATCCTGCCAATCCTACAGACTATCCTGCCAGCAGTTGTTTCCAGTTTCATCGCATCAAAACATGGGCTCTCCGTCCTGTCTACCTGTTATACCTGAAGGTTCTCTTCCTGCTGTCATCGATGGCTTTCACAGAAGCCATCAGAGTCTGAAAGCGATCGAGTACCCCTTCCTCAGACGAGGTCTTTCAACGTCAAATACCTTGTGATCACAGATTTTCACCCAGATTTGGTTTATTACGATGTAGCCTGAAAGAAGCTTTCGTAAGAGGAAAATGATTCTATTTCGCGAGACGGAAATGGAGAAAGGCGCATTTTAGTCAGCAGCTCTCATAATGACTGGGAATGCAGCAATTTCCCCCCCCCCCTTATAAAATGCCCCTACTATTTTAGTAGCAATTTGCTGAACTGATTCGAAACTTGCTCAATATCACATGGAAAGTGGGGTTACGAGGAGCAAGCATGGACATGGGGTGAGGAGAGCAGGGTAAGGATGGTGGAGGTGCACCTTCTGTCTGCTGGTACGAGGCACTCCATATTTCTCCTCAAGGTAGTTCCGGTTGTAGTTCGGGAAGGGCGATGGGGTTGGAAACTGACCCGAGCGGCAGAAACGCCACAAGCTGGCACCGGCAACCAATAGGATGACTGCCACTCCCACGAAGTAAAGTGGAGCTTCCCAACTCCCAACACCAGCCAACACTGAGACGCACAGCACACAGAAATTTCTTTATCTGCATGCTCTTGGTTTCCTTGCCAAGTTCCTGTGATAATGTATCGTCAATGTCATCATGGTTACATTTGGAAATTGGTTAAAAAAAAAAAAAAAAATTCAATCTCTCAGGGTCGACAATATTGATATCCAAGTTACTCAATCCAATGCAATGTCCACACTCTTTCCAAAGCATCTGGACAGAATACGCTGGATGGTTGTCTTTCCCAAAGCTACTTAAAAAGCATACATTTATAATTGGCTGGCATGTTGGCAAATGATGACCTACTCTAACTGAAAGGCACAGGAGGATTTTTAACATCCACCAGCAAACTCAAGCAGATTAGATGCCTGGCCAAAACCAGCCATCCGAAGGATGGCACAATGCCTTGCCTGTGAATCACCAGGGTGACAGTTTATAGTTAAGTCAGGAATCCAAACCAGACTAGACAGCTAAAAGGCAAGTATACTTCCATTTGAGCCATCCCATCAGCCCCAGACATCAACAACTTGTAAATCCGCCTTGCCAATACAATCTGTCCTCAGGCACTCAAAATGTTATCCATCCATTGGGACCATACTCTGTGTCGAGCGTTGATGCTGCTTCAGCAGTCTCCTTGGCTATTGGGTACAATCCTGGACGGGTCGCCACTCCGACACAGGATACCAGCAAGCTGGCACTCATTTTGCCGACCTCGGAAGGATGACAGGCAGTGTCAACCCCACCTGGTATTAATTCAACAGCCGAGGGGGATTTGAACCCAGCACCCCAGCATCCCAAGCCCACCACTCCAGCCATTAAGCCAACACCAGGCATTAAATGCTATCCTTTACCTTGTAAAGTGTATTTAGAAAAGAAAAATCAAATTAACCCTAGTAACAGTTGGTGGGCTGCAGTTAATCCCATAATAAAGTGACCAACATGAAGCATGCTGAGTTTACCTGATAAACAACAGCCATTCCCATAACTGCTCAGGATCTCATCGCTTCAGCCCGACTGCCTGACCTACTTTTCAGGAAACCTGAACGATGCATTTGCAGCTCAGTGAGAATGAAACTTTGATGCTTTCTTGAAGGATGTCATTACTTCATCAGGAATTTGTTCTGTGCAAATGACGATCCAATTTGTTTTGGGTTTTTTTGCTTCTGCTTTTGGATGGGAAGGTGGGTGGATAAGCCTTTTCTTGGTGACAATGCCACATTTGTGGGAAAAACAAATAAAGGCTTCGCAAGGAATATCTAAAAATCATTGTGTTAAGCAGAGTAAAACAATACCACACGACGGTATTAGGTATTAGTATTAGTAATTATTTAGTATGAGGTAATTAATTATTCGTATTATTCATATTAGGTATTAGTAATTATTAGTATTAGGTATTAGTAAGCTTATAATCAGCTCATGAGAGCTTGTATACCTCAAACATTCAGAACAGGAACACGATGAGACGTCAATGAATTCATACATTAACTAGAAGGGCACTCAGGAGATACCTCCACCACGCAATGCCTGATCCACGAGAACATATCGGTCCCAATACATTTTTGAAATATCATGCTATACAGTACTATATCGTTTTTAGCCCGATCTCTCAATGGTGAAGAATCACTTTTTAAAATTAAATAACTCTCGTATCCACATCCGGACTCGGATATTCACCAATATCGAATCAATTCGTCATTGCCAAACACCCAACCTGTCCACCGAGTTTCGTCCGAATCCGTCCACAACTTTTTGAGATATCGTGCTACATATCGTTTTCAGCCCAATCTCTAAATGGTGAAGAATCACTTTATAAATTATCAGATCCGGATCTTCACTTCACTTCTCTGGTGGTTGCTCCCCCTCCATCCCATCCCTCAACTCAAACAGCTGAACTGCAGACTCTGCTAGAAATAAGGCAGAATGTCTAAATTCTGTGTTAGTTTACCTCCAAATCTCGTGAACCCAAACCACCCCATATTACGCCAACGTAATCAATTTACACTGGATTTGTACCCTTTTCACACAAGAAGGTAGCGAACGGTCTATCCAGCCTTGACCCTGTTTCAGCAACAGGCGCAGATGACGGTACCCATATTTGCCAATCCTGCTCCCCTTCTGTCTGCCTATTCAATCTGTCCTCCTTTTGTCTTCTCCAACAGGCCTGGTAAATCAGAAAATATCATTGTCATCCAAAACAAGGGTGCAAAAACAGATTATATCAACGATAGACCTTCCTTCCAATTACAAATAGTCATGGAATCCATCATTTCTGCTGATGTCAAGTCTTTCCTGTTTTCAAACAGCCTGAACTCTGGCCATCAGTTTGGATTCCATCACTCGATACTGGACATACAGCTGCTCCTCTCTCAGCAATGATTGGAGACTCCAAATCTCAATCAAGAGCTCAGGACCATTGTTATGGACATATCTCGGCCAGTCTCGCATCCTGCTTTGCTTGCCAAGCTCGCTGCCTATGGCATTTAAAGCTGCCTTCATTCCTGGATTTCTGACTTCCTCCACTTATGCAGTCAACATGTTCCAATTAATGGAACCCTCTCTTCCCCTATCCCAATGGAGGCTGCAGTTTACCAAGGCAGCGTTGGGCGCAGCATTGCTACTCATGTACATATACTAGCAAATGTCACCCGTTTCTTCACTGACGGTAATACTAAAGGGGGGAGGGAGAAAAAGAGAGGGGAAGAGGGAGATAGAGGTGGGGGAGAGGGAGAGAGGGGATGGGGAGAAAGAGCGGGAAGAGTGATTAGATGGAAGGGAAAGGAGAGAGGAGGGAGGGGAAGTGAGGAAGGGTGGGGGAAGGGAAGACAGTGAGAGGTGAGTGGAAGAGAAAGCAGACATGCGGTGGAGCGTTAATTACGATTCGTATCATCTCATCAAAATGATTCTGCATAGAATAACAGTGAAGATAGAAACAAAATAATGTCTGAAATCCATTTTCTACCGGTCATACTATAAACACGGCCCGAAGACAAACTTCTGTCCATACATAAATACCACCCGGACGCGCCCGGAGATGAACATCGGCCAGACGTGTCCGCAGACAAACATCGCCCGGACATGTCCGAAGACATAGACAGACAAATAGAGAGGGGAGGAGATGCAGGAGGTGGGTATTGCACTGTATTGGGAGGGGGTAGAGCAAGGATGGGGAGAGAGAGAGAGATGGGGGTAGGGGAGTTAGCAGAAAGACAATATTATGCTTAATGAAACAGGCACGCACGCACGCACGCACGCACGCACGCACACACACGTGCTTGGCCGACATCGGCAAATTTTCGGGAATCGGAAGGTTGGAGTCAGTGTGATTATCAACGACAGCACAAACTGAATACAACCAAGAAACCTTGAGTAACTTTCACCGAAACACAATGTTGCATTTATGTAGACGTTTCAACGATGTGTTCCAAACTTTATCTATCTATCTATCTTTTATCTATATATTACGAAAACTCTCATCTTGTATGTATGTATGTATGTATGTATGTATGTATGTATGTATGTTCCTGAAATACAGGCAAAACGGTACACGATAGCGCAAAAATGTTAGGGTCACCTTACTCACCATTCTCCTGCGGTGTGCAGTATCAAGTTTCGTTCAAATCGGGCAACGAAAAAATTATTAAAAAATCAATTCCCAATTCAGTCAAGTACTCTTCGGGATTATCTACCTATAATTCCAGCAATCTCTGTGTGTATATGTGTGTGTGTGTGTGTGTGTGTGTCTGTGTGTGTGTCTGTGTGTGTGTCTGTGTGTGTGTCTGTGTGTGTGTCTGTGTGTGTGTCTGTGTGTGTGTCTGTGTGTGTGACCGCTGTTTCCTGACAACCGCTGGTCCGATCTAATTGAAACTTGCCAGATATATTGCTGGGGACCCGAGGATGTGCTTTTTCAAGGTTTGATATTTATCGGACAAGTGATTCCCAAGTTATGGCCATTTATTTATCAACCAATGACAGGAACCGTTGCTGCGTAACCGTGGTCGATGGGGGAAGAGAAACTCAGCCGCGTTCGCCATTACGGATTTTTTTTCCTCTTCTCTTCTCTCTAATTGAATAATTGGCCATTAAAAGCCTCCGTATTCTTGCCCTGGACGGACGAGGAAACAAAGAAGAAGCGCCGTTTCCTCAGCGAGGTTGTTTATGAAGAGGTGCTAACGAGATAAAGGTGTGTACAATGTACATGGAGACGATTTTTATTATTATTTATTTATTGAAGAAAAATTGTTCCGAAAATAATTTATCAAAAAAAGTGCACAACTTTTTTTTGTTTCCAATTGTCAAAACGCTGTGACCTTTGGAAGTGTGAAGGAATTCAGCTCTACTCAACATGCTTACAATGAAATACATCTCAATTTGGTGGTAAAAACGATTCACAACGACGGGTTTCCTTACTCATTGCTCGGCAGTCTGCATTCAACCCCTTCATTTGTCATCTCATTGACCTCATTTCATCTATCTATAATTCCAGCAATCTCTGTGTGTGTTTCTGTGTGTGTTTCTGTGTGTGTGTTTGTGTCTGTGTGTCTGTGTCTGTGTGTCTGTTTCTGTGTGTCTGTTTCTGTGTGTCTGTTTCTGTGTGTCTGTTTCTGTGTGTCTGTTTCTGTGTGTCTGTTTCTGTGTGTCTGTTTCTGTGTGTCTGTTTCTGTGTGTCTGTTTCTGTGTGTCTGTTTCTGTGTGTCTGTTTCTGTGTGTCTGTTTCTGTGTGTCTGTTTCTGTGTGTCTGTTTCTGTGTGTCTGTTTCTGTGTGTCTGTTTCTGTGTGTCTGTTTCTGTGTGTCTGTGTGTCTGTTTCTGTGTGTCTGTTTCTGTGTGTCTGTTTCTGTGTGTCTGTTTCTGTGTGTCTGTTTCTGTGTGTCTGTTTCTGTGTGTCTGTTTCTGTGTCTGTTTCTGTGTTTCTGTGTGTCTGTGTGTCTATTTCTGTGTGTCTGTTTCTGTGTGTCTGTGACCGGTTTCCCAACAACCACTGGTCCGATCTAATTGAAACTTGCCAGCTATATTGCTGGGGACCTGAGGATGTGCCTTTTCAAGATTTGATATTAATCGGACAAGTGATTCCCAAGTTATGGCCATTTATTTACCAACCAATGACAGGACACGTGCTGCGTAGGCGTGGCCAATGCGCCATTTAGTTACCAATCACAGGACATGTTGCTGCTTGGGCGTGATTGCGTAGGCCGGTGCACGGCCGGCCGACGATGACGTCACGTGCTGTGCTGGTTACGCTGGGGATCGATCGGTGCCTTAGTTACCGTGGGGTAGGAGTGCCAATGGTAAATGGCAGCGAATGTCATGGCAAGCAAAGACAGGGAGGTAAACTTGATTTTAATTAACTCTGTGTGTCAGTATCACAGCAGTTGTTACTTCAATGCAAGCCATAATTCGTGAAATGATGTGAACATTCCGTACGGGCACGCACTACTTTTGGATAGTGATGACTTACTGTATTCTAATAATTTCTCGATTTCTTATCCGCATTTATAGATAAACACAATGCCCCAATCCAGTCGTCGTTAATGAGAGCGAAGGAACGGCCTGTGTGGTTGTTGTTTCTGGCACGCGGTTTGAAAGTTTTTTTTTTTTTTTGTATGTACGGCCATGCACATATGGGCACGCACGTACGGCCATGCATGTACGGCCACGCGAGAGTGAAGGAACGGCCTGTGTGTTTGTTTCTGGCTAGCGGTTTTAAAGTATATATATATATATATATATATATATATATATATATATATATATATATATATATATATATATATATATATATACACATATATATATTTTTTTTGCACGTACAGCCACGCACGTACGGGCACGTGAAAGCGAAGGAACGGCTTGTTTGATCAATGCAAACAACCTCAGCGGTATAGTTCACTGGAGCTATCTTTTTCTTCTTTTTGTTGTTTTTTTTTATCAACTGCTGTCACATCGGGAACCCAACGGGTTCACGGGTCATCTAGTTCTTTATAAATAGCTGCGTGCGGAGTGTGGGAAAAAAATTTGCCTTGGTAATTTCGAAAATATGTTAATGCGGCAAACGGCTCGAAAATCGGGTGTGATGACAGAGCACTAACCACCCGCTCAAGGTGACGGAGCACGAACCACCCACTCAGGGTGATGGAGCACGAACCACTCGCTCAGGGTGACGGAGCACGAACCACTCGCTCAGGGTGACGGAGCATGGACCACTCGCTCAAGGTGACGGAGCAAGGACCACTTACTAAGGGTGACGGAGCATGAATGACTTTCTCTGAATGACATGGCGCAGCAAAAGGGTCTGCAGAGAGTGAACGATTCGCTCAGAATGATGTAGCGCTATCGACAATAGGCGCTCGGCAAGTGGCTGAAGCACTCATGCAAGCACTCCAATTAAATGGTTGATAAGGAATGGTTAGCCAGGCTGTCGCTACATACCATAAAGGCTCCCTTTAACTTTAAAGCTGGTCTTCATCACACATGCAGCAGTTAATGAAAGCATATGAATTCATGAAATAAAATGACTTTATCCACAAATGAGTTGCAGCTTAATGCAGAACAACCCTGGAGATATTGCAAAGTTCAATTGCCCGTGAAATAAACCTTGCAGAAAATCTGCCAGTTTGCCTTCTCGTCTGTGCACGTCACATGGTACATCGTCTGCGGTCCACGCAAACGTGATAACTTTGTTGTTTTTTTTTTAAACGTGTTTTTTTTTTTTTACCAGATTTACTTTGATTCCCCATAGAGCACATCATGAAACATCCGAAAATAGACACAGATTTAGCAGACGGTATGGATTGGCAGTCTCTCTGGGACAAAGGCATGAGGTCTTGCAGTGAATGCATTCAATCATACAGCTCAATGAAGCTGGTTAATTCATTCACTCAATATAATTCTCCAAACAGTTGAAAAAGATAAGTTTAATGCTTTGGAAACTAGAACGGGCACTCATAGAGCACATACCTTCGCCGCCACTAGTTTTTTTGTTCTTGGTATGAGTGTGGGGAACTGGTTTCATATGAATGGTCTTATGACACAAACCACATATCTATAATGTCATGACCCCCCCCGACTTCCGGGGGCTACGGACTAAACAACAATCAACTCACGTCGTTTTGGCGAGTCTTCACTCGCAAGCTCGGTGAATACAACGTTTCAACAAGAGTAGGTAATCTCGTAACAACCTCAACAAAAGTCAATCATTGTATAATACTATATTTAGGGGTATTAGCACACACAAGTTCCTGTTTTTAAAAATACTTTATTTTTGCAAGCAAAACAAACATTCATTGTACAATTAAAAAGTACACCTGTTTTGTACTATTTGGCATGAGAGCGTGGAGGACAAAATAATGAATATTTTGATGCTGGTTTCATGCAAATCGAATAAGAATTGACTGAGTTATGCCGAAAACCGCATATTTTTCAAGGGCGTGACCCCCCCCGACATTTTACCCCAACCGGTGACATGTGTTATGACGTCATTGTGTCACAAGATTGGGCATTAAATTCTGAACATTTTGGTGCTGGGTTCATGTAAAGCGGACAAGAATTGACCGCGTTATGACAAAAACCGCATATTTTTTTTCAAGGTCGTGACCCCCCTGACCTTTGACCCCTATCCGGTAACAAGAGTATGGGCGTCATTGTGTCATATTGCATATCAGAAGATGAGGCGTTGAATTCTGAACATTTTGGTGTTAGTTGCATGCAAATTGAATAAAAATTGACCGTGTTATCGTAAAAAGACGATTTTGACCTTTTCGTGACCTTGACCTTTGACCCGAACGATCCCAAAATCTAATCGAATGCTTCCTGGCTAATAACCAATCATCCCACCAAATTTCATGCAATTCGGTTTTATACTTTTTGAGTTATACGAATCACAAGATTACAAATAAATAAATAAATAAATAAATAAATACACGCCGACCAAAACATAACCTTTCACAGAATGCGAAGGTAGTTACACATTTTCTTGTGAATGTATGAAGGAAGATCATAGCCTTGCTTGCTTAAAGTAAATGGGTATATCGGTTTAGTTATAAGACGTTATTTCTTTAAATTATCAGATTTCACAACAGATTTCAACACTTATTTAGTCTGGACGATATCCGATCCTAAAAATCGAAATAATATTTCGATGATATACTTTAGTCCGTGAGAGTCGATCGTGGAAAATCGTCTCGTATAATGCATGAAATCGATCCAATCTCCTAATTTGAAAACTTATAGTACTTACAAAAGCGATGCACACTACAGTTCATAGCTATGATGACCAAGCAATCAATATGAGTGAGGAAAGTGAAAAACAAACTTTATGGTAAAGAAACAGTTGTGGCCTGTTCCAAGTCAAGGTAAGGTTGAGCAGGCCAGAAAACATGGCGGCTTTAGACCCCAGCCAGGTTACCCATGAAGTGCCTTAAGACCCCAGACAGTGAGGTGGCCGAGGATCGCCTGCTGAAGGATATAATTAAATAAAGCCGTTAATGATCTTCAAAAGGGGTGTTTTAATTAACCCAAACACCCAATTTTCACTCTTGCACTTCCTTGAAGTTTTCTTGGTGTGCATGCAAAGTTTCAGGCTGCGAGATTTTATGGTTTTGGAGTTATTGAGGAGATACAGATATTGTCTCTCTCTCTCCTCTCTCTCCTCTCTCTCCTCTCTCTCCTCTCTCTCCCCTCTCTCTCCTCTCTCTCCTCTCTCTCCCCTCTCTCTCCTCTCTCTCTCTCTATCTCTCTCTCTCTCTCTCTCTCTCTCTGTCTCTCTCTCTCTCGCTCTCTCTCTCTCTCTCTCTCTCTCTCTCTCTCTCTCTCTCTCTCTCTCTCTAGTATACGAGACGACCCGTGAACCCGTTGGGTTCCCGTTGTGACAGCGGTTGATGAAAAAAATAATTTCATGAAAAAAAAAAGATAGCTCCAGCGAACTATACCACTGAGGTTGTTTGCATTGATCAAATTCTCCTGAATAGTACTTGACTGAATCGGGAATTGAGTTTGAAATAATTTTTTCGTTGCCCGATTTGAACGAAACTTGATACTGTACACCGCAAGCGAATGCTGAGTAAGGTTGCCCTAAAATTTTTGCGCTATCGTGTACCGTTTTAGCTGTATTTCGGGAATATATATATATATATATATATATATATATATATATATATATATATATATATATATATTGTTACGGATCTGGAAACCATAAGCATTCAACATACAGATGTCCCAAAAGTCAGTTATGTCGTTAAGTATGTGTGTAGTCAGATCCCCTTCCTTTTGTCTAGTGGGAGAATCAAAGGCATGCGTTGCGATTTCTTTTAGTTAGGTTATTACATCTAACAAGCCATCTAACAACCATCCCATCTGCATGACCCCTCGGACCATTACGATCCACGGTACCATCGCGCTTGCAGCCCTCGGTTCGCGGTCCACAACGCACCTTTGCCTGAGACGGATTCTCGAGGAAGTTTCACCACCACGACCTTTCTCGAATACGTGCGGAGGGGAGGGTCATCTTTCTCCAAACAAGGCCGAATCCCTGCCCCGGAAAGGTATGCCGTGGGACCCTGTCCAATCAAAGGTGGACAGCGAGGTGTGTTCACCAAGGCCCCTCCCCACTGAGGGAGGTCCATAAATTTCCAAGCACTCTCTGAGGCAACGTTGGTTTTGTTGGGTTTTTGCTGTCATGAAAGGGTTTTTGCTGTCACGAGGTTTGAGCAGAAGGTCTTCGAGGCGGCGAACGTGTCTCTGCTGGCCCTCTACAAGGAAGGAAAGAGTGACCCTGACCCCCCTCCGTGGACCCCGGCCATTCACCACCCGAGCTCCGCCACGAACCTCGAGTCCCACACGTGCAACTGGGGAACAAACCAGCGACCATTGTCAGGTGCCGCAGCACAGAGTACCCCCTTTCTCCGACGGCCAGGTACCCATCCGAACTCTGACCCCCAGCTTGTCTCTCTCCTCGGCTGCGAGGGTCCAATAAAGAACTCTGGGTTTCTTTTCATTTGTTTGTGTGTCTGCATGTGGGCCCGTCTGGGTAAGTAGAACTGAATAAGTGTTTTTGGAACATTGTAAATACTGCTTGCATATTCACGTTAAGTCTTGCCTTTATCTTTTACTATAAATAAAACTTGTTAGAAATGCCCCGGTTTGTTTCCGTCCCTTCTTGAATTGGTCCAGCATGGTTCGGATCTGAGTTTAGGTGGGGTTTTATCTCCGATAATCCATTAATTCCAGCCAGCATGGCTTTGGCAGTTTCCGCTCGGCTGCACCCGAACCGGAGTTGATAGTCGGTAGTTGGAACTCTTCCGCAGTCGGTAGAGTGACCCGGTTCGAGCAAGAAGTGCTGAGGACGACGGACGTGGTTTCCCCAGTAGTCAAAATCGCGTAGTTAATTAGGTAAATTGGTTATAGAGAAATAGTCCCTATGCTACGCGGTTGAGGTATTGGCGACCACGGTCGGTGAAACGACCCGCCAGCTGGCGGAGTTATCCGAGCGACGGCCTACAATTCCGGGGAGTTTGGTGGGAGACAACGCAAGCTTTCCCCACCTAATTGGTCGTTCTCGCCACTGACCCCCGGCCCACAGATATATATATATATATATATATATATATATATATATATATATATATATATATATATATATATATATATATATATATATATATATATATATATATATACATACATACATACATACATATATTGTTACGAATTTGCGCCTGCCAGCGTGCGATCAGCCGCTTTCCACTAATAGCAGCCGCGTCACCCACCGGACAGACAATTCAGTCATGACCCTCCTGGAACTATCGCCAGAAACCAGTCACGGGTGGGGGATTAACCTCACCACAGCCCAGTCCGCATTCTACCCGTGCGAAATAGCGTCACTCGCCAAATATCGAAATACCTAAGTACTCGCGCGGGTAACCTTCCGAGGGGCCGTACCTCGCCACAGGTCGGCTTGGGACACGAACCGCTTTAGCAGTCCGTTCCGTTCTACATCGATAACCGAGCGGGTATTATCGCTGACCTCGACGGATCCGATTCTCCTTAACGGGTGTTTTAAACCCAACTAATTATTCCGCGATGCAAGATGGCATTTTCAATGGAGAATAGAGGACGCAACGAACGGGATACATTTCACAAGCAAGGACATTTATTACAACTAAGCACGTATGTACAGCCAGGCAGTCATGCACGAATGTACAAGCAACAAATAGAAAGCGTTACTACCGACTACAATGAGAATGTACATGCACAGTCACTTAGACAGGTTTTACTTAACAGACGGCGCCACGACAACATTCATTCAAAAACCCAAAAGAAACACAAGAAAAGACCCCCTCACAGACAAGGGGGTGAGGCTGGACCACTTGGGTCTTTATGGCACGGGACCTGGGAGACCGAATGGGTCCCGCGAGACCGTAGCAGGTTACCTGCACCCTCCAAGTCCCTCGATGGTCGGCGAGCTCTCTCTGGCACTCTCCTCCACCGACGCGCAGGTTCGCGCCCCACAGCCGGCAGAGTTGCGCCTCCCTTCCGCGTCTCCGTTACGTCGCCCGGACTCTCCACCGACCCAGGCCTCTGGTGTACGGGTCGCTCCACAGACCCAGAGACCAAGACAAGACCAGACCAAGAGAAGGGCGCAAAACGAAGAGAGGAGACCAGACCAGGAGAAGAGCGCCAACGAAGAGGCGGAGGACACCAGACCAGGAGAAGAGCGCGATCGAAGAGAGGAGACCAGACCAGGAGAAGAGCGCCAACGAAGAGGAGGAGACCAGACCAGGATGAGAGTGCCAACGAAGAAGAGAAGACCAGACCAGAAGAAGAGTGCCAACGAAGAGGGGAGACCAGACCAGGAGAAGAACGCCAACGAAGAGGAGGAGGACAGACCAGGAGAAGAGCGCCAACGAAGAGAGGAAGAGCCCAAGGCGGTTGTCCGCCTTATATAGCCTGGGGCTCCGCCCTTCCCCTTTTTCGGCTCCGCCTCCCTTCGAGAAGCTTCTCGAAAAGGGGCGTTTCTCAACTCTGACCGCCTCACTCCTCGTATCCACAAATCGCGAGCTAGCCGCCTCGCCCTTCTCGTCACACCAGCTTCTGAGAAAAAAAGGCGGGAGAAACCGCGCGTCATCGCAGTTCCTTCCTTGGTCCGTTTACTTGGCGTCCTCGGACGGCTTTCGACGCGGAAAGGGCTGTAGCGTGGTTTCTGGAGGATGGTGTTTGCAAGCTGGTGTAGTGGCGAAGATTGTTAAATGCTGGTGGTGGTGTTGTGGCGATTGTAGCGTGTTTGGCGTTGTGGCGCAGTTGGTGGTGGTTGTTGTAATGGTGGGCGAGATATGTCGGTTCAAAATAACGATAGAGAAAGAAAAACCTACCTCAAAGGGTCACAGCCCGGTGAACACGAATAATCCCATTAAACAACGGTGGCGAAATCTAACTAAACACAGACTTATCGATCCAACTGAACTAAGGACCCTTTATGGTGTTCTGCGAATTTCCACAGCCATAACAATATATATATATATATATATATATATATATATATATATATATATATATATATATATATATATATATATATATATATATATCTTCTTCTTTCGGCTGCTCCCGTGTTCGGGGTCGCCACAGCGGATCATCCGTATGATCCGCATAGTGATTTGGCACATGTTTTACGCCGGATGCCCTTCCTGACGCAACCCTGGTCGCCTCTTACAACACAGGGATATGGTACACCTATTTTAACCGGGGATGACTTTGCCACCCGACTCGACTCTTCCTGCCACACCGATCACTTCGCCTCCCGACTCGACTCTCTGCCACACCGATCACTTCCCACCCGACTCGACTGACTTCGCCCCCGACTCGACTCTCTGCCACACCGATGACTCGACTCACTCTCCACCCGACTCGACTGACTTCGCCGCCCGACTCGACTCTGCCCTGATTCGCCTTGCGCTCGCCGTTTTACAGGCCGGCAGGAGAAAACAATATGCAAATATCCAGATCAGGATGACCTCGGGGCGGAGCCACGCTCGCCAATTGGACGGAGGAAAAGTGGGCATGAACCTCCCCTGATCCTAGAATTTGCGTATATCGATTTCACACAGACGCGCCTGGAGGCGGAGCCAAGCCGCTCCGTGCTTGCTAATTGGACGGAGGGGAAGTGGGCGTGTAGCGTTCTTGATCCGAATTCTCCCTCGGAAAGGCCGCTATTTGCGCTCGCGGCTCGGTGCGTTCGGCACCAATCGCCGAACGGGCCCGAGACAGCCCGACGCTCAGTGTTCACAGGTGGTGCGGGAATGGCTGTAGAAGGAAAGAGGCGAAGGTGGTAGAGGGTTTTCGGTGGTGGTTTGATGGTTATGGTGCTGTTTGGGAATGGCGGTGATGTGATGATGTGGGAGCGAGTTTTGAAGGTGAAGGTCGTGGCTGTTGGCGTTGTTGTTGTTGTCTGAGGGTTGGAGCGTGGTTAGTTCAAATTAATGATAAAACAGAAAAATGGCGATCTCAAAGCGTCGCAGCCCGGATGAATCGCATAAATTCCCTCTATACAATGGGTTTGGGGCTAACGACACATGTATTTAGAGATATCTCACCTACGGGCCCTTCATGGTGTAATGCGAATTTCCACAGCCGTAACTATATATATATATATATATATATATATATATATATATATATATATATATATATATATATATATATATATATATATATATATATATATATATCCATTGGGACCATACTCGGTGCAGAGCGTTGGTGACACCTCAGCAGTCTCCTTGGCTATTGGGTACAATCCTGGACAGGTCGCCACTCCAACACAGGATACCAGCAAGGTTGCACTCATTTTGCCGACCTCGGAAGGATGACAGGCAGATAGATGGATATATATATATATATATATATATATATATATATATATATATATATATATATATATATATATATATATATATATATATATATACACATCCTCTTCATTGTTTTGAAAAACACTCCTGGAAGAACACTCCTCCACTTAAATCCTGGAAAATCCCACAGTCTCACCCTGTCACTCTGGAATGATCATCATCATCAAACTAACACACTTGGTTATCCACTGGAAGAAATTCAGTCTCTTGAACTTCTGGACCTCACAATCAAACATTACTTTTCCTGGGCCAACCACAGAGCAAAGCTGGCCTCCAAAACTAGTTGCAGACTGGGCATCCTCCGTCAATCCAAGTCTTTTCTTGGAAAAGCAGAGAGATACTCACAATCTACAAGGCCTTTGTTCATAGCTTTATGAAGTACTGCTCTCCCCTATTGGCTGGTATCCCAGCATCACATCTGTCTCTCCTCGGTTCTGTGGAATCTAAAGCTCTCAGCATTATGGGAATCCCCCACAACAAGGCAACTCTTTCTTTCCCACTATTCTTTACCAATCTACCCTGCAGTGCTTGTGGCAGGCAGTGCACCATGTCATGTCACCACCCATCCTGACCCAGCATTTTTATTACCACTCTTAACCCTTCCCAACCCAAACATTTTATTTGCTGGTTTCCACGATTCCTCCCTTTCTCTCACTCTCTTCCTTTCCTGTTTGTTATTCCCTCGCTGCTTGTGCCCAATTGTTGTCTTGCTACCCCCGCTGTCAATTAAACGTTGCTCTTCCATCAGCCTCACTCTTGTAGAAAAGCAAAATGTAGATTATGTTTGATTTTGCTACATCTAAGATACACTGTCAGTCCTATGAAGTAATTTTCCACCAAGACTTTATATTTTTCTTATACAGTATCAAAAATGTTTTACTCATACGATGTTATCTATTTCAAATGCTTATGCATTCCAATTCGTGTCGGATTTTGAGTCCTTGTGCAGATAGATATTCCTACATACAGTATATGACACCAACTTGTCATTTGTGATCAAATCTTCTCATTCATCATGTATGTTATTTTTTTGTGTCTTAAGATCCCTATTATTTATGCAATATATAGTGTTATGCATTTGGAATTCGATCGCACACAGCATTCAGGTTCCTTTAGCACAGTTATGTCGATAAGTGCATGTTCCATAGATAGCTCACCTTCCATTGTTTAATGGGCAGAAATCGATTAAATGCGCTGTGATTTAATATAATAGTGAGGGAGCGATCACAACACAAAGGAAGCCAACCCTCCTCTTCTGGGAAGAGGAAGAAGAGCCCTCCCATCCTGTGATTCATGACGTAAACAACTCCCTCCCACCCGTGGTTGAGCGGGGGATGGAGCCACGATGGCATGAGTCACGCCGGGAGTGGGGGAAAGGGGCCGATAGGAATAAAAAAGGGATACTCTGCTTGGCTCAGGTTGGTTTGGGCTTGGCTGGTAGTAGGCCTTGGGGTTCTGCTTGGCTCGGGTTAGGGTTGAAGGCTTTTTGGTTCTGCTTGGCTCGGTTCGCTTTTTGGGCTCTGGCTTTGTTCGGAAGAGAGGTGGTTCGCTTTTTGTGCTTGGTTCCTTGAAAGAGAGTTGAGCTGGTTGCTCGGCTCGAGCTTATTGGTTGTTGTTCATCGAGAGAGGAGCGCCAGTTGCGAGAGTCACGCGTGTTTTACGCTCTACTTCTTCGTCCGGTTCGGCTGGCTCTTCTTGGTTCGTGGAGCTCTTTGTTCTCTGCTTGGTTCCCGGCTTGGTGCGACTCCTATGCCTGATCTTGGAGGTGGTTCCTCGGGGAAGCGACGCATCGACAGGAAGGATCGGCGCCTCGTCTGACCAGCACGTGTTCAGAAGCGCGAGAGGATTTGCTGGAGCTCAGGAAGGATCGTGGCTCACGGCGATTGGATCCAGCTCGCTCTCGCTGGAGTCTGGGTCCGAGCAGCTTGAAGACCACACGAGGTGGAGAGGTTCGAGATAGGTTCTGGGTTTCAGCTCATCTGTCCCTCCGAGTTGAAGTCCTTATTAAAGGCATCAGCCACCATTTCTTGGGTGTGTGAGTGCGTACGAGTGTTTGTGGGCCCGTCTAACAAGTAGGAAACTGTTAAGTGCCTGTGTTGTATTTGCTTTACATTTAATAATAGAACTCGGCTGTAGGTTTTTGCTCGTGTCTTTTTCCCCATCCCCCCATTCATTGCATTGCCTGTATGGAAATAAATGTCCCCATTGTTAAATGTCACCTGCTCGTTGCGTCCCTTCCTCACATTGACTGCCATGGAGCGTTCGGAATATTCGCTGGCTGATTATAAGCCGATAAAACGTACATCTGGTCCGACGGGGCTTGGCGATATATAACCGCTTGGCAATCGCATACGGAACGAGCTGCTAAAGCGGCTCGTTTTCGTGCAGGTCCCATTGAGGTATAAACTCCCGGGATTTCTGTCCGCGTGAATAGTTAGGTATATCGACAATTCAGCGATTGACCCTGTAGTGCATGGACAGAAGAGTTGGCTGGTTTATGGTGTGGTTAACAACACCCGTAGCTGGGTTTCGGCGTTCATCCGGAAGCTGCGACTAGATTGCCACGTTTGGTGGGCACGTGCGGCCGCAATTGAGCTAAAGGCGATCGTCTGCATGCCGGAGTGGCGGAAATCTACAACAATATATAAGCTTTCCCATGAGACTTGAATACTATAAATAAAATTTGTTCAAGACTTCAATGCCACTGTTCCCTGCAGAGCTTCAGGCAGGTGTGCACTGCTAGCTCACGTAATCCCCCATCCATGTCCACATAATATTTTCTACCCTCATTAACCCTAACGACACCAAAACCAGCACTCTTACTTGTAGGTTACTGTCTGTCTGTCTGTCTCTCTCTCTCTCTCTCTCTCTCTCTCTCTCTCTCTCTCTCTCTCTCTCTCATCCTCTCTCTCTCTCTCTCTCTCTCTCTCTCTCTCTCTCTCTCTCTCTCTCTCTCTCTCTCTCTCTCTCTCTCTCTCTCTCTCTCTCTCTCTCTCTCTCTCTCTCTCTCTCTCTCTCTCTCTCTCTCTCTCTCTCTCTCTCCCTCTCTCTCTCCATCCCGTCCTCTTTCCTGTTTGCTCATTCCCTTGCTTATTGTGTCCAACTGTTGCCCCGGCGTCAGTTCTTTGTGTTTTTGAATCTTCAGTCTCCTCACTGTTCATTGAGCTTCAACCTTGTATAAAAAGCAATAACAAAAGACAGCTTATAAATTTGTTTTATAAATATCTAACCATTTCACAACTCCCTCCTACATGGTGATTCTGGCTTCGAAAGATCTCACACTACCTGATTTATCTCAGTGGGTGATCAAGCGTAGACTTTGGTGACAAAGCTTTGGTTTCCTTTTAACGACATGGTTCACAATAATGCACACCGGCTTATATGAACACGTGGATTAGGCCGTAACACAAACATGTAATCATCATCCAGGTGAGCACTGACGGGACGTTATGTCAAGATTTAACCAAAGCACAAGCTGCTTTTTCATTTGAGCACCTTGCATGCATGGCAAGGCATTCTGGATGAAACCCATGGTATACATGTGCAGTCCTCCACCAAACCACAGCCACCACCACAACAACAATGACCATAACTTCCAGTATAATCACACTTTGAAACATTATATTTAATTTGGACTTCATTTGGAATGCCAATCAATTGACAACACACAGAGGTTGGATGAGAAGCAACATTAGGTGGATTAAAATCGATCACATTGGAAAAGTCCAAGCTTGAAATAAAATGAAAAATGGATGAACGTGCCTGTTACAGGCACATTACCAGGATAAAGTACCACCGAGAACCTCCCTCTCCTCTCCTCTGCAATCAGTGTTATGAGAAGTCAAATCTCATCAATTTTATTTCTCGAAAGCACTTAAAAAACACAGATTAATAGTTTTGTAACTATTTACACACAATCCAATGTTGAAGTGTGATGGTTCGCCCTCCACCTGAGTGCAAGACAAAGCACACGAACAGCACAACATGGTCGGAATACGTGCAGAACCTCAATTGAGGAAAACACGAGCACTTAACTCATGACTTTGCGATCCCAGGCTCACAGGCCATATACTTTGTCATGATGTAGACCGTCTACTGATGTCCTTGAAATTCATGGAAAAGTCCAATCACGTCTCGTATTGTCCTTCATGTGGTGTACAGTATGTACGCAACCCCCTCCAAGAGGCTTTGTCATGAGAGAGGAAAAAAACCTGCCCACGAACTTCTCTGTCTCTTCCTAATTGCCTCAATCAAACACCTCTTCTCATGCACAAACTAAAAAAAATTCATTTGTCGTGTTCAACACAACCAATCCTTTCCATCCTTCACCACGTCAACATTTTGAGAGCTTATAGTCTCTTCCTGTCCTGCTTATTCAAACTCCATGTCTCAGATTCATATAGCGTACCACACTCCAATGACTTAATCGACATCTCAAACAAATCCCCTTGTAATCGCCTCTTTTCAAATGTGTAAAGTCCTGTCTCCTTCAACTGCTCCGAATAGCTTAGTCGAGCTAGGCCTGGAATAAATGCAGTCAGCCATGTCCTTTCTTTGATGTGGTGACCAAAACTGCACACAATATTCTGGATGAGGTTTCCCTAAATTCTCATACAGAGTTAACACCACCTCTTTTGATTTATAATTTATCCCCCAATGAATACAACCTAAAGCCTCGTTAGCTTCGCCTAAAACTGCTTGGCACTGTGCTGTCTGCTTACCACCCCCCATATCCATTACGACCCCCGCATCCATTACGACCCCTGCATTCATTACCACCACCGTATCCATTACCCCCTGTATCTATTACCACCCTGTATCTATTACCCCCCCCCACCATATCTCTTCTTCTTCTTCTTTCGGCTGCTCCCGTTAGGGGTCGCCACAGCGGATCATCCGTATGATCCGCATAGTGATTTGGCACATGTTTTACGCCGGATGCCCTTCCTGACGCAACCCTGGTCGCCTCTTACGACACAGGGATATGGTACACCTATTTTAACCGGGGTATACACCGGCCCAGTACACTGGTACTCATTTTGCCGACCTCGGAAGGATGACAGGCTGAGTCAACCCCCTGGTGTATTAATTCAGTGGCTCAACGGGGCTTGAACTCAGGACCTTTTGGATCCCAAGCCGCTGCCCTAACCACTGCGCCAACACCAGGCTCCCCCCCACCGTATCTATTACCCCCTATATCTACTACCCCCCCCGTATCTATTACCACCCCCGTATCCATTACCCCCTATATCTATTACCACCCTGTATCTATTACCCCCCACCGTATCTATTACCCCCTATATCTACTACCCCCCCGTATCTATTACCACCCCCGTATCCATTACCCCCTATATATATTTCCACCCTGTATCTATTACCCCCCTGTATCTATTACCCCCTGTATGTATTACCATCCCCAAATCCTTTTTCTGAAGACCCCTGTCCAAGATTGCCCCTTGTGTTATGTAATCCCTATTTTCATCATTCTTACGCTTCTCCGACACCTGCCAATCGCTTGCTCAATCTGTCAAAATATCTGGAATTCCCTGAATCTGTTCAAACCCCTCTACTCTCTACCTTACGTCCAAACAGTGTCATCCACAAATTTACAAAGATGTTTTTTTATTTAATTCCCTTATAAATAATCAGCTGTCATTGCTTCAACGATTCTTGAAATACTGTTCCATAAAATACTGCACTGCAGATTATTGTTCAAACAAATCTTTGATTTGAGCAACATCACCCAAGCAGCTCATTCAACCGACATAAGATTTACACACGAGTCGGGTTTGTACATTGGAAGAGTAATTACATCGACCCATAATCAATCTGCTGAAATCTCAAATAGGATTGCTTGTCCGGTGCACACACAGATATTAAACACTTAGCATTATGGCTCAGTGCTCGTTACTTCCAAGTCATTGTTTGTCAAGGTGAGCCAATGAAAAAAGCCAAGAATTCACAAGGTTTCAGAAAAGCGATGATAATAGAAAACCTATACACCAAGAAAACCTAAAGAAAACCAAGACGCCAAGGTGAACAACGAATAGCCAAGATCTTGTGAAAAAAGCCAAGGAGTGGTCACACTCCCCCCCCCCCCCCCACAGCATCCTCACTTTTCTCCTTCCCTAACATAAGCTTAAAAGAATAAACAATGGCTTCACAGTAACTTGTACAATTTCCCATTGTCCACCTTTGTGGATTATTGATCTGCGAGTTATTGATTTAATGAGCTGTCATTTGACAAAATGTTTCAACTCATTCCCTGATTTCAAGCAACTCATTCTCTCTCCAGCTTTGTGGTTTTTTTTTTTTAAAAACATTACATTTTCAGTACAACATATTTCAATCAGAACATTTTAATTGTCATGAAATGTTTTCACATTCGATTCAGCAATTAAGCCATGGAACAATCAGTTCAATCACACATGCATCAAAGATCAGGAGGGTGATCTTGACTAAATTAATTGCTGAAAATGCTCGTTGTATTAGTGAAAACCACTTTGCCTTCAGAGAAGCTTGTGGCACAAGCGAAACTCTTTTAATAATAAAAATAGAAAATAATAATGACATATGTTCCCCAACAAGGAACTTGAATGCAGGAAGTCACAAGAACCAAAGCTTAAACTGCTATCACAAACATATGGTTCTTCGCACCTTATCAATAGCAGTGACGAGGCATTTGGGCGAGCAGAGCTCAGAGCACGGAAAACATGATGATGGTTTGTTTTGTCGATTTTGAGAAAGCTTCTGATCACATGAATTGGATGAAACTGATAGAGGAGGTCATTCCATCCATCCATCCATTGGGACCATAGTCTGTGCCGAGCGTCGGTGGTGCCGAGGCAGTTTTCTGGGCTATTGGGCACAATCCTGGATGGGTCGCCACTCCGACGCAGGATACTCAAATGGCTCAATCATTCCAGCAAGCTGGCACTCATTTTGCTGACCTCAGATGAATGATAGGTTAAGTCAACCCCACCTGCTATTAATTCAATAGAAGGAGGATTTGAACTCAGGACCGTTGGATAGGAGGTCATTGATGCACATGAATTACAACAGATTAGAGAGTTTCAGTCGATTGGTGACTGAGATGCTAAATGTCATCGAGAGATCGAAACAGACTATCCGTAGCTGAATAAACATAACAAAACCAAGGAGATTATCAGAAGGAATTTCAACAAACAGCGGATCCCCTCTCACATTTCATTAACTTGAGGGGAGCACTCGGGAGAGTGCAAAACCTCCGCCGCCAATACTGCTGGGTCACTCAAGTGAACGTTACATCTTATTCATTAAATATGATGTCAACAGTGCTGACAGTTATAGTTCTTTTTTCCAACTTTTTTTTTTTTTGGGGGGGGGGGGGTTTGGAAATCACTTAAAACATGTAGAAATGCAAAAAAATTTTTTCCTTTTTTTGGGGGGGGGGTAACAATTTTTTTTGGGGGGGGTTGGAAATCACTTAAAACATGTAGAAATGCCCCCCAAAAAAATTTTTTCTTCTAACAATTTTTTGGGGGGGTTGGAAATCACTTAAAACATGTGGAAATGCAAAAAAAAAAAAATTTTCTCTAAATTTTTTTGGGGGGGGTGGAAATCACTTAAAACATGTAAAAATGAAAAAAAAAATCTTTTTTGGAGGGGGGGTAACAATTTTTTTGGTGGGGGGGGGGGTTGGAAATCACTTAAAACATGCAGAAATGCAAAAAAAAAAATCTCCAACAATTTTTTTTTGGGGGGGGGGACCAAGTCCAAAATTTAATGGCATGATCCTTGGATAATACCTAACCCCCCACCAAGTTTCGTCGAAATCCGTTGAGGAGTTTTTCCGTAATACTGTTCACAAACAAACAAACATTCACTCTTTCATTCCTCTTTTTTCCCGCCTTTGGAATAAACTTCCTCACTCTATTCTTTCCCATTCCTCCCTCCAGGCTTTCAAAACAGCTGTTCACCACCACCTCTTATCTTCCCCCATCCAAATCCTCGATCTTTTCTACCCCCGATAATCCACCCAAGCCCACTTCCTTCATTTCTCCTGCTTTCCTTCCTGAAAGTCCCTGAAATGTCCATCTTCTCTTCGCCATGTTCCCCGTCCCATCCCCATCCCTCTCCCTTCCACAGTTCACCTAATGTGTCTGTTCCCCACTGTTTTGTCCCTTCCACTCCCGCCCCTCTTGTCTCATGCCTCCTTGCTGTGAGTTGTGTGTTAGCTCTCATATGAGCCTCGACCAAGGTATACAAAAAAAAAAAAAAAAAACAGAAAGGGGTGAAAACAGTAACCTCCATCCATCTTCGAAGATGGCGGAGGTTAATAAATGATTAATACCTTCTCTCCCCCCCCCCCCAACAAGCTTAAAGGAACAAACAATGACTTGGAAGTAACTAGCACTGAGCCATAATGCTAAGTGTTTAATATCTGTGTGTGCACCGGACAAGCAATCCTATTGGTTATGGGTCGATTTAATTACTCTACCAATGTACAAACCCGACTCACGTGTAAATCTAACTCGCATGAGCTGCTTCGGTTGATGTTGCTCAAATCAAAGAGTTGTTTGAACAATAATCTGCCATGCAGTATTTTATGGAACAGTATCTCAGGACTCGTTGGAGCAATGACAGCTAATCATTCATTTATAACAGAATTATATAAACGTCTTTGTAAATTTGCAGATGATGCTAAGTTTGGAGTAAGCCAAGTCACATGATAAAAGGGGCAGTCTTGGAGCGTGTCACACAGGAGAAGGATCTGGGGGTAGTCCTAGATCCAGGGGGTAGAGGGGATATGCAGACAGCACACAGCACAGCTATGGGTAAAGCTGTTCGGGTTTTCGGTTGCATTCGCAGGGGAATGGATTATAAATCAAAGGAGGTAGTTTTAACACTGTACAGGAATTTAGTGAGGCCTCATCTAGAATATTGTGGAGAGTTTTGGTCACCACATCTCGGGAAGGACATAGCTGCCATGGAAAGGGTCCAACAACGGGCTCCTAGATTGATTCCAGGGCTGGCTGGAGTAAGTTGTGAGGAACAGCTGAAGGAGAAAGGATTTAGTACATTAGAAAGGAGGTGATTACAAGTGAATTTGATTGGGATGTTTAAGATGATGAAGGGTATCGACAGAATAAGTGCAGAAGAGTTTTTCAACAGAATGGTCAGTGACAGGACCAGAGACTGCAGTCTTATTAAATAAAGAAGAGCCGAGTTAGGACTGTAGTAAGGCAGGGGTCTTTCACTCAGAGAATAGTAAATGCAGGGAATTGTCTCCCTACAAGGGGTAGTGACAGTGGAAACAGCAGATCGTTTTAAAATTGAGTTAGATCGGTAATATGCCTGGTGTTGGCTTAATGGTAAGGGTGGTGGCCTTGGGATCCTGAGATCATGAGTTCAAATCCTGCTCGGCTGTTGAATTAATACCAGGTGGGGTTGACTCTGCCTGTCATCCTTCTGAGGTCGGCAAGATGAGTGCCAACTTGCTGGTATCCTGTGTCGGAGTGCCGACACGTCCAGGATTGTGCCCAATAGCCAAGGAGACTGCTTTGGCAGCAGCAACGCTCTGCACAGAGTACGGTCCCATTGGATGGATGGATAGGTAATGGATGTGGTGGTGATCGAGGGGTATTTAGATATGTGCAGGCTTGATCAGCCTTATGTTCTCCTCATGCATTGAAATTCCTTGTAAAGAGGCAATAAATTAATACAGATGACTACGGTAAGTGAATGGGTGGGATTGTAGTTATACTTGTACATTTGTGAGTCCTTTCCTTGTGTTTAAGTGTCTTCACGCCTGCCTTGTTGTCTTCAGGTTCCCCCATTCCACCTCCTCCTCTTGTTCCCTTGTTCTCGTTATACTTCTCCGATTTCCATGTGTTTTTATAAAGAAAATAAACATCTCTTCCCCATATTGGAACACAACACCAACAATGTCTGCCTCTGAAATGTTTCAATATTTTTCTTGTCGTTATTCTGGAAAATAGAAAGCTGGTGCTCGTAATCATGTGGGGTTGTGCTCTCAAGTTGGTGGAACCAAGATTAAGGAATTGCCTTCTTCTGCATCGACATTTATTTGCATAAACCAGTGCGTTGGAATGACCTGGTGGCTCGGCTGTCATAAGAGTCATGGGATACTTCCTAGTTCAACTGGTATCATATTGGTATAGTCTTGCATTCTATCCAATCTCATCTAACGAACAATTTAACGATTTGTCTGTCTGTCTTTCTGTCTGAAGGCACATCGCAGTCTCATGGCAAGGATGCAGAATCATGATCGGAAGAAGGATCATGGATGCCAAACAGTCTCATAGCAAGGATTACACTGGGTGGTTTATCAATGCCTTCCCAGCTGTCGTCAGTGCAGAAATTTGGAACTTGCTCAGGATACTACCAACTATCACATACTCTTTGTGAAACACACCAGGGAATCATTAACACCCACGAGCAGCAACCGACACCGGCACTGGGTACCCAGCTTGATGCCCCATCAGACAAATGGGACACTGGTTCTACTGGTGAAGTGGAACAGCTCACAGCTGGGTTGGGAATCAAACCCAAACGAGATAGCTTGAAGTCGAGAGGACGACCACTGATCTATCCTGCCAGTCACAAAGCAACTGTCCATACTTTAATCCACCCCTGCAACAGTCCAGCATCAGTCACTCTATTGACAATGAGCCCAAAATGCCTAACAATGTACGAGCACTTCACACACGAAGAAATCCCCTTGTGTCACTCCAGCTTAAGGCAATTCAATTTCTGTTCAGAAAAAGTTAAATTCTGCAAGATACTCAGCAATCGATAGTAAGGTCACAGCATAATACACACTGAAGTGAAAGCTTGGAGGGAATATAATTTTGTACTCACTGCTAGATGAATACGTTTCGGTTTCCATCTGACGCCAACCTAGAAGGCAACAGAATCAAGGGTTTAACTCATTGAGGAAAGTCTTATGATTGCCTTGTGTCGATATTGGAGAAAGAATCATCTACCTAATACAAATGCAATAATGTCAAAATATTAACTTCTTCCTCCTCAATATTCAATTCCCCACCCATAGGGTAGGCACTAAAAAGGTAACCAAAACAAAAAAACAAGAAAAAGAGTAATCGGAGATTGCAGACCCTCGCCAGGCCTTGTTTTGTGTGGCGTTTCTGTACCTGGCATTACATATTTAATGAGACATAATCAGAACTGCCGCTATATAATTGCTGGCAGTGATAACCGGGTACCAAGATGTCCTACTTTGATGCAATCAATATAAACTCGGTGTTTGCAGCTAAATCTTGTGTCCTAAACCCATCACTTTCTCTACCCACCTTAAGGCCCAGTCACACCTTGACGTTTTAGCCAGCGATGGTAACGTATTAAAATGTATGTAAAACGCTGGCTTACGTTGAACTTTTGATGTTTTTTTTTTTTAAAGATTCGGATGTATTCATAGCGACTTGGTCTTATGTATAACGCATTAGTAACGGACACAGAACGTTTCGTTGTGTTATAGATAACTTATACCAACGAATGCTGAACCTGTTGTCGGCCTACACAACCTACGCCCAACGATAGTCTAACTTAGGCATAGCGCGTTGCACGCATCGCCGACGATGTCGTGACGTCGCCTATTAAAAGGCTGACGCACAACGATTCGAATCATAACTGCCGTAGAAATGGAAGTGTCAACATCGCGGTCACACCTTGGCGATCTTGCCAGCGTATGCCGACCTAAGAAAAATGTGTCTAAAACGTTGGGGCACGTCAAATACGGTATGAGTAAGTTTGGTATACGTGAGTAGAACGCTAAAGTACGCTATCATACGTCGTAGTAAGTAGAGTACGTCAAAAAATTTTAAACATGTTCAAAATTTTACGACGTACTTGGCGTATGACACACGTTCGCATGCGATGGAGATAAGTTGTACACACGATATGTGGACGCTTACACACGTCCACAAAGGCTACTTATAAGCTACTCATAAGTCAAAACACGTCGCGGTAATGTCTTTTTTACGAGAAACTTATTTCTAACTTATGTTTGACGTGCTTTGAACCAATTCTTTACGTAGTCCCAACACACATCGACGTATGTAGACGTATTCCAATGACGTCTTCCGGTCGACAAAAAAAATAAATGAACGTGTTTCTAGCTTACAACTGCCATATAAAGACGTGTTCCCAGCGGTTTTGGGAATTGGTATATAAAAATGCTGCTCATAAAAGGGGAACCCAACAGTGTTTTCGAGTCCTTTTTGAGTCGATGTCCATGTCAGCAGTAACAGTATCAGTATCAGTATCAGTATTAGTATTAGTATTAGTCGTAGTTTGTTCATGTTGGCAGTAGTAGGTGAGTGTGAGGGGGAGGGTGTGGGTTATGATGGATCCTCCTTGCGTCCGTGTGTCCACGGGTAGGAGACATCTTTGCACCATTGTTTGAAGTTCTTCGCGGCTAATTTTTTATGGGGCTTTTTCAACAATGAGCTATGGCTTGTTTTTATGATTTAGGTCTATTCATAACGGGTTGGACAAATGCACAATGAACTAATAATGTGCATAGAGCGCTTCGATAACTTATAGATACGCTATACCAACGAATAATTATCGTGTAGCCGGCGTTCACAAACTATGCCCAACGATAGCCTAACTTATCCATATCGTGCGGCAGTTTATCTTTGCCGGTGACGTGGGGTTTGCTATTCATAGGCTGCCACTCAACGATTTAAATGGCTGCATCTCCACTTTTGAAAGTAGATGCTTGCGCTCAACAATTGGATTTTTTTTTTACACTCAACGACTTTTAAACGGTACCACTCAGCTATTTTCATTGTTTACAATGAACGATTTAAATTGCTGTCACTCGCCTTTGTTTTTTGACGCTGGGGTTTGGAAATTTGAAGCGTTTCTTCTGAACGTGTTAAAACGCTCAAACTCGACTATTTTAAATAGATGCTGCCGATGGACAATTGGAATCATAGCCAAGCTAGACATCGAAGTGTGAACATCCTCGTCATGCCAAAGAAAAGTTTGAAGAATGCTGCAAATAAGTGTCCTGGCCGTGGCCGTGGCCGCTGACGCAAGGACGATCCATTATACCGACGTCTTTCAGCCTATGAGTAACTTAAAAGTAACGTCTGTCGACGTGTGGCAACGATCGCGTAACGTGCCAACAACACGTTAATCATAGGCTAGAAATAAGTTTCGGGTACGCTAAACATTACCTCGGCGTGTCTCAACTTATGATTAACTTACAAGTAGCATGTGTTGACGTTTGTCAACGATCGCAGACCGTGCATACAACTTGTGGCCAGTGTAGCGGAACGTGTGAGTCATACGCCGGCATACGTCGTGAAATTTCAAGCATGCAAAAATTTGAGGACAACCGAAAAGTACAACGTTTAAAGCCAACGTACAACGACGTATGGCAGTGTTTTTCAGCGTGCTCTCAATGTTATCAAAACTTACCCATAACGTATTCAACGTGTGCCAGCGTTTTAGAAAAAATTTTCAAAAATCGGCATACGTTGGCTAAAACGTCAAGGTGTGACTGGGCCTTTACCCAGTCGCACCCAACTGTCACTGGACTCTGTGTCCTTTTCTCCTAACAAGGTGGAGAGCTTGCTTTCAAACCTCGACTCAGATTCTGCAACCGGTCCAGATGGCATCAGCCCACGTGTCCTCAAAGCCTGCTCTTCTGCTCTTACTCACCCTCTCTCTGTTCTATTCACCCTCTCATTTGCTCAAGATCATCAGCCATCTGCTTGGAAATCTGCAAACATCACTGCCCTGCATAAAAAAGGTGCAAAAACAGATCCCTGCAACGACAGACCAATCAGCCTTCTCCCAATCATCAGCAAGGTTATGGAATCCATCATCGCTTCAGATATGAAATCCTTCCTCTTCTCCAATGGCTTGATTTCCAATCATCAATTTGGTTTCAGACCAGGTCACTCTACCCTTGATATGCTGCTTCTGCTCTCCCATCAATGGATGGAGGTCCTCAATGCCAGACAGGAAATCCGAGCCGTATCCCTGGACATATCACGTGCTTTTGACACAGTCTGGCACCCTGCTCTGCTCACCAAACTCTCTTCCCATGGTATTCAAGGCCATCTCCACTCATGGCTCGCAGACTTCCTTTCCTGTTGCAGTCACCGTGTAGCCCTAAATGGAGTTCTTTCATCCCCTCTTCCTGTCGAGGCTGGAGTTCCTCAAGGTAGCATTCTGGGCCCTGTTCTTTTTCTGGTTTTCATAAATGATCTCTCCGACTCTCTGGAAAATCCTCTATACCTCTTTGCTGATGACTCCACCCTCTGCCATACCATCTGTCATCCCTCAGACCGGCAAGCAGCAGCTTCTTCGCTCACTGCAGATCTGGATAAAATCACAAACTGGTCCAACACGTGGAACACGTCTTTCAATCCAGACAAATCTCACACTCTCACTATGTCTCTTCGAAAGGACCGTTTCGAAAAACCCCCCCATCCACTTTCTCAACAATCATCTGGAAGAAGTCTTTTCTTTCAAGTTTCTGGATCTCACTATCTGCCATGACCTTTCCTGGGAAAGTCACATTTCCAACCTCGCCTCCAAGGCCAGTCGCCGACTGGGAATCCTCCGTCGTGCTAAGTCCTTCCTCGGCCCTCTTGAGCTCCTGGCCACTTACAAAGCTTTTGTCCGTAGCCTGATGGAGTACTGCTCTCCCCTCTGGGCTGGTGCTCCTGCCTCTCACCTTTCTCGGCTTCACTCTGTCGAAACTATGGCATTTAGGATCATCGGCATCTCCCGCAATGAAGCCGAGTCTTTGGGCCTCTCACTCAATCACCGCAGGTTGGTCGGTGGTCTTTCTGTCTTCCACCGTCTCCTCTCCAGCCTTGCCCCTCCCTGCTCTCTCTGCGATTTGTCCCCACCACATTTCCATAGGGTGCTCAAGGTCCGCCAACAACCCCCTTCTGGTAAAACTACCAAAATCATGAATCACTGCTCACCTTCACTCTTTCATTCCTCTTTTTTCCTGCCTTTGGAATAAACTCCCTCACTCTATTCTTTCCCATTCTTCCTTCCAGGCTTTCAAAACAGCTGTTCACCACCACCTCTTATCATCCCCCATCCAAATCCTCGATCTATTCTACCCCCGATAATCCATCCAAGCCCACTTCCTTCAATTCCCCTGCTTTCTTTCCTGAAAGTCCCTGTAATGTCCATCTTCTCTTCCCCATGTTCCCCGTCCCATCCCTCTCCCTTCCACAGATGTCCTAATGTGTCTGTTCCCCACTGTTTTGTCCCTCCCACTCCCGCCCCTCTTGTCTCATGCCCCCTTGCTGTGCGTTGTGTTTTAGCTCTCATACGAGCCTCGACAAGGTATACAAAAAAAAAATTCAATTCAAATCAAATGGAAGACCAAATCAGTGTAGTTCTGCATTGGAGTCATCAGAAGGAACCCAAAACAAGCAAAAATCGAAGATGGAGTCATCAGGAGGAACCTGGATAGGATTTGCATTTCAGCTGATACTCCTCTACCCACAAACCCATCCAGGCACAGCCAAGTGAACCTTATTTTTAAAAAAGAAAGAAAAAAAAAGAATCCAGATCAAAAAATCAAATAATTCTGGCTGCTAGACCATGTGCCCGATCAAGTTGAAATTTAAAACATGTATTCCACATCACTACTCGATCATAATTGTAAAGTTTCACGTTAATTGCTTAAGCGGTTCCAATTTAGTTAACTAATGATAGTTAACATCCACTAACGAAAACATATAATATGTTTCTTCAATCCAATATGCTGCCAAACCATGTTACCTATCAATTATTCCTTAACAAACTTGTACACCAATGGCTTGGGGAACATTTGTGTGAAGTTTCCCTTCGATCTGTCCAGCCCTTCTGGAGAAGATTTTTTTTTAATATTTTAGGGTAAATCCAATATGGCTGCCAAACCATGTGGCCTATGAGATCATAATTGTCATTAAAACATTCCACATCAGTCGTTGCCTCGATGGTGAAAATTTTGTCCCAATCCGACAAGCAGTTGCAAAGAAAAACACGAAAGTTCTGTGTGTACAAACAAACAAACAAACAGACAAGCTGGTAGGCAGACATGGATAGTCGACTACCCCATAGAACCTGACGCGATGGGCCTGTTCGATGGGGAATGACCTGAGAATTAAGAACAAGAAAATTCATGATTCTAGCTTCAAGGGTTAATGCTGCAGATTGTTTTTCCGTTAAAATACCCCCACATTTAGAGGTTTTTCGGCCGTTGCTCGGCAACGGAGGGGTCTATAGCAACGGTTCTTTCTCACGCATAACTAGGAGATACCATGAACCTACCATACCAGTTTCATGTCTATCTGATTCATAGTCTCTGAGATATAACGAACTTCGTTTTTTTTATTGTTTTCGACCAGGGTTCATTCAAAGTCTATCTTCTCCGACAGTTTTCATAGGATCCAGCTGGAAACTTTTGACAATATGGCTGAATGTACTGCCCACAGTCGCTCGTGGCCTGATTTTTGATTTTCAAAAAAAGAAATATTTTATGATTTTTCAAAAATGTCAAAGTCCCGTTGCTAGGCAACGGTGGTGTCCATAGCAACGGTTTTCATTTGCACACAACTAGGTCATGGTATGAACCTACCAACCAAGTTTCATCAAAATCGCCATTCTATTAACGGAGCACTGGACCGAACAGAGGGACAGACAGACAGGCAAACATATCGACGGAAATACTGATAATAAGGGTAGAAAGAAAAAAAAAATCTCAAAAAAAAATTTTTTGAGATTTTTTTTTTCTCGACTAGATCGACTACCCAACAAACGGACCCAAATGCAGCACCCTCTCCTTTGGTGAGGGTAATCATAACTCAACACCTTTGAGATATCTGAAAGAATTTGTTTTCATGTGATGGATTTGTACAATCCTCAAGTTTCAATACTAAAACCAAGTGCTCAAGACTTCCTCACTGTTTTATACATTTTCTGATACGCAGCAACAGGTCACACATCATTTTCTGAAGGGTGTCTTGTGAAACTCTGACATCGTCGAAATAACCATCTTTCAAATCAACAACTTGGGTTGGTTTCAACTGGAACACTCTCCCTTTGACTATGGTCCCCGTAAAGAATTATCCAGCGGTGACTAATCAGAGGATATCGGAGGGGTCGGAATTCAGTTATATGACTTTTTTCCCCCTGAGCCAACAGAGATATTCATTTGAGGTGTGGGATGTGGCTCCATCTTATTCAAACAACAGATTTCCATTATTTCTCGCCGTGTTCCAGAGGTAAGTCTTCAGTATGTGAAGGTAATGATCTGATGTCACAGTTACTGTCGTTTCGATATAAAGGTCTTCAAAAAAACATAGGTACTGTATATTCATGATGATCTCAATCCACACCAAACGGTAATTTTCTGAGAGTGAAGTGATGCTACTTCATGTTCTTGTAGCATTCCCAATTCCCATTGATGTAAATATGGACCTCATCAGAGAAAATGATGTCATTGATACTAAGGTCTTCATTTTCCAGTGATTCAGAAAAGCGGTTAAAAGATTCATCCCATCTTCTGTGATCATTTTCAGTAAGTGCATTGAAAAACTAAATGTTGGAAGGGAATATCCAATGTCTTCCTTCAGTGGCATGGAGGTTATGTATTCACCCCTGTTTGTTTGTCTGTCTTTCTTTCTGTGAGCAGGATATCTCAAAAGGTTATGGACGGATTTGGACAAAACTTGGTGAGCAGGTTGGGTGAGTGACAAGGACAAATTCATTAGATTTGGTGAAGATCCAGATCCAGATCTGATAATTTTTTCAGAGATTCTTCACCGTTGAGAGATGGGGCCAAAAACAATATTTCAAAATATTGTGGATGAGTTATGACAAAACTAGGTGGATGAGTTGAAGAGGTGACAAGAACAAACCGATTCGATTTTGGTTCAGGTCTGGATCCAGATCCGGCCTATCATTGGAATACAAAATGTAAACTGTTCAGCCTGGTGAAGGTATGCGCTCGACCGAGTGCCGTTCTTGTTCACATTTTGTAATGAGCCAGAAGCGTTCTTCTTTCACAAGAATGTCTTTATTGTTTTGAAAGCAGATACACGTGATGCTGGGAATCTTCTGTGAAATGCTCTCTGCACTCTCTTCGGTGACTGTTTCAAAAGAGAGAGAAAGAAAGAGAGAGACAGAGACAGAGACAGACAGACAGACATTGCTCAATGTTAAATTTCCCTATTATTTTTAATACCTGTTAAAAAACACAACTTTGCGCCACAGTCAATGTAAGTCAATTAAAAATTAATTCACAACCATATTACAAAGAAAATCTCGGCACGATCAATGTTTTTTTTATGGTCCACTGTATATTTATGTTTTGTATATCCAATAATATACATTATGCAGTACTCCCCTTATCTCCATTTCCTCCAAACCTTATTTCCCTTTTCTTGCCTCTCCATCGCCCCCCCCCCCAGACCAGCCCCTTAACACCTCTAACCTTTTACTCCCTCTTTATCTCAGAATTTATTATCTTTCAATATACTCACTTCTTGCACACATTAAATGAATGACAAAATCGGGACATTCCTGCCCACCCTGAATCGGGTAGCCCCTTAATTGGGACAGCAGATGGAAGAGATGTGTGATATATGGGAAATAATGTAAAGGTGAGAAGGGAAATAAATATTACAATAAAGCATCAGGAGGCAAATAAAAATCACATAAAATTGCATGTTTTCCCCCATTTCACTCAATAAATAATTTAAAATAGAGAAGAAGCCATTTGGCCCATCATGTCTACATTGCAATCCCTTTCAATTTACTTGATTTTAATATATTTAACATCTCAAACAATGCAACATCTATCTCATTGTTCTTAAAACTGAGTGCCCCATTTAACAAGTTATTCAAGTTTATGTGACCATAGTACCAACCAAAAGGCTGAGAAATTAAAAAATCTAATTTATGGCATCATAACATTCCTGCAGACAAGACAGCCAGCTCAATGTCCCAACGAGCAGCATGCCCCATAAAAGCAGTGCCTCTTGCTCACATCTTACCAACGGCTTTAAGTTCTAACTTAATCAAGAATTAATCCCAAACGAGACACCCCAAGCACAGAGGATATCTCTCCCAAACCGCTTCCCCAGTATCAATGAAGATATTTTACCCTTCAAATTATTTCATCTCATTTGAGCTGTATGAACCTGTGTTCCATCTATACAAATAAATGTCAGTGTGTGTGTGTGTGTGTGTGTGTGTGTGTGTGTGTGTGTGTGTGTGTGTGCGTGTGTGTCCAGTGTGTCAGTGTGTCTCCTCCATGACTCCAAAACCATAAAACCTAGCAGACTGAAACTTTGCATGCATACAAAGGACACTCCAAGGAAGTGCAAGAGTGAAAATTGGGTGATTGGGTTAATTAAAACAACCCTTTTGAAGATAATTAACGGCCTCATTTAATTATATCATATATCAGGAGCATCCTTGGCCACATTGCAGGTGTCTTTAGGAACATCCTGGTTACTTCACTCGGGTCTTAATTCACCATTTTGTTTGGCCTGCTCAACCATGCCATAACTTGGAAAAGGCTGCAACGATTTCTCAACGATAAAGTTTTATTTTCACTTTCCTCACTCATCCATCTATAATTCCAGCTGTGTGTGTGTGTGTGTGTGTGTGTGTGTGTGTGTGTGTGTGTGTGTGTGTGTGTGTGACCGCTGTTTCTCGACAACCACTGGTCTGATCTAATCGAAACTTGCCAGGTATATTGCTGGGGACCTGAGGATGTGCCTTTTCAAGTTTGATATTAATTGGACAAGTGCTTCCCAAGTTATGGCCATTTATTTACCAAACCAATGACAAGACACGTTGTTGCGTGGGCGTGGCCGATGGGGATGGAAGCTTAGCCGTGTTCCCCATTAAGGGTTACAACGTACGGGCTTCCGGATAGTGATGACTTCGTGTATTCTAATAATTTCTCGATTTTTTTTATGCGCATTTATAGATAAACACAATACCCCAAGTTATGATCGTTTTCATATTAGACGGTG
Source organism: Eptatretus burgeri (assembly GCF_056783735.1). NCBI lineage: Eukaryota > Metazoa > Chordata > Myxini > Myxiniformes > Myxinidae > Eptatretus > Eptatretus burgeri. The sequence continues at coordinate 13,709,745 of NC_140966.1, forward strand.
CATAAATTTCGGTAACATCAGAGTGCTGGTGTGCTCCGAACCAGGAAGTAAAATTTTTTTCTCTCTTCTCTTCTCTTTTTGTATTTCCTTGCGACGACATTGCGAAAAGGTAAAATACATTGGCGCTAATTGAATAATTGGCCATTAAAACCTAAATTGCGAATCATCGTAACTGTGATATGCGAACTTCCACGCCACGCACGTACGGGCACGCGAGAGCGAAGAAACGGCCTGTGTGGTTGTTGTTTCTTGCTCGCGGTTGGAATATTTATTGATTCTTTTTTTTTATTTTTATTTTTTTACGGGCATGTACTACTGTTATCGAATGCCTGATCATCACAGCTACGAATCGCTGCATACATTGCAATGCTTATAAACACCCGGAGATGCCAGCATTCATGGCTTTATTTCATTGCCGCACATGCAATAACTTTGAGAATCTTAAACTAAGCCGAATAACAAAATTTAAGTTCCAGAACTGAACTTAGCAGCACTTCGAATGGCTAAAAAAAAAAGCGTTACTTTGTCTAAATCAGACATATTTGATATTTCAGGTGTCTTTCGGAGGTGTGTCATTAATATGACAGATCAGCAATTGCTTGCCAAGCCAGCCATTCCTTATCAACCATTTCAATGGATAAATACAAATAAAAAAAATGAAACATTTCGTTCACATCATGGCAGAATAGCCAAGAGGTATGCACGCTCGCTCAAAGCTGTCTAGCCTGGGTTTGAATCCTAACTCAGCTATAAACTGTCATCCCGGTGTTTCACAGGCAGGGTGATTCATCAACATGTGTACTGTCTCTTGGATGGACGTCTCTCCTCACTGCCCCACTTGCTTCCCCTTCCCTCCTCCCTCCCCTCTCTCCCTCACCTCCCTCCCCTCTCTCCCTCCCTCACCTCTCCCTTCTACCTCCTGACCTCTCTCTCCCTCCTCACCCCCTCCCTCCTCACTCCCCCACTTGCTTTCCCTTCCCTCCTCTCTCACTCACCTCCCTCCCCTCTCTCTGTCACCTCCCTCCCCTCTCTCTGTCACCTCCCTCCCCTCTCTCTGTCACCTCCCTACCCTCTCTCTGTCACCTCCCTCCCCTCCTCTCTCTGTTACCTCCCTCCCCTCCTCTCTCTGCCCCTCCCTCCATCCTTTCTCCCCTTCCTATCTCTCCCACCCCTCCCACTCTGTTAAGGGAACTGTTAAGAACTGATGGTTTCAATTTGAATTTAAAACTGTTTCTACAGTGTAGCATGTACGAATCAGATTCGTAGTGAGCCGACTGGAGGGGGTACAAAGATCGCTACATGTGTGAGGATACTTGCATGCAAGGTAGATAGCGAGTGTTTGAAATCCTCCCACGTGGTTTTATATAGAACCCAGCAGTTAAGAATAAAATGATGCTGTTTGGGCACTTTTTAATCACCATTCCCTTCCCCTCCTCTCATGCTGCCTTCCCTTCCTCTCCCCTCACACTGCCTTCCCCTCCCCTTGCACTGCCTTACCTCCCCCCCCACCCCCCGCTTTCATGCTGCCTCACCTTTCCTTCCCCTCACGCTGCATTTCCTTTCACTCACGCTGCCTTCCCTTCCTGCCATGCTGCTTTCCCTCCCCTCACACTTATCTCGTCCCAAACCCCTTCCCACTTCCTTCCATTTCTCTCACCCTCCTGGAGTGTATAGCGACATCTGGTAAGGAGTCACTCTCCCCACCTCACCCCCTTTTCTTGCGCTTTCCCCATTCCGAGCCCCCCCCCCTGCCTCTCCCCTCCTCGCTCCCCCAATCCGCCTCCCTCCTCGCTTGCTCCTCCTCTCCCCTCTCTCTCCTGCTCCCCTCCATCCTCTCTCCCTCCCTTTCTTCTCCTCCCTCTTCTTCCCCTCCCTCTTCTTTCCCTCCCCTTCCTGCTCTCTCTCTCCCCCTTTCCTCTTTTCTCCTTCCCCTCCCTCTTTCTCACCCCCGTAATACTCCTATCAGCAAAGTGACAGGTTGTATTTGCTCGTTATTGAATAAATCAATTGAGACTAAACTACTGGTGGATTGCTAATATACTGTGATCAATGCAATTTTTTGAGGAACGTTAAACTAGCTCTCTGGTGAGCAATCATCATCATCATCATCATCATCATCATCATCATCATCATCATCATCATCATGTACCTTGCCCTATCCAGAGTGTTGGTGTTGCCAAATCAGTTACTGGGCTACAGTCCTGGTCAGGTCGCCACTCCGACTCAAGATGTCAAAAAAAATTGCATTCATCACAGTATATTAGAATTCACCAGTACTTTAGTGATTTATTCAATAAACACCTGTGAAACACCGGGATGACAGTTTATTTCAAGCTAGACAAAAAGAGGTAAGTGTGTGTACCTCTAGGTCAAGGGAAAGGCCATTCTGCTAGGCCCTGGTATGAAATATGGCCATTGAAGATCTTAGTGGATCATTCGCAAAAGGTAGGTGTGTGTGTGTGTTTGTGTGTTTGTGTGTGTGTGTGTGTGTGTGTGTGTGTGTGTGTGTGTGTGTGTGTGTGTGTGTGTGTGTGTGTGTGTGTGTGTGTGTGTGTGTGTGTGTGTGTGTGTGTGTGTGTGTGTGTGTGTGTGTGTGTGTGTGTGCACACGCATGCTTCTATAACATTTTTTTTTGAGAGGAGAGTGAATAATTTTTTGTAACATTTCTGTTGAGAGGAGAGTGAATAATTTCTTTGTAACATTATTTTTGAGAGGAGAGTGAATAATTTTTTGTCACATTTCTTTTGAGAGTTGAGTGAATAATTTTTTGTGACATTTCTTTTGAGAGGAGAGTGAATAATTTTTTGTGACATTTCTTTTGAGAGGAGAGTGAATAATTTTTTGTGACATTTCTTTTGAGAGGAGAGTGAATAATTTCTTTGTAACATTATTTTTGAGAGGAGAGTGAATAATTTTTTGTCACATTTTTTTTGAGAGGAGAGTGAATAATTTTTTGTAACTTTTTTTTGAGAGGAGAGTGAAAAAAATTTTGTAACTTTTTTTTGAGAGGAGAGTGAATAATTTTTTTGTCACATTTCTGTTGAGAGGAGAGTGAATAATTTCTTTGTAACATTATTTTTGAGAGGAGAGTGAATAATTATTTTGTCACATTTCTTTTGAGAGGAGAGTGAATAATTTCTTTGTCACATTTCTTTTGAGAGGAGAGTGAATAATTTTTTTGTCACATTTTTTTTTGAGAAGAGAGTGAATAATTTTTTTGTAACATTATTTTTGAGAAGAGAGTGAATAATTTTTTGTCACATTTCTTTTGAGAGGAGAGTGAAAAAAATTTTGTAACTTTTTTTTGAGAGGACTGTGAATAATTTTTTTGTCACATTTCTGTTGAGAGGAGAGTGAATAATTTCTTTGTAACATTATTTTTGAGAGGAGAGTGAATAATTTTTTGTCACATTTCTTTTGAGAGTTGAGTGAATAATTTTTTGTGACATTTCTTTTGAGAGGAGAGTGAATACTTTTTTGTAACATTTTTTTTGAGAGGAGAGTGAATAATTTTTTTGTTACGTTTTTTTTTGAGAGGAGAGTGAATAATTTTATGTAACATTATTTTTGAGAGGAGAGTGAATAATTTTTTTGTAACATTTCTTTTGAGAGTTGAGTGAATAATTTTTTGTAACATTTTTTTTGAGAGGAGAGTGAATAATTTTTTTGTAACTTTTTTTTGAGAGGAGAGTGAATAATTTTTTTGTCACATTTCTTTTGAGAGGAGAGTGAATAATTTTTTGTAACATTTCTTTTGAGAGGAGAGTGAATAATTTTATGTAACATTATTTTTGAGAGGAGAGTGAATAATTTTTTTGTAACATTTCTTTTGAGAGGAGAGTGAATAATTTCTTTGTAACATTATTTTTGAGAGGACAGTGAATAATTTTTTGTCACATTTCTGTTGAGAGGAGAGTGAATAATTTCTTTGTAACATTATTTTTGAGAGGAGAGTGAACAATTTTTTTGAGAGGAGAGTGAATAATTTCTTTGTAACATTATTTTTGAGAGGACAGTGAATAATTTTTTGTCACATTTCTGTTGAGAGGAGAGTGAATAATTTCTTTGTAACATTATTTTTGAGAGGAGAGTGAACAATTTTTTTGAGAGGACAGTGAATAATTTTTTGTAACTTTTTTTTGAGAGGAGAGTGAATAATTTTTTTGTAACGTTTTTTTTGAGAGGAGAGTGAATAATTTTTTTGTAACGTTTTTTTTGAGAGGAGAGTGAATAATTTTATGTAACATTAATTTTGAGAGGAGAGTGAATAATTTTTTTTGTAACTTTTTTTTGAGAGGAGAGTGAATAATTTTATGTAACATTATTTTTGAGAGGAGAGTGAATAATTTTTTTGTAACATTTCTTTTGAGAGGAGAGTGAATAATTTTTTTGTAACTTTTTTTTGAGAGGAGAGTGAATAATTTTTTTGTCACATTTCTTTTGAGAGGAGAGTGAATGATTTTTTGTAACATTTCTTTTGAGAGGAGAGTGAATAATTTTATGTAACATTATTTTTGAGAGGAGAGTGAATAATTTTTTTTGTAACATTTCTTTTGAGAGGAGAGTGAATAATTTTTTTGTAACTTTTTTTTGAGGAGTGAATAATTATTTTACATTTTTTTTGGAGAGAGTGAATAATTTTTTGTAAAATTCTTTTTGAGAGTGAATAATTTTTTGTAACATAATTTTTGAGAGGAGAGTGAATAATGTTTTTGTAACTTTTTTTGAGAGGAGAGTGAATAATTTTTTTGTAACTTTTTTGAGAGGAGAGTGAATAATTTTTTTTGTTACATTATTTTTGAAAGCAGTGTTTTTGACAGGGAATGTGCTGGGTCATTTGCCAATGGCGTACCAAGGGTAGTCAGAGAAGGAATTTAAAACTTGTCCAAGGCAAAGACAAACAAAAGACTGCTGCTTTCAAAAGATTTGGAATGGTTCTTTGGCTGAATTCCCAATTTCTTGAATGAAATGCATATAGGGTAGGTTGGCCATCTTGCCTCTTTAAGAGTTTTCCTGAACTTGCATAACAACTTGATGAGGCTCCGCATATGCAGTAGTTGCATGAAGAACTAGTCTTACTGTTGAAGGCTCGTGTTTATCTGCGTCGACGGACAGACAGAACCATGAATGAAATCAACAGCATATTGAATGAGGTATGCTAATCACTGTGAGAAACAAGGAGAAGTTGACATTTTGGATGTTAACCTTTCATCAGAGCAAATGAGAGAGATGGAATAGGAGGGAGCATTAATAAAGTGTGGGAGTGAGTTAGAGGTGCATGCATTGGAGCGGGGTCAGGAGTCAGGGAGCATGTGGGGCTGACAATGACTGATTTTGACAGGGGAGGGTCAGGGTTCAGGGGTTAAGAGTCACTTGGACTGGGACTGGGAGAAAAGTGAAAATAATAGGGGAAAAACACAAAAAGTGGCAGAAAATTAGATAACTAAACAGAAACAACTTTAAAAAGTGATACAAATCAATAATAACGAGCAAAATCGATGGCACACCATCGCAAATCCCCACACTTCCCACGTAAAGCAAAGTTTAAAGATGGCAAAAAATTCCAGCAGGAATGACCCAATATCAAATTTTGAATTTAAAAAGTCTTCCGTTTTAACTCCTGTGATCCTAAGTCCCCATTCCTGGGGCATGAACCGAGGGTCAAATCAAAAACAGTTGTTACATATTGAATGCATCACCCAATGATGATTGCCTATACAGTAGAAATTTTTATTTTCAAATGTTTAAAAATGTGCCCATAATTGCATTGGTTTTTGACGTTTCCCATGCCTGGTGTTGGCGTAATGGTTAGAGTGGTGGGCTTGGGATCCTATGGTCCTGAGTTCAAATCTTGCTCAGCTGTTGAATTAATACCAGGTGGGGTTAACTCGACCTGTCATCCTTCCGAGGTCGGCAAAATGAGTGCCAGTATGCTGGTATCCTGTGTGGGAGTGGTGACCCGTCCAGGATTGTGCCCAATAGCCAAGGAGACTGCTTAAGCAGCACCACCGCTCTGCTCAGAGTATGGTCCAAAAATCCTCCTCGCAGGGGGAGGGGTCAAAGTGGTATGACTCTCGCACTTTCTTTCAGTGTGATGATCATAACTACCAGGTTTGGTGAATTTCTGCAAACCGTTTAGGAGGAGATGGAATGATGTACGGACAGACAGATACAGAAAAACAGATAAAACGGCACCGTTTACAATATCCTCCTGTTTTTTGTTTCTTTTCAAAAAGCGTGGGGATAATAAAAACACTGTTATAAAGGAGAGAGAGAAAAAGCATAAAGGAGAGAAAAGAGGAAAAGAAAAACGAAGGATATTGAGAAAGAGAAAAAGGAAGAGAGGTGGGATAGGTAATATGAAATGAAGTAAAATAAAAGGGGATCAATTGAGAGAGAAAAGGGATTGAAAAGTTGTTTGTAAGAAACCCAGGAAAAAATGTTACAGTTCGAACTACAGTATAATAAGAGTTGTACAGGACACTACAGTACTCTGCAGAGAATTACAACAGGAAAGGCATGCTATTTTTGCCTGGGGAGGGGAAGACTAACTAAATGATCCCGTGTGGAGCCACCATGGCCAATCCTTTAGATGAGGCTCTTTGTGCTTGTGACTGTCCATGGTGCTGAAATGGAAAATGATACCGCAGCCTGCCATGTGTCTAAAGTTGAAACGAATGCTTGGGTGGGTTGAAGTGTGGAGCAACCGACTTGGAAAAGTCTGTGTTGTTGGTCCATATGTCGAGCAAGTGATCATGGAAGAAATTGCCCATCTTAAATCGGTTTCACCAAGGCAGAGCTTCTGGTAGAGAGTGCAAGTGATTCCATATATATATAACATTCGCAGAGGTGCGCTGCATTTAAAGTAGTCCATGACTTTGATCCTGCTTTGGTTACTGAGAGCAAAGTGGTTGTATTTTCAATTTCCTTCCAGTCCCAGTCACTGACTTTTAACCCCAGAACCATGGCACTCCCTGTCAAAATCAGTCATTCTCACCACCACGCGCTCCCTGACCCCAGATCTCGCTCTGAAGCATGCTACTTTGACTCACTCCCACCCTATATAATCCATTACCCTTATTCCGTCTCTCTCTCCCCCTGTGTCACTCCCTATCCCTCTCTCACTATCATTATCACTCCCCCTCCCCCCCCCCCACACCTCTCTCTTGCTCTGACGAAGGGTTAACGCCCAAAATGTTAGCTTCACCTTGCTTCCCAAGGAGGTTAGCATACTTCAATCAACATTGATCCTGTGGATTTCATCCAATGTTCCATAAATAGTGAGTTTCCAATTTATGATAAGGTCATATTTGACCCTTTCCATCAATTTGACATGACATGACATCATGACGTTTTTACAATTGAACCAAATGACCTCAATCCAATTTATGCAAACCCTTGTTTCCTACAATTATTATATCACCATAAATGCACAAAGCCAGAATCTCATGACCATTCTGGGCAGTTGATTCAAAATAATACAATGACCTGAGGAACTCACAATGGTTGCCTTTATGTTTTAGGGGATTAAAACGTCAATATCTGACCTGTGGAGACCACAGAGAAGAGTTCCCTATTATTTATCTTCCTGTGGGTGACTCAAAGCACACTCAGTTTGGCCATTCCGCTGTTTGAATCAGCGATTGTTTTTCTTCCTAATTGTACGCGTAATCAATGTAGGATGCGGAGGATTCCGTGCTGACTCCTGAGTATATCGTCGCCAATGGAATTTCACTGGACAGTAAACAAACAATGACGTAAAAACCTCCATTAGCACAAGAGTTCCAAAAAAAAACATGAAAAGCATGATGATAGAAAAGGACAGAGAAAGAGATTTTATTTGTCCATAATGCTTGCATTAAACCTGGACTCCAAAAACTACATTTACTTTTCACTCACACAATAGAGTTGAGCATTTTCTTGTAGATTCCATAATTATTAATTTATAATTATTTTTATACAAAATTTAGGGTCATGGAAGAACGAAAGAGACAGGGTAAAAAAGCAACGTGGTGACAGTTGGACCAGTTGGGAATGCAAGGGAATGAACTAGGTGGAAAAATGAACAAAGAAGAAGCAAGGGAATGAACAAACAACAAGCAACAGAATGACAAACTGTAAAAACGAACAAACAACAAGCAACAGAATGAATAAACTGAAAAAAACGAACAAACAACAAGCAAGGGAATGAACAAACTGGAAAAACGAACAAACAACAAGCGAGGGAATGAACAAACTGGAGAAATGAACAAACAACAAGCAACAGAATGAACAAACTGAAAAAAACGAATGAACAAACTAGAAAAACAAACAAACAACAAGCAACAGAATGACAAACTGGAAAAACGAACAAACAACAAGCAAGGGAATGAACAAACTGGAGAAACGAACAAACAACAAGCAACAGAATGACAAACTGGAAAAACGAACAAACAACAAGCAAGGGAATGAACAAACTGGAGAAACGAACAAACAACAAGCAACAGAATGACAAACTGGAAAAACGAACAAACAACAAGCAAGGGAATGAACAAACTGGAGAAATGAACAAACAACAAGCAAGGGAATGACAAATTGGAAAAACGAACAAACAACAAGCAACAGAATGAACAAACGGAAAAAAATGAACAAAGAAACAGGCAAGGAAATGAACAAAGTGGAAAATGAACAAACAACAAGCAAAGGAATGACAAACTGGAGAAATGAACAACCAACAAGCAAGGGAATGACAAATTGGAAAAACGAACAAACAACAAGCAAGTGAATAAACAAACTGGAAAAATGAACAAACAACCAGCAAGGGAATAAACAAACTGCAAAAATAAACAAACAACAAGAAAGAGAATGAACATGCTGGAAAAATGAACAAAGAAGTGAATAAACAAACTGGAAAAATAAACAAACACTAAAGAAATGAACAAAATGGAGAAATGAACAAACAACAAGCAATTGAATAAACAAACTGGAAAAATGAACAAACAACCAGCAAGGGAATAAACAAACTGCAAAAATAAACAAACAACAAGAAAGAGAATGAACATGCTGGAAAAATGAACAAAGAAGTGAATAAACAAACTGGAAAAATAAACAAACACCAAAGAAATGAACAAAATGGAGAAATGAACAAACAACACGCAATTGAATAAACAAACTGGAAAAATGAACAAACAACCAGCAGTGGAATGAGCAAACTGGAAAAATGAACAAACAACAAGCAAGGGAATGAACAAACTGGAAAAAAATGAATAAATAACAAGAAAGGGAATGAACAAAGTGGAGAAATGAACAAACAACAAGCAAGAAAATTAACAAACTGGAAAAATGAACAAACAAGCAAATTAATAAACAAACTGGAAAAAGGAACAAACAAGAACAAGCAATTGAATAAACAAACTGGAAAAATGAACAAACAACAAACAAGTGAGTAAACAAACTGAAAAAAACGAACAAACAACAAGCAAGGGAATGAACAAACTGGAAAAACGAACAAACAACAAGCGAGGGAATGAACAAACTGGAGAAATGAACAAACAACAAGCAACAGAATGACAAACTGGAAAAACAAACAAACAACAAGCAACAGAATGACAAACTGGAAAAACGAACAAACAACAAGCGAGGGAATGAACAAACTGGAGAAACGAACAAACAACAAGCAACAGAATGACAAACTGGAAAAACGAACAAACAACAAGCAAGGGAATGAACAAACTGGAGAAACGAACAAACAACAAGCAACAGAATGACAAACTGGACAAACGAACAAACAACAAGCAAGGGAATGAACAAACTGGAGAAATGAACAAACAACAAGCAAGGGAATGACAAATTGGAAAAACGAACAAACAACAAGCAACAGAATGAACAAACGGAAAAAAATGAACAAAGAAACAGGCAAGGAAATGAGCAAAGTGGAAAATGAACAAACAACAAGCAAAGGAATGACAAACTGGAGAAATGAACAACCAACAAGCAAGGGAATGACAAATTGGAAAAACGAACAAACAACAAGCAAGTGAATAAACAAACTGGAAAAATGAACAAACAACCAGCAAGGGAATAAACAAACTGCAAAAATAAACAAACAACAAGAAAGAGAATGAACATGCTGGAAAAATGAACAAAGAAGTGAATAAACAAACTGGAAAAATAAACAAACACCAAAGAAATGAACAAAATGGAGAAATGAACAAACAACAAGCAATTGAATAAACAAACTGGAAAAATGAACAAACAACCAGCAAGGGAATAAACAAACTGCAAAAATAAACAAACAACAAGAAAGAGAATGAACATGCTGGAAAAATGAACAAAGAAGTGAATAAACAAACTGGAAAAATAAACAAACACCAAAGAAATGAACAAAATGGAGAAATGAACAAACAACAAGCAATTGAATAAACAAACTGGAAAAATGAACAAACAACCAGCAGTGGAATGAGCAAACTGGAAAAATGAACAAACAACAAGCAAGGGAATGAACAAACTGGAAAAAAATGAATAAATAACAAGAAAGGGAATTAACAAAGTGGAGAAATGAACAAACAACAAGCAAGAAAATTAACAAACTGGAAAAATGAACAAACAAGCAAATTAATAAACAAACTGGAAAAAGGAACAAACAAGAACAAGCAATTGAATAAACAAACTGGAAAAATGAACAAACAACAAACAAGTGAGTAAACAAACTGTAAAAACTGAACAAAATACAAGCAAGTGAATAAAAAAAACTGGTAAAATAAACAAACAAGCAATAGAATGAACAAAGTGGAAAAATGAACAAACAACAAGCAAGTGAGTAAACAAACTGTAAAAACTGAACAAACTACAAGCAAGTGAATAAACAAACTGGTAAAATAAACAAACAGCAAGCAAGAGAATGAACAAAGTGGAAAAATGAACAAACAACAAGGAAGTGAATAAACAAACTGGTAAAATAAACAAACAAGCAATAGAATGAACAAAGTGGAAAAATTGACAAACAACAAGGAAGTGAATGAACAAAGTGGAACAATTGACAAACAACAAGCAATATAATGAACATGTGGGAAAAATGAACAAACAACAAGGAAGTGAATAAACAAACTGGAAAATGAACAAACAGCAAAGAAATGAATAAACTACAAGCAAGTGAATGAACAAACTGTAAAAATGAACAAACAACAAGCAGGGAATGAAAAAAACTGTAAAAATGTACAAACAACAAGCAAGGGAATGATAAACTGGAAAAAAATGAACAAACAACAAGCAAGAGATTGACCAAAATGAAGAAATAACAAGCAAGGGAATGAACAAACTGTAATCAAAGTGGAAAAATTCCAAAAAAAACAGGAAGGGAATGAACAAACTGTAAAAATGAACAAACAACAAGTAAGAGAATGAACAATCTGGAAAAAAATGAATAACCAACAAGTGAGGAAGTGAACAAAGTGGAGAAAAGAACAAACAACAAGTAAGCGAATAAACAAACTGTAAAAATGAACAAACAATAAACAAAGGCATGAACAGACTGGAAAATTGAACAAAGAAGCAAGAGAATGACAAACTGGAAACATAACGACCTGCAAGGCAGAGGCTTGTGTTGGGAAGGGTTAATGGAGGTAGAAAATATTGTGGGTAGTGATGGAGGTATAAAGACTGTGGTTGGGAATGTAGCATAACATAAGATGGTGGTGTAACATTTGCTTGAAGCCCTGGAGGGTGGATTGAAATTGAAGTCTCTCAAGGAGGAGAGGAGATTGGGACCATACTCTGTGCAGTGCGTTGGTGCTGCTTAAGCAGTCTCCTTGGCTATTTGGCACAATCCTGGACGGGTCGCCACTCCGACACAGTATACCAGCAAGCTGGCACTCATTTTACCGACCTCGGAAGGATGACAGGCCGAGTTAACCCCACCTGGTATTAATTCAACAGCCGAGCGAGATTTGAACTCAGGACCCAAGGATCCAAAGCCCACCACCGTAACCATTAAGCCAACACCAGGCATCGTCTCTCAAGGCAGTTGTACAAACAAACAGGAGACTCGGGTGGAGGCGTCCATTGAGACTGGATTTTGTGAGCTTAACCAGGGTCATTGGACGAATGCGTGGATCCTGGAGTTGTTGGGGATGGTCAGACGGGTAAGAGAGCAGATGGAGCAAGACCATAAAGATTTGGTACAAAAAAAACCGAACAGGTCATCGACATATCTGTGATGTGAGGGCAACAGTCATCGTAGTTCGGCATCATGGCGGGAGATTTTGCTGAATCTACGAATTTAATAATTACAGTATTATTGAAACTTAAACGGATGTTTGCAGTTACAGTGTGTAGTGAACATTTAAATAGTAATCCTTTAAAAGTTAGCATACTTGTAACCGAGACAGCCGGCTTAACACCTCGTCAGAAGGCCTGTTCCAAATTCAGTATCAACCGCTCGAATACCAGAACCATTTGCAATTTCCAATCGGATTTAATCCTCATCAAGGAACTCAGATGGGATGCAGCATCATCGAGCTCAGAGTCCTCAGACCGAAACGCGACGAGCGTGCGTTCAGTTGAGGCCACAACGCACAACCCATCCGCTCATGTTGTGAAGTTGAAGTTTAAAGGCACGTACATGGTTTTCACTTGAACGTACATAGACGGGGTGTACGTGCACCTGCAGATGTATACACTGAACGCGCTGTTGTGTGGACGCGACATGTCGATGTGTATGTATTGCAGGTTGCAGTAACTTGTCGTGTGGAATGTGCCAGAATGACCAATTAATTTGGTGAAAACGTTTGGAAGATGTCTGAGTATCCATGCAACTTATTTACATATATATATATATATATATATATATATATATATATATTTATGTATATATTTATATATACATATATATATATACATACATATATATATATATATATATATATATATATATATATTTATGTATATATTTATATATACATATATATATATACATACATATGTGTGTGTGTTACGATATACAGTACTTACTCACTTTGGTACTGCCGTTCGTTCTATATGGCATTAAAACGGCCTTCTGGCGATCCGGTAGCCCAGTCCGTCACAACGAAGCAGTGACTACGGAGAGCTCTCCATGAACCACCGAGCCGTGCTGCTCCATCGAGGTCATCGCTTCGGTCCGGATGTCGAGCCGGTGTCCGCACGTTCTGGCTCGGCGCGCGCGCTCCACTCGAGTTCGTGCACCTCGTACCGGGCTCGGGTCCCATTGGCTCGTGGAGCTTGGCGCGCGCTCCGTGAACCATGCACCTCTGCACTGCTTCCCCCACCCCCTTCACATCGCCGCATCCTTTGCCTCCTCCCACTTCGTACCTCTCTCTTCCTCTCTCTTCCTCTCCCTTCCTCTCCCTACCTACCTCTCTCTACCTACCTCTCTCTCTCTCTCCCCTCCTCTTTTGTCCCGCACCCAATCTTATTGTCCCATCGACCCCCGTGCTCCTTCCCTTCCCCACCCATCCACGATCTAAGTCCATTCCACCAATTCCAAAGACCTCTGCACCCCAAACGCTACCGACTACTCCTCTGCATAGACAATCGCCATCCGCAGTGTGTCCTGTAGATTACATACACACCCAGACATCCTCCCGCACACACACACACACACACACACACACACACACACAAGTCCTTGATGCGCTCTCCTCTCCCTAATTGCCTAAAACTCCCTCTTTTTGTCCGACTTTTTGGAGCTGTGTATATATTTTGTGATAATGCACTGAGATGGCACGAAACTCTGGACGTCGTTGATTCGATTATTTCACCGGGCTGGCAGGAGGACCCAGAAGTGCACACACTTGCCTCAAAGCTGTTTAGCCTGGGTTTGAATCCGGACACAGCTGTAAACTGTCATCTCGGAGTTTCCTCGGTCGGGTGATTCATCAATGTGTGTGCCGTCCCTTGGATGGACGTTAAAAGTGCGTTCTGTCTGCCAGCATTTGACAGTGGCCATTGAAGATTCCATAGTGTCCTTGATAAAGAGTCGGCGAGCTATCGTCGGCACCATGGCCAAATAACAAATTCCTGCCCTAACCAGCAGGGGTCACTGCAGAAGTGGCATTGCCACACTCTTCACCAGTGATGCCACCCTACAGCCTTATGCTGCACATGAAAAAAAGAAGAAGATGCCTTCACCGGCAATCAATACTACAAGTTAGAAATATAATATTTATGTTGTCCATTTGACTTTTTCTGTTTTCCGGTTCTATATAATGAGATCCAATATCTGTGTGTCAGTTTTGCATCTCCTCCCAAACCACTTGTCACATAAAGTTGAAAATGGTACCATATTGATTGCAAAAGACCTTAGTCCAGCAGCATAGTCTGATATTTCAGATCAATTGTTCAAATTTGCATAAAAGCACCAAAATTTGTACACATGTAGAATAATGTATAATGAATAATGCCACCCCATTCCGAACAATTCTAGATATGGAGCCACCCGAGATTGTGCCTTGGTCAGCTTCGGCGACCATTTTCCAAAATGGCCGCCATTCTACTTTAGCAAAATTGGCTATATGCTCTTATTTTCTTATTGTATTGGTGGTAGATATAAGGTTAGTGTAAAATTCAGTAAATTGACCATGAAAAGGCGTATTCAAATATTATGAGCCAGTATTTTCGGTAAAAAAAGGCATTATTTGATTTGTAAATTGCTGCTCTCCTGAAACTTTTCGCTGAAAAGTACCCATTATTGCCTGGAGAACAAGAGTCAAATGATATTCATCACATTCAATGGGTTTGAAATCAACAAAAATTGCATTATAGATTACGTACTTTACTCTATTTTGAAAAGGGAACTGATAATCGTGATAATGACAAACTCAGAAAATGTAGTCAAATTATTGCACACTTCACTTTGAAGCGTCTACCGTTTACTGTCTACTACCATTCTACCAGGACACATGGTACATGCATACATCAGTCTAGTACAATATGAGTTTCTGAGCTCAAGTGTACTGGCTCTGGATCAAGAAGTCAACACTTTTACAAGCAATGCAACTTTGCATTTGCACATTCTCAGCGAGGCCGATATCTCAGTCTGTGTCTACTGCGTCTGTCTACTGGCATTCTCCTTCACAAGCACACAGTCCAGTGCATTGCAGATTAGCCTTATTGCATCTGCAGCAGTTTCTACAGCCTTTTTTGCAGCCGCACGACACCAGGTCGAAGCAGCTTTTTGAAGCCTCAGGGAGTGTGGTCCAGAGCGGTTCGTAGGACCCATCCTCTGTTTGCCGCCAGCCCCAGCTTGTTGGTGATGGAAGCACGGATTGAGGGACCAAGACCTGCCCCCAGACATAGCCACCCTGGAAGACTGATCTCTTCACATGCTGTTCCAAAGCATCGTATGTAGGTGGGATGCGCTGGACGGAGTTCCTCTTGTCGAAGAGTTTCTTTCTGGCATCGTTGACGTGCGTATATGGACTGGTGCGGTCATAAAGGAGCACCACAAATCTTTCAATGCAGTGCATTGTGTCATCCTGGATGTTGACTGGCGTGGTGGTCAGGGTCACAAGAGAATCTGTCAGTTCTGGAAACGAGTTCCATGTGACCCAGGCAGATTTCGATCATCACTTGCTTGGCGAGGGTTGAGACTTTTGGTTCAGTGAGCTTTGGTTCTGCTTGGCGAGGTGGAGGCTTTTTGGAGAGCTTTTTGCTTCAGCTTGGCTTTTCAGCAGACCTTCGGGGTTCTGCTTGGCTCGGTTCGCTTTTTGGGCTCTGGCTTGGTTCGTCGAAGAGAGAGAGGCTTTGTTCATCGGAAGAGAGTTGAGCTGGTTGCTCGGCTCGGAGTTCTTGGTTCGTGTGGTGGGAGGCTTTGTTCATCGGAAGATAGTTGAGCTGGTTGCTCGGCTCGGAGTTCTTGGTTTGTGTTGTGAGAGGCTTTGTTCATCGGAAGAGAGTTGAGCTGGTTGCTCGGCTCGGAGTTCTTGGTTCATGTTGTGAGAGGCTTTGTTCATCGGAAGAGAGTTGAGCTGGTTGCTCAGCTCGGACCATGGCTACCATCACCGCCAAGAGGATGACGTCGGTGTCTACGGTTCGAACTTGAATCCGACGGTGGTCATGTTCTGCAGCATGGGCCACATGTAGCATGATGCGAGTGTCCGCCTCTTCTTGACCGCATGGAGCCAGAGAGCTTTCATCTTCCTGCCTTGGAATGCAGATGACTGCTTCACCATCAGTGACTACCAGCTCCTTTGCCTCGTCATGGAAGGACTGCACCAGCACATCGGACAGGAAGGTGAAGAGCTCCACTTTGTTTGCGTCAACACGTAGGAAACTCTGCCAGTTTCCTGGTATGGCTGCGGTGCTCACCACGCGCCGTCACACCCCTTTTCCTCGTTTCTCCCTTGTCACCGTCTTCAAGGAGCCATCTTTGTAGCTATCCCAAACGAGGTCGAGACGTGAAGCACGACACAGCTGCCCCTCGATGTATGGGATGAAGACTTGGTGAGCATATTCTTCAAATGTCTTGGCAGTGCCAGGCTTCAACATCTGCACGATGACGGCGCCGTCAAGGACAACAGAAGTGACAGCAGGTGCATTAGACTGAGCTTCAGCAACGCCTTCAAGGCACACCAGCAAGTCGCTTTTGCTACCCAGGTGTAGCTTCCCTGCATCAGATAACGCGGGAGGGCATGCTTGATTTTCATGACGGAAGAACTCGTCCAGGTTCCCATCGTGGTTCTGGCAGCCGATGTAGAGCCTTGCAAATAAGGCCATATCATTCTTCACAGATGCTTCCTTTCCTTTGGGTGCTTTTGGTCTTCTGTCTGCTCCGAAGAGGGGGAGTTTGTTCCTCTTTATAAGTTCGTCGATAGTCTTGGTTCTGTCGATGAGGCAATCCTTTGAGTATGCCTGAAACTGTTCTTGTCCAATCTGCTTGGCAGTGCGAACTGTTTCAATCACTGCAGGATCGGCAATCTCCTTGGTGTCTAGGACCAGCAAATCTGGACTATCCTCCTCGAAGGGATTCCCCAGCTCTTCAATGACTGCCACAAGTGATTGTACATCTTTGGCAAATGCTTCCTGTGCACGCGGTGTTTCTTCATTGTGACGTGTCTCCTCATTGGCATTTGGATTGGCACCACCACAACAAAATACTTCTGAACCTGTCACTGATGCTGTGTGCGGAAATGGATTTTCCCATAAAAATGACCATTTTTCCCCAATACAATGGTTGGAAATATAATAAATCAACACAAATGACATTTCTATTGTTTTCCTTTGTAAATCCAGAGTGTATCACCTCTGAGAAACCCACAAAGAGAATAACAATGACAGATATCCCATGTTGTTAAAGTAGAATGGCGGCCATTTTCCAAAATGCCCGCCAAAGCTGACCAAAGCAAAATCTCGAGTGGCTCCATATCCAGAATTGTTCAGAATACATTAGTCAACATATGTACCAATTTCTGTGCTTAGATGAAAAGTCGAACAATTAATTTGCTATGCTGCAGTACAACCTGGCAATGCAGGCTCAAGAGCTATAAAATATAATTTGACATGAATGGGTCGACAGATATGTCTGCGCCCACATTACATGTCAACCCACTGTTAGAAAAATTTCATTTTGACAAAAACATTTTCATTCTATACATCGAGAAATGTACAAAGCACGCATGCGGGGTTTGGCGACAAGTCACAAGACCCTACTGATTGGCTCTGTAAGGCTAGGTGCACTGTGATTGGCTCCTGGAAGGTGACCATACCTGGGGTGTGTTACATCACCAACTAGAGAGTGCCTACAACACAATACCCGATGCATTGTTCAAGTATATACTTCAATTTTAATAAAATAATGACTTAAAAGATCGTTTTAAAAAAAACTTCCGGAAGTTTAGCGTGATTGAAGCAGTCATACATCATCATGCTGCCTTCCCTCCCCTCACGCTGCCTTCCCCTTCCCTCCCCTCATGCTGCCTCCACTTTCCCTCACACTGCCTTCCCCTCCTTCCACGCTGCCTTCCCCTCCCGCTGCCTCCCCCTCCCCCATGTCGCCTTCCCTTCCCCTCCCCACATGCTGCCTTCCCTTTCCCTCCCCTCACACTGCCTTCCCATGCCCTCCCCTCATGCTCCCACCCCATTCCCTCCCCTCACACTGCCTCCCCATTCCCTCCCCTCATGCTGCCACCCCATTCCCTCCCCTCACAATGCCTTCTCATTCACTCCCCTCATGCTGCCTCCCCTTTCCCTCACACTGCCTCCCCTCCTCATGCTGCCTCCCCCTACCCCATGCTGCCCCCCCGTCCCCTCTCACTGCCCTGCCCTCCCTCCCCCCATGCTGCCTTCCCTTCCCCTCTCCCCATGCTGCCTTCCCTTCCCCTCCCCTCCGCTCTCGCTGCCTTCCCTTCCCCTCCCCTCTCACTGCCTTCCCTTCCCTCCCCTCATGCTGCCTTCTCTTCCCCTCCCCTCATGCTATCCTCATCCCAAACTCCCTCCACCACCATACAACTCTCCAGAGGTCAAGGAGAGAAAGGA
This sequence comes from Eptatretus burgeri, assembly GCF_056783735.1. Classification (NCBI taxonomy): domain Eukaryota; kingdom Metazoa; phylum Chordata; class Myxini; order Myxiniformes; family Myxinidae; genus Eptatretus; species Eptatretus burgeri. The sequence goes on from NC_140966.1 coordinate 13,728,234, forward strand.
GTGTCAAAGAATATACGGATTGGACAAATGAAAGCTTTTTTGTTGTTGTTAGCAGTTGGAACTGCTACTCAGATCAATTCTACAATTCATCTCAGCTGAAGAGATTCTGGAGCTTCTCATATCTGTGGGAATGAAATAAAGGCATGAATACTGGCACGGCTTTTTCGACGATTGAACGAAAACGTCCTTCCTTCCCTTCCCTTAACCTCATCTTTACCTCCTCCCAAAGCCCTTCCATCTCCCACGGACGTCTCTGGGTAGTGTCCGTGCAGTGTTTAATGTGACCCGTTTGAACATGCTGTTTTAATGCACCCAATTTCGTTCAATCCTTTACTAATGCCGGCATAAGGAGACCACTCCCAACCCCCCCTCCTCTTTCCCTCAAGTACCACTCTCAAATGCCTGTCCAGAACACCTCCTGCCCCTCCCTACTACCATCCTCTTCGCTTCCTCCCCCCTGCCGTAGTGTATAGCGACGTGTGGTGAGGCCTTGCTCTCCCTCCTTTCATCGCTCTTCCCCCTTCCTCACCCGCCCCCAATTCCTAGCCCCTCTTTCCTCAATCCTTCCTCGCTCCCTTTCCCCTCCCACCCCTGCCCCTGTCTCAATATTCACATCAGCGAAGCGACGGGTGTATTTGTTAATTTGAAATAAAATAGAAATTGTAAAAGTCGTGTACCGACATCGATGCAGTGTCGATTACACCATCCTATCCAACACGTTACATCAGTTTTCTGTACCTGTTGTTTTGTGTCCTTTATGACGTCCTCAAAACAGTGTTTCCTGTTTGGAATGATTTTCAAACTTGTTTCACTGTCAGGCAGGCAAACAGAGTAAAAGTGTACTTTCCATTGGTGCCAACTTGTTAGTACTTTTCCATCATTAATTTGGTCCATTTACTTGTCCAACCAATGGCAGTAATGTAGGCGTGGTTTTTATCTGGTTTCTAAGCAATCATTTTGCCCAACACAACAACCAAGCTCGAGTACCTCTCTCTCTCTTTCTCTCTCTCTCTCTGAAGAGACGATGGGAGAGGAAGGCTTTAACGAGAGTGTGATGATGCTTCCTTGCCTGCCGGCTCACTATTTACACCGTCGTGGAAACGACTCACGGACTTGAGTTTTACTGGGATTAAACTATAGTTTACTGGAGTTCATTGGAGTTAAACCGCATTCGCTGCTCTATCTTCAGCGACGAATTTCTTCTCTTCGCTCATGGGGTTTTGTACCACATGTCTGTTTGTGGCCCTTTTCTCAGCAGCGCTTCGCTCTCTCCACCACGCAGAGCTATATATCACACGTGTTGTTCATGGCCTTATCTTCAATGGGTCTTCGCTCCTTTCAACTGGGGGACTATTATCATCAAACCCCTTTTAGCGAGCAGCTCATTCTTACAGGCACTGGTCATTTATGACACCCGAGTCACAAAGTGGATCATATTATTTCCTGGACACAACGCCGGATTGGCCTACTGGTGATCAGGCCATTTCTTGCTTCTTTTTGAACTCGTGACGGTATTCACCCGCACTCAAGCCTAACAGCTTATGGGACCCCACTCAGACTGGACAAAGTCATCAACCTTGAGCGGTGAGTAAAAGTCGACAACTCGATTTTTCTATCGAGTGAAGTCATGTCGCTGCTTTCTGCGCACGTGCGATCAGGATTAATTCAGAGTCAAAGTACTGCAAAACGGCAGGTTTGTTTTCCGATTCGTGTTCAAAAGAAAATAATCCATTTGAATAAGTTGTTCCGTGATCATAAACTGACGTTTGCAGATAGACAGATAGAAAAACGGACAGAGGTGAATGAATTTCTTAATCCTGCTTCACCTTGTGTAAACAGGAAACTTACTGATTTTAACGAATTCATTGAAGGACATACAACAGGCATGAATAACTAATGTTACAGGTTAGACAGGGTTATGTAATCGACACTGCGTCAACAGTTGTAAATTATGGAATTTATTTATTCATATGAATTCTTTATTTTATTTAAATTGAATTCTATACTTGAACAATGGAGAACACAAATTGCCTTCTTGTCACTTCCAAAACCCTTCTGTTTCGCAGTACTTTGACATGTTAAATAGTGTGGCATGTAAGGGTGGTGTTTAAGGGTGGTGTGATGTATAAGACTGCTTCAATAGCACTAAACTTCCAGAATTTTTTTAAACTAACTTTTAAATCATTGTTTTATTTTCATTGACGTAAAAAATATTCTTGAACATTGTGCAGGGCATTGTGTTCTATGAACTCTCTCGTTGCTATTGGAATCCACCTCCATTTCATCGTTCTTATAAATTCCATTACCTCCCAAAAAAGTTTGTTTACAATCATGGGTGTTCAATGACTGTCTCATGAAATCTCACTCGAAAAGTTATCGTCATGTGCACTCGGTGTGTGAACTCTCGCTCCCCAGTTATTGTCACATGTACGGGGAGTGCAAACACATGGGGTGTCAGGTCAGATCAGGTCAGGTATGGGAGCATGCGACAGAGCGGCGCGTCGCTGCGTCCACTTTCCGAAGGTACTCCAGGGACCTCTGTCTAGCCATCCCCGAGGCAGATGCCTGGCCCATCCTCACCTCCTTGAGATGCCGATCAACCTGCTGCAACCAACCACGAGGCACATGGTCGGCCCATTGGCCTCCTCCACTCACGAGACTCCCTCACTGAGAGAATCTGGTGAGCAGGATCAGTGTCAGGAAAACGAGCCACACGTCCAATACAGCCGCAGCTGACGCTCATAGACTGTGCAGGTAACAAATCTCATTTGAGTCTCACTCAGCAACCGCTCGTTGGACACAAAGTCCGACCAGCGATAGCCAAGGTCTCTCCGAAGAGGTAAGGTCAGGTATGGGAGCATGCGCCAGAGCAGCGCGTCACTGTGTCCACTTTCTGCCAGTACTCCAGGGGCCTCTGTCTGGCCATCCCCCAGTCAGATGCCTGGCCTATCCCCATCTCATTGAGATGCTGATCAACCTGCTGCAACCAAGAGGCACGTAGTCGGCCCATTGGCCTCCTCCACTCACGAGACTCCCTCACTGAGAGAATCTGGTGAGCAGGATCAGTGTCAGGAAAACGAGCCACATGTACATACAGCCGCAGCTGATGCTCATGGACTGTGCAGGTAAAAAAAATCTCTTTTGAGTCTCTCTCAGCAACCGCTCATTGGACACAAAATCCAACCAGCGATAGCCAAGGATTCTCCGAAGAGACCTGGTACCAAAGAAATTAAGTCTCCATCTCAGATCCCTGATCAGAGTCCAAGACTCACACCCATAGAGCAAGACTGGAAGCACCAAGAACCTGAAGACTCGGACTTTTGTCCTCCCGCACAGGTACCGGCAGCGCCACACCCCATGATCCAGTGAATCCATGACTCTCCAAGCCTGACCCAGATGTCTGTTGACCTCTGACTCACAGCCAGCAGAGACATGAATATCACTGCCAAGGTAAGTGAATCTCTCTGTGACCTCAACATCCTCACCAAAAAGAGGTACAGACAAGATAGCAGCATCCAGAATGTCAATGAAAGTTTGGATCTTAGTTTTGACCCCAAACAACCCGTAATCCCAGTGCCACCGACTGCTCATTCAGCACCTCGAGGCCCCCCAAAAGGATATCCAGAGTCTCCGCAAAGATGACTAAATCATCTGCGAAATAAAGGTCAGAGATCTTGAAATTCCCAAACAATGCACCGCAGCTTGATCTCTCCGACATCCTCCCCAGAATCCAATCCATACAAGCGCTGAAAAGTGTGGGGGGCCAGTACACGCCCCTGACAAACTCCAGTAACAACTGGAAATAAGTCAGAGATGGTACCACCACACTTCACAGCACTCTCAATACCAGAGTATAGTTCAGACATCAGATCGATCAGTTTTAGTGGCACCCCACGAAGACTAAGAATCCTCCAGAGGGCATCCCGATTCACTGAATCAAATGCTTTACAGAGATCAACATAAGCTGCAAGCAGCACCTGCGAAAACTCTCGTCTGCATTCAGTGTGGACCTGAAAGGCAAGGATACGGTCAATCGTTAACCTCTTTGGTGTAAAGCCTGACTGCTTTGCATGCTGTTGCTCAAGCAGATGGCGGCAAACCGTCAATAATTATCCAAGCAACGACCTTGCCTGCCACTGAGAGCAGCGTCACTCCTCGGTCATTGTTAGAGTCTTGGCGATCACCCTTCCCTTTCCAAGTGAGGGCCAACAAGGCCACTCTTCCAATCAGTTGGGATGATGCCTGTGTTCCAGCAGAGAACTGCATGCAACGACACGAGTACAGCATGGATGCCACAGATTCCTGGAGCTTTACCCCATTTCAACCGGTTCACCGCAGCCTGTGTTTCCACAAACGAAGGTGGACCACAGTTGATTGGAGGATCAGCATTTGGGATTGCAACACCCCTGACATCCAACTCGACAGATTGGGGATCAGCCTGGTACAGCCGGTCAAAGTAACCGGCCCAGCGGGCCTTCACTTCAGACTCCTCTGTCAAAAGCCTACCACTCTCTGCTCTAACTGCAGTGCTCCGAGGGATGGGCTTGGATGAACGCAATGCGCGAATTCCCCTGTAAGCGGGACGAGAATCACCTGTCCACAGGTGATGCTCTACCCCCTCATAGATTCCTCGCACATAGGCCTCCTTGTCCACCCTCGGTGCACGTGCAGTTTTACGCCTCAACTTCCTGAACAACTCAGCTCTGCCATAAAGCCTGACCCTGCAACTCTGGTCAATGGTATCCAGTGTTCATTGAGAGATCAAATTCTTCTTCACCCTACGGTGAGTTCCAAGACATCCACCGGCAACATCAAGGACGGTAGTCTTGAAGGCACTCCACAACTCTTCAGGATCTCCCAAAACACCCAGACGCCCAAAATGTCCACTCAGCCTGTTTGCAAACTCCTCAGTTGCCCTCTCATCGTTCAGCTTGCTAACATCCAGCCATGACTGGGATAGTACCATTCTCCCAGATTTAAACTGCCACTTCAGAGTATAGTAGCTACTTCAAGCCTGTGGTCGGTTTTGAGGTACTGAGCACTCAGGTAGACCCTGCAGTTCCGGTAGCCCACCAGTGTTGGAATTCCAAATCCAGCGATGAGCCTGTGGGCACTGAAACCATGAACCAGCCACCCTAAGTCCATGACTTCTTGCAAAGTCAAGGAACTTAGTGCTATTCTGGTTCACATTTCCAGACCCATGGGGACCAACACATGTCTCATAACCATCCCCATCAGTTCCAGTCGATGCATTGAAATCCCCCAAGACTCGAAGAGTACATCGCCTGGGTCACTGATCAACCCCAGAGTGGAGTGTGGCATAGAAGGCGTCCTTCACAGAGAGATCACTCGCCTCAGTCGGAGCATATTGAGAGACCAGGGAAACGACACCCAAGGAGTGACGAATCCTCAGCCTCATAATACGCTCATTTACCGATCTTACCTAAATTATCATTGGAGTCAGCTAATTGGACACAGCTACAGCAACTCCTTGGGCACGGTAACCATCAGCGTGACCAGACCTGTCGTAAGTGAAACCACCCACCATGATCTCGCCACTATCCACTATTCGAACCTCAGACTTTGCTGCAATATCGATGTTCAAACGCTTGAGCTCAGATGATAAAAGAGACAGGTGATCATCCTCTCTTTGGGATAGGACATTCCGGGCACCCAGCCAAAGGGATCGCCTCAGGTTAACCCAAGGAGACCACCCTTTGGTGGATGACACCTCAGCACCCCCCCCCCCCCAACATACACGACCGCAATCTGACGCAGGAAGGTTAACCAGTGGTTTTCCTCCTATCAAAGATTGTGGGTCCCGAAGGCTTTGCCCCAATCCCATCATCCGGAGAGCTGCCCTGTGGAGGGTGTTTTCCCATTGCGTTTTCAATTTTCTTTTTGGCTTTCTTGTGTTTTGTGGAATGAAGGGTTTTACGGTGGCTGAAGTGCAAATCTTGCCACCAACCTCCTAAAAAAAGTAACCCAACTGCAGAAGGACATCTGCAGACACAGTTGGGCACTATATATGGATGGCCGTTGGCTCACAGGGAGCTCCTCTGCCCTTTGGCAGGTTTTGTTTTTAATCCTGCTGGGTGTCCATGTCATACACCCTCCTCACCAGGGAACCTGGTGGGGGAGACGATTTAGTCACAGACAACCCGACCATGGAATAGGTTAGTACAGGTTTACATGGTCCATATTGAAAGTCACAGATCTGATCTGGCCTGACCTGACAATAAAGTTACATGTGGGGTGTGGTTGTGGATAAGTAAGTGGAGATTGGCCTATTTAAAAGCTGCACATGAGAAAGAAGCCTGAATTACTACCTCCACTCCCAAAGGAGGATGGACGTTATGTTTTCACCCTTGTCTGTCTGTCTGTCTGTCTGTGAGCAGGATATCTTCACAAGTTATTGATGGATTCAGATGCAAGTTGGTGGACAGGTTGGGTGTGTGACAAGGAAGGCTTGCTTGGATTTTGGTGAAGGTCCAGATCTGGATCTGAGAATTTTCTCAGTGATTCCTCACCATTGAGTGATCGGGCCAAAAACGATAGATAACACGATATCTCAAAAAGTTATGGATGTGTTCAGATGAAACTTGATGGACAGGTTGGGTGTGCAACAAGGACAGATTGATTCGATCTTGGTGATTCCACTAATCCCCAGGTGAACCTGTTGCTGCTAAACTGGTCAACACCAATGCGGAGCCAATTTGAGCGGAGCAAAGTTTAGTGGAGCAAAGTCACATCCTTAGGGTTTAGTGGAGGTGGTGAGATATTGCTAATGGCATTCCGGTTGGTTCGTTCGCTACTGGTTCATTTTTCCTGTGTATCTGCTGCGTCCGTCATCTGAAGTGATGTGAGGTTCGGCTTTCCTAGTGAAGGGCTTGTGGCTTTTGTCAATTTTTGAGGGGGCAATTCTTCCATGAATTTGTTATGTAGTGGGTGTTCTTGGTTGTTAGAAACTTTGAAAGTTGTCTGTCTTGCAATAGCTACACACATGATGTGGTGGGGGTGAATGCCAGCAAAAACTGGGCAGTAGTCAGTGTTCTTGGGCCACTGCTACTGATGGCTCTCAGATACGTGTTGAGTGGCATGTCATCTTTCTTTGTGTGATGGTTTCGGCCCCAGGCAGAGACAGTATTCTGGAAAGGTGTACACTAATGCAAGTATTGAGGTTTGGAAGGTAGAGAAGTCAACTTCCTGGTCATGATCACATAGTTTGTGAATCAAGTTGATTCTTGCAGCAATGTTAAATGCTACCTTTTCTGCATGCTGACTGAAGCTCAGGGGCCCTGATCAAGTTGCATGTAAAGCTAGGTTGGTGTGTGGGTGAAGGTGAGTGGGATGTTGTTCAGCTCGACTTTCAGATTTTCCCTTGACTTGCTATTCTGCAGATGGAAGACAGAGCAAGCTGTTTTTCTGAGCGATGAGACGTAGGCACCATTGGTGGTAGTAGCAGGTAATTGTTGTCACATTTCGATTGAGAGTGTCTTCAACTTCCTCAAAGGTCTTGCTTACATACAGGATGCCAAGATCATCAGAATAGGCAAATTTAGTTCTTGTTGTCTTCGGAGCCGAAGTCTTATGTGTACACGTTGAACAGGAGTGGTACTCGGACAGCGGTTTGACGAACTCCATTGTTGAGGGTATGTCCTACTGGACTGTCCATTCAGGAGAACTTGGAATCAGCGTTTGAAAATCATCACTTGTATTAATTTGTATCCAAGCCCCAGAATATCCTACCCGTTGGGCAGAGTATCACACCACCAACAACGACATGTCCTTGTGCACATACAATGCAATCCTTACTACTTCTGCCATGGGCAAAGGTGTGGGTGAGGGAGTGGGGGGTTGTGGATTAACACAGGTTTAAGTAATAGGCTACAACTGTATAAGATTGAAAAATGGCTCACATGGTTGCAACACCCCCACCCTACCAAGGTGGACCAAGAGCAAAGTTGCAATTTCCATCACACTTTTCACTACTGGGGGCCCCACCCTTTCCCGTAACATTTATATGTATAAAAGGCAAAAAAATCTCTATCTATATATATATATATATATCTCTTTCTTTCTTTCTTTTCCCCCACCCCCTCTCTCTCTTCTCCCACCCCCTCTCTCTCTCTCTCTTCTCCCACCTCTCTCTCTCTTCCCCCACCCCCTCTCTCTCTCTTCCCCCACCCCCTCTCTCTCTCTTCCCCCACCCCTCTCTCTCTCTTCCCCCACCCCCTCTCTCTCTCTTCCCCCACCCCCTCTCTCTCTCTTCCCCACCCCCGCTCTCTCTCTCTTCCCCACTCTCTCTCTCTCTCTTCCCCCACCCTCTCTCTCTCTCTCTCTTCCCCACCCCCTCTCTCTCTCTCTCTTCCCCCACCCCCTCTCTCTCTCTCTCTTCTCCCACCCCCTCTCTCTCTCTTCCCCCACCCCCTCTCTCTCTCTTCCTCCACCCCTCTCTCTCTCTCTTCCCCCACCCCTCTCTCTCTCTCTCTCTTCCCCCACCCCCTCTCTCTCTCTTCCCCCACCCCCTCTCTCTCTCTTCCCCCACCCTCTCTCTCTCCCTCTGTTGGGTGCCACGGTTATGAAATTGGCAACAATCATAGACATTCCATAATTGCCTCTTCAACATATTAATTGCATCAACTCCAAGTTTCTGTATGATGTGTGCTGTACTTTTTATCATGTCCTCAGGTAAATTAGTATCCAAGCCACAGCAAAATGGTCTTTATACTTCGAGTAAAGGCACAACCAACCATAAATTGTCACCTGCACTAATGCTCAGGTGATCAGGTGTGATGTTTCACTCCATCAGGGGTTTACACATACCACTATTTCTTGAAAAGCTGTATTTCTTATAATTCTTTAAAATGTGTTTTTCCCCCACCTCCTATCCCTTTCAATCCCACCACTCACCCACTGTCATGTGTGATGCTTTTGTCTGCCTGTTCCCATTTTATGGTTTTTTTTAAAGTTTGTAAACCTGCTGTCCTCTACAGTTTAACTTTCCATGAGTTTAGACTTCTGTATAAGATAATTAAATATATTCCCCAAAAAATAAATTAATAAACGGAAAAGCAAGACACAAGTAATTTACTGGATGAAATCAACATAACGATCCAGGTGTACTAATGATCGTGGGAAGCAAGCAGAAACTCACGTTTTAGGTGTTAACCCTTCCTTGGAGTTCCCACGGTAGTTTGCATACCACGATCAACCTCCTGCTTATTTCATCCATTATTATATCACAAAATGTATAAAAAAAAAACTAAAAAAAAAACAGGTTTAGCGTCAGTGACTTCATTATGGGCTGGATAGTGTGTCGGCCTCTGGCCACAGAGGAATAGACGCATGTTTGTTATTTGAGAATATGGATTATGATCTTTGTCTGGATTTTTATCATCTCTTTATGGAATACCTGCCACTGTGAACAGCATGTCCCATTATGCTCAGTATGATTAAGGTTCTGACCTGCAGTGAGAAATCTTTAATTTTGCTTGAGGATCACAATCGAGGATTGCAGGCTTTGAATAATGGACCTCAGATGTTATCACTTCTTTGCTCGAGTCACAGCTGGAAAGCCATGTCCTTGCTTTCACTGGAAGCCTGACGGAAAATTTTTGCCTGCTCTCTTTAGCTGCATTGTTTTAGTCAATGCAAACTGTCTGAAATACCATCTACCCAAACACAGCCATGCTTTATTATACCATTATACCTACCTGCAAAAGTATTCACCTGCAAAAGGTATAGTGGCTTGCAAAAGTATTCACCCCCCTTCAAACTTTTCAAATTTTGATGTTACCTGAGCTTATTTGATGATGCTTTCAAATCAAACTTAACTAGCGTGATTTGGCTTGCTCCGCTCGCCTCTCCACATGTAATTGCAGAGATTGATGTCATATTTTCTGTGTTATCATGATTTACACCAATCACCATACAAACATTTCTTTTCTACAAATTTGTTTGTAGTATTGGTGATATTATATTATATTTATTTGAAATTTAATTTGTGATATAAGAAGGTGCAAGTGGTCTAAATGGTCAAAGATCTAAGCTGTCTAATCTGTCTCTGAAGGGTATAAGGGGTCTAAATGGTGTTAAGGTCTCAGGGATCTGAAGGACCTTTGGGGTCTTTTGGTTCCTGGGTGTCTTTTGGGTCTTCAGGGTCTTTTGGGACTTTCGGGACTTTTGGGATTTTTCAGCTTTCAGGGTCTTTTTTGGTCTTCAGTGACATTTGGATCTTCAGAATATCTTGGGTCTTCGGAGTCCTTGGGGTCTTTTGTGTCTTCTGGGTATTTAAGGGTCTTCAGAGTCTTTTGCATCTCAAGGGTCCTCAGGGTCTTAGAGGACCTTCAAAGGTCTAAGGGGTCTCCACAGTCTAAAGGGTCGAAGAGTACATTCCAATTGTACTCAGTAATAGACATATAGTCACACGGCTGGATGGGCGGACGGACGGAGGGAGGGACGGAGGATAGAAGAAAGGATGGATGCACTCTTAGACCGAGCTATATATGTATACTGGCGATACCCGTGCACATGCACGGGATAGCAGTACAACATAGCTGGTAGCAGACGACAGACCGTAAACGGGGAATGACAAAAATACGCATTGTGCAAAATGCAAGTGGTACTATGGAACGCCAAGACTTCGCAAACATTGTCGGCATGTCCGCAAAGTGCCACAGCAATTTCATAGGGATCGTGCGACAGCGAGCCGAGTATTTAGTGTGCAAGCTTGGTATTATATATATATATATATATATATATATATATATATATATATATATATATATATATATATATATATATATATATATATATATATATATATATATATATATATATATATATATATATATATATATATATATATATATACACACACACCTTCAGAAACCACTCCAAAGTGATAAAGCTAAAAATTACAGATAAAATGTGAATAAATTCGATAAACAGAGAAAATCAGATGATTCTCAGTTGCATAAATATTCAAACCCTTTGTCTCATTAACCTTACATCACTTCAGGAGCAAATTATTTGTTTGAAAGGTTATAAAATAAGTGTAATAGATTTCACCTGTATGTAATTAGAGGTTTAACTTAAAAATTAAGCTCCCACACTTATCTCAAGCGTTTAAAGGTGCAACTCACTTGGTCAACCAACAAGACAAACATGAAGACCAAGGAGCTTTCCAAAGAGGTCAGACATTAAGTGATGGAGAAACACCGTTCAGGAGAGGGTTATAAGAAGATTTCAAAGTCACTCATTAGCCCTTTGAGTACGACAAAATGCATTATTAAGAAGTAGAAGACATATCATATCACCCAGACTCGACCCAGATCAGGTTGCCCATCCAAACTCAGCAGCCAGGCAAGCAGGAAACTGGTTCGGGATGTCACTGTAAATCCAGCAATGACTTTGAAAGATCTGCAAGGCTCCATGTCGGAAATAGGGGTCAGTGTTCATCAATCAACAATATCCCATTCCCTTCACAAAGCTGGCCTCTATGGACAGGTGGCAAGAAAGAAGCCATCAATGCAAAAGACGCATTTAAAAGCTCGTATGGAGTTTGTGAAAAAGCATCTTAATGATACCGCAGGCATGTGGAGAAAAGTTTTGTGGTCAAAAGGCAAAAATTAAACCTTTTGGTCTAAATCCAAAGTGTTATGTCTGGTGAAAGCTGAACACTGCATCCTTAGTGTGAAGCATGATTGTGGCAGCATCATGTTATGGGGCTGCTTTTCATCAGCAGGGAATGGCAAGCTTGTCAGGATAAAAGGGACAATGGACGGTGCAAAGTAGAGAGGAATCCTTGATGAAAACACGCTTGAGTCAGCCATGAATCTTAAACTGGATTGGAGATTCACATTTTAGCAGGACAATGATCTGAAGCACAAAGCTAAAGCCACACTGGAGTGGCTGAAGAAGAACAAAATAAATGTTCTTGAGTGGATCAGTCAAAGTCCTGACTTGAATCGAATTGAACATTTATGGCGAGACTTGTTTTTTTTTTGTTACCTTTCATTTCGTACACCATTATTACCTTTCATTTAGTTGATAACGATGAACCATGATGACTGTGGTGGAGCTCAAAGTCTTAGTTTTACTAACTCGATATTGATTGATTGATTTATATATTTATATATTTCTATATTTATTTATTTTTATATTTTTATATTTATATATATTTTTGTATACCTTGTCGAGGCTCTGGTGAGAGCTAACACACGACGCACATCAAGGGGGGCATGAGACAAGACGGGAGGGAGTGGGAAGGACAAAATAGTGGGGAACAGAGACATTAAGAGATCTGTGGAAGTGATGGGGATGGGACGGGGAACATGGGGAATAGAAGATGGACATTACACGGACTTTCAGGAAGGAAAGCAGGTAATTTGAAGGAGGTGGGTTTGGGGTAGATTAACGGGGGTAGAAAAGATCGAGGATTTGGATAGGGGATGATAAGAGGTGGTGGTGAACAGCTGTTTTGAAGGCCAGGAGGGAAGAATGGGAATGAATAGAGTGAGGGAGTTTATTCCAAAGGCAGGGAAAAAGAGGAATGAGAGTGAAGTTGAGCAGTGATTCGTGATTTTGGTAGTTTTACCAGAAGGGGGTTATTGGCGGACCTTGAGCGCCCTGTGGAAATGTGGTGGGACAAATCGCAGAGAGAGCGGGGGGGGGGGGGCGAGGCTGGAGAGGAGACGGTAGAAGACAGAAAGACCACCGACCAACCTGCGGTGATTGAGTGAGAGGCCCAAAGACTCAGCTTCATTGCGGGAGATGCCAATGATCCGAAATGCCTTGGTTTCTACAGCGTGAAGCCGAGAAAGGTGGGAGGCAGGAGCACCAGCCCAGAGGGGAGAGCAGTACTCCATCAAGCTGTGGACAAAAGCTTTGTAAGTGGTCAGGAGCTCAGGTGGGCTGAGGAAGGACTTTGCACGACGGAGGATTCCCAGTCGGCGACTGGCTTTGGAGGCGAGGTTTGAAATGTGGCTTTCCTAGGAAAGGTCATGGCAGACTGTAAGACCTATAAGCTTGAAAGAAAGGACTTCTTCCAGAGGATTGTTGAGAAAGTGGATGGGGGGGGGGTGTTCTAAACGGTCCTTTCGAAGAGACATAGTGAGAGTGTGAGATTTGTCCGGATTGAAAGACATGTTCCACGTGTTTGGACCAGTTTGTGATTTTATCCAGATCTGCAGTGAGAGAAGCTGCTGCTTGCCGGTCTGAGGGATGACTGATGGTATGGCAGAGGGTGGAGTCATCAGCAAAGAGATATAGAGGATTTTCCAGAGAGTCGGAGAGATCATTGATGAAAACCAGAAAAAGAACAGGGCCCAGAACGCTACCTTGAGGAACTCCAGCCTGGACAGGAAGAGGGGATGAAAGAACTCCATTTAGGGCCACACGGCGACTGTGACAGGAGAGGAAGTCTGCGAGCCATGAGTGGAGAAGGCCTTGGATGCCATAGGAAGACAGTTTGGTGAGCAGAGCAAGGTGCTAGACTGTGTCAAAAGCACGTGATAGGTCCAGGGATACGGCTCGGATTTCCTGTCTGGCATTAAGGACCTGGATCCATTGTTGGGAGAGCAGAAGCAGCATATCCAGGGTAGAGTGACCTGGTCTGAAACCAAATTGATGATTGGAAATCAAGCCTTTGGAGAAGAGGAAGGATTTAATGTCTGAAGCGATGATGGATTGCATAACCTTGCTGATGATTGGGAGAAGGCTGATTGGTCTGTAGTTGCAGGGATCTGTTTTTGCACCTTTTTTGTGCAGGGCAGTGATGTGAGCAGATTTCCAAGCAGATGGCAGATGACCTTGAGCAAACGAGAGGGTGACTAGAACAGAGAGAGGGTGAGCAAGAGCAGAAGAGCAGGTTTTTAGGACACGTAGACTGATGCCGTCTGGACCGATTGCAGAATCTAAGTTGAGGTTTGACAGCAAGCTCTCCACCTTGTCAGGAGAAAAGGACACATAGTCCAGCGACAGTTGGGTGCGACTGGGTAAGGTGGGTAGAGAAAGTTATGGGTTTTGGACACAAGATTTAGCTGCAAACACCAAGTTTAGGCATTCAGCTTTTTCACGTGTGGTATCAGCAGTGCGGCCATTTGAGGTAAGGGAGGGGATGGAGGGGGAACATACACCAGACACAGATTTGATTAGACGCCACCAGGATTAGGAGGAGGGAGAGAGGTTTGAGAGTTCAGACTTGAGATGAGAAAGATGTTGTTTTCTGGCTCTCCTGAGGGTAGATACACACTTGATCCGAGCTTTGTGGAAGGAATTGAGATTACCCTCAGTTGGGTTTGCTTTCCACGAGGCAAAGGCAAGTTGTTTCAGGACAACTGCCTCGCCACAAGCTTCAACGAACCAAGGGCGGGAGGAAGGGGAGGACAACTGAAGACGAGACGGGATAAATCTGTGCATGAGGGAGAGGAAGTTTCTTTGAAAGAATTCCCAGGATGAGTTGATGTTGGAGAAAGTAGCGATAGGAGACCAGTCTATAAGTTTGATGGCTGCTTGGAGACCCTGCCAGTCGGCTTGAGTGAAATGCCAGACTCGACGGCGGTGAGGTGGTTCTCTGATAATAGCCAGAGAGATGTCCACTTTGACAAGGATGTGGTCAGAAGAACCGATTGGAGCGGAGGAAGAACAGCAGATATTGTCAGGGAAATTTGTCAAAATCAGATCCAGAAGAGATGGATTATCATTGGTTGAGATCCGGGTCAGGAAGTTGACCGATTGAGTCAGTCCCAATGGGTCGCAGAAAGCTTCTGCTGAGGTGCCATGACAGATGACAGAGGTACCCACACCTAGCCAACTGGCATGATGACAATTGAAGTCACCACATATGAGGAAGAGAGAAGTTGGTCCATGTTTTCGGATAGTGAGGTGTTGATGGAGTCATCACTGTTAGGTGGACAATACAGTACACATATAAACATGAGGTGGGAGGGAAGGGGAAGCCATAGCCAGAGGTATTCCTGGGGGTGTGGGGGAGTGAGGGCAGTGCATGGAGAGTGAGGAATAGAGTCTTTGATGAAGAGAGCAACTCCTCCACCAGGACGAGGTTTGGTCTGTCATACCGGAGGAGGGAGTAACCAGGGAGAGATACTTGGGAATCAGACACGTCTTGGGGGAGGAAAGTTTCTGTTCGGCAGATTATGTCTGCTTTGTCAGTGGCAACCTGTATGGAAAGATCTGAAGGGTTTGAGCGAAGGCCCCGGATATTTGAGGTCCACACTTTTAATGAAGAGGTAGAGGAGGCTTAGGTGCAGGGGGTGCGGGGGAGGGGGAGGGTAGGACAAGGGATGAGAGGGGGAGGTAAGGAGAGTTGTTGAAAGAGTGTGGGGGATTGCAGAATAGCTAGGGGAGGGGGCCGGATGAGGAGGAGAAAAGGCTCTGTGGTATTGGGGGAGAGGGGGGACAAGAGAGGGGGAAGAAGACAGTTGAGGATTTGAGGAGTGAAGAGATGGAGGTGAGTGGGCAGTAGAAGGAGGCAGCTTTGTGGATGAGAGGGGGGGGGCAACTTTGAGAAGGATGAGTGAGGGGGATGAATGGTGGGAGAAAGGTGAGGGGGGAGTTTTTGAGAGAGGTGAGAGGGAGGCTTGGAGGGAGAAGAGGGTGATGGTTGCTTTGAGAGTGAGAGTGAGGGGTGAGAGGGTTGAGTTGGCACTGAAGTTGTAAAAAAAGAATGGTTGATGGAAAGTGAACATTCATAGCAAACTGGGGTTTTTTTTTCAAGTTTTAGGCCAGAGATGCGATTTAACACAATTCTTGAGGGATGCAATGAAGGCAAATTCAGAGAATGGAGAGAAGAAACGCTGTAACAGTTGGACGTTTTAGGCAAGGTATGAAGGAAAGGTCGAAATGAGAGCAGTCTGTTTAAATAGAAGAGTAGTGCATTATGACACAGTAAAGAGTACCACATGTGTGAGAGAGGAAGATGAAGCATTATAAGAGATCGTTTTTATTATTATTAATGTTTGAGAGTGTTTTCAACAGATGAGGTCATGGAAGTGTTGTAGAAAAAAATCGAAGAAGAATAAGAGAAGAAGAAGAGGAGATGAAGAAGAAGAATCGAGAGTCGTAAATGATGAAGGAGAAAGGTAGCGTGTTTTTAAAAATTTTTTTATTTAAGATAAAAAATAGAGTGATTAGTTTGGAGGGAGGGATGGGGTCGTTAGAAAAGCGGGGAAGAAGGAAATTGAAGGTAATGGGGAGAAAAAAACAAAACACGATCGTACACCGAGGGGAACGGGTAGGCCTCAAGCCTCAAGGGTAGGCCTCAAGCCTCAAGGGTAGGCCTCAAGGGTAGGCCTCAAGCACCCGGTAAGACAAAGTCGACAAAATCTCACAAAATAGCACGATTTTTGAAACAAAAACAAAATAGGAACACACAGTAACATGTAGGTGAGAAAAAAACAGTTAAAACGGGACAGATAATGACCGGAAACTTAACTTTGAGATCGACAGCAGAGAGCCGTGAAGGAGACCTGCCGACGCGCCAAACCCGGAACCAATTCAACATTGAAGATCGCAGTCCATCGACGATCCCCATCAAACTTGGCAGAACGGGATTCATTTTCACGTGAAGAATGAGTGAAGATTTCACCATCTCACTGTGCAAAGCTGGCAGAGATCCTACCCAGAAAGACTCAGCAGTCATTGCTGGAACAGGTGCTTTTACCAAGTACTGACCGAAGGGGCCGAATACTTTTTCAACCAGTGAATTTTGATTTGTATTTGTTTCTTTACAGGTATTCCTCACATGTAACATCCTTTAACTATAAAAATGTTTAGTTTGATCTCTTCAGTTATGAATAAAAAAGTTCATTTAGAAAAATTGTTTCTACATCATTCATGTAAACGTGGCATTATTGGTTGAGGGTGAATGCAGTACTTTTTACTGCCACTGTATCTAACAGTCTTAAAAGCCTTCTGTTAGCCTTTGGTCGTTTGATATTCCCCTCTCAGCATTATCTGCATAATGCTGTGATTCTCGAGTAAAATCCTTGTACTCTGTACTACGATAACGACTACTACTACTTCTACTACCACCACTAGCACTACCACTACCACCACTATTACTACTATGATGACTACTACTACTTCAAGTTGCTTCGACTATTTATCATTATAGTCATACTACTCCGGTTCTATTAGTTTTTGTTTTGTTTTTTGGTTATCTGAACCGAGTTGGTTCATTTGTTTATTTTAATTTCGTGTTTTGATTGTTTAATTAGACCTTCTGTGTTGAGGCCTAGCTGCAGGGCGTGGACGCGCCCGTGTAGGGCTAGTTTGCCACGCCCGAACTGTGGCGTTATTGATTCTTGAGGTTGGACATACGTCACAGTCACGTGACTTCGCTTGGTAACGCGACCGCCATGTTGGCAAAGGGGAAAACAAACGCAGCACCGATCGCAGACTCACGCACATCGTGGTTTTACTTGCACGCAAAGCCGAGTGATTTGTTTTATTTTTTTTCTGTCGATGTATTTCAGATAAATTGTTGATACATCGTGTTCACCCAAGTGTTTGCAATGTCATATCAATATATAGAACATTTGTGAGGTGATGCATCGGCCTGATGTCGAGCCAAAATACAGTTAATTGGCCTTGATTCTTGCCCCCACCAGTACCCCGGTGATTCGTGGATCGACAATCCGAAGGAATGGCCGAACGTGCAATACCCGGACGGATACACGTATCTAGTCAAGACACCAGGTATGTAATTCAATTTTAAATCAAGTTTTAACTGTGCATAATCAAATATTACTGTACTGGAGTGTTAATATATTATTTCAATTATTTATGAACTCCTGAGCTGACGTGGCTAGTTAGTAATAGTTTCAATTGACCTGTCTTGTCTGTACTGTGTGACGGTGAGTCATCTGTGCTAGTTGTGGGTCACTCACTGAACCAGCAACAATGTCAATGAATGATTAAAATATTGCTCACATTCATGTTGTATAAATTCTGTGTGATCCCTGATTGTAATGATGTGTATGAGTGTTGCCGTATATGAGTGAGCATGTGTGCTTGTGTGTGTCTACGTTTTGTAATGATGTCGCAGTGCGTGGCTATTTCTTGTGGCTGCTGAGTTGAAGTGCCTGGGCTGAGGACAAGACTGCGGTGAACTTAAAGGAAAGGCCCACACATTGTCATTGCATTTAGTTTGCAAGTTCTAATCCTATTAATGGCAATCAAGGGCCAAGGCATTAATGTTTTTGCGTGATGTACCATTGCTTAATTGGAATTATGAGCTACAACTTAACATCAAACGTTTGTTTTCCTTCAGGTTAATTACACTGCCCTTTATTTCGTGAATAGTTTTGTTTGTAAAATATATATCGAGGTACTATAAACATGCCTATGAATCGTGAATGGGCTGGAGTTGCTGCGAGCCGTTCTGGCCAAGCAAGTGTGAGCGGCTCCACACATCCATTTGACGCGTTGACCTGGAAACATGGAGTGAGATGTGAGATGGGACGAGCTATCCAAATGGAAGCAAATGTAAAGGCAACGGCTAATGTTGTTGGCCCATCGACAATAGTTTCTGCCTCGAAAATGTATGGAAGGACCGTGTTCTTCCACAAATCCGAAGCTGAAGCAAATAAGGCGATACAGAAAGGGATTGTTGTCGGAGGATTATTTGTACAAGTTGAACCGCTCTCGAGTCTTGGTACACAGATTACCTTGTCCAACATACCTCCTTTCATGGCCGATAATGTAGTTTTGCCTTTCCTGGAGCGATTGGGAGTGCTAAGATCACCTATCAGGCCTGTGTCTCAAGGTTATCGTGAGCCTGCCCAACGTCATATCCTGTCTTTCAAAAAACAGGTCTCAATGGAGTTGAGAAATGACACGGAATGTGAGGGATCCTTTGTTATTCCTTTTGAAGGGAAGAGTTACAAGATATTTTATATGACTAATGAGCCTTGTTGTTTTGTATGTAAGGCAAAGGAGCAGACTCACATGAGAGCAGATTGCCCTACTATCTTAAAAGAAGTATCTACTCCTCGGTCCCTTGACAAGCCTAAGGAAAAGACAAGTGTCAATCCAGAAGCTTCTGTGTTGTCTTCTCATCCTGGCCCTTCTTCTGCTGAAGATCAATGGCAGACAGTGAGGGCAGGGAAGGGGAAGAGAGCACAGAAGAGAAAATCAGAACCAGAAGACAAAGGGACTGCTGATCAAACTGACGTTGAAGACGCAGCCGACAAGGACTTGAAGCGATCCGCAAGGTCAAGTGTTTTGGAGGAGACAGAAATTGTGACCCAATTGGTGCAAATGGAAGATGAGGAAGATGCTGTTCCTGAAGTTACAGATCATGGGAAGTCTTTGCTGCCAGATACACCCAAAGACCTGTTGAGGAGTAAACAGAAAGATGGATCATCCATGAACAAGCCTGGCATGGTAATGAAGAATAATTATGTGACATCTCCTGACCTGTCAGAGTCAAATGAGACTGAGATGTCTGTCGCTTACACTCACAGTACATCCAGACAAACCAACAACAACTGAAATGAGGATTCATCATAATTCAATGATTGATGCATCCAAGGCAGCAGTTCTGCATGAAAGGACCACCACTGAAGCATCAAAAGATACTGTAGAACCCCTTTTTGTTGTGACAGACAAGCAGAAGGTACCGGTATTACAAGCGACAAAGGCATTACCTGCACTGACCGATGCCTCGAATGCTACCACAACGTCCACAGTAGACGAAGACAATGAAGTCGAGCACAGTTCTACCATAACACCTCAAACGGATGATCTCCCTGTCCCTACCATCAAAGCGTCTTCAATCCCTATAGCTTTGTCAAGTGGTGAAGCAAGGACTGCTTCGTTAGTACCAACGGAGTGTTCATCTGTGTCACCAGGAGAAGGTGAAAAGTCAGTTTTAAGTGACAACAAGGTAGAAGTTCTGTCATACATTGTAGATGTACCAAAGGAGAAAGACCACGAGCTCCCAGACAGCGAAGATGAGGAGAGTATCGGTGACTGGGAAGGGGATCAATGATCATTAACTGGCATTGAATCAGAACTGCCCTCAGGGCATCAATCATGTATTCCTGGCCATGAAATATTAGAGATCCTTCAACAAAGTTTGCACAGTCGGAATAAAGTTGAAACTGCTCCAAAGTGGTGGAAAGACTACAAAACACTCATGCATTCCGTGTATATACTGAGGAGAGATGGACAAAAAAGCAAGACTTCAGGTTTGGCTGAGCAAGTCTGTGTCAGGAAGTTTCTTGCAAAGTTGCCAAGTTATGGGGCTCAGCACAACTGGTCCACCAGTAGCAGCACATTTCAACCTTGCTAATCATATCAAGGATAATTTCCAGGTGTGTGTTATTTGCCCCTGTTGGACTTCGTCCAAAACGGGGGCTTGTGGATTGGGTCTCATCTGTCTGCAGCCATATCTCAGACTTGTATGGACCGATTTTGTTCAAACTTAGCAAAAAGACAATGCAAGGTGGTATACATATGCACAACATTTTGTTTCGTGATTCGATCAAAGATTGCTGACTGGCGGCCATTTTAGTTGTAAAAAAGTCGATGTTGACCACTTCCTCAACTATTTCTCAGACATGTATTTACCGACCTTGTTCAAACTTGGCAGACAGATGATGAATGATGGCCTACATAAGCACGTCATTTTATTTTGACATGACATCCAAGATGGCCGACTGGTGGCCATTTTGTTACTTAAACGTGTCTTCAACCATTTTTCGAACATGCATGGTCTGAGTTTTTTTTTTTTTTCAAACCAACCTTGTTCAAACTTGGCACACAGAAAATGAATGATGGCTCACATAAGCATGTCATTTTATTTCAACATCAGATCCAAGATGGCCGACTGGCGACCATTTTGTTACTTAAACATTTCTTCAACCATTTCTTGAACATACATGGTGTGATTTTGTTCAAACTTGGCACAAGCACAGTACGTGTTGTTTATTACATGTGCACCTAAATTTATTTTGTGATCTGGGAGACTGGTGGCCATTTTAAGTGTATGAGGTAAATAAATATGGGCTAACCCTTTAACTCCATACAGGACAATTACTAAAACCACGGGTGCTACATTTTATGTGTTTTTCTCCTTGTTAAGGCATGCTTTAGTGATTCAGATCGAAGATGCTTGGAGGAGAAAGTATTCTTTCAGCAAGGCACAATACTCCCTCAAGGAATTAATGTTACATTTTGGGCTTTTCCTTATTCCAACACTTGATCAATTATTCACGCACCTGATAATAAGTACACAATTCATTCTCTATATATTACATCAGGTGTTTTGGATTCCTTAGTACTCTGAGAAAGGGTTACGCCCAAAACGTTGACTGTGGTTCTTTTGAAAGTGTGAATTTTTTTTTATCTTTATCTTTCATTTATGATATTTCACCGATGAAGATCCTCTTGGACATATACACTACCAGTCATTAGATTAGAACACCCCCATTTTTCCAGTTTTTACTGAAATTTAAGCATTTCAAGTCCAGTGAATAACCTGAAATGGTACAAAGCTAAGCAGTGAACTGCCAGAGGTTGAAAAAATAGTTTAGGATACCAAAAACTGAAAAAGAATGTAAATTTCAGAGTTGTTAAAAAAGCACTTTTCAGGGAACAAGTAATGGGTTAGCAACTGCAGCTGTTCTGCAGCAATGGATGTAAATTAAGCCTTGAAAGTTGATGCAAACAATTCCGACAGGTGTCCCAACTTTTGTTGATTAGTTACAAACCCTCTGTCTGTATAAAACCAGTGTTGGAACAGACTGTGTTGCTGCACCCTCTGAAGCATTATTTGGACAATATTGCACTGCAGGAAGTAGTATATTGCTCTCATAATGACGAGAACAAGACAATTAACAAAGAAAAACAGACCATGATCTTGTATATATGTATGCACATATGTATGTTCCCAAAATACAGCCAAAACGGTACAGGATAGCACAAAAATTTTTGGGCCATCTTACTCACCATTCTCCTGCGGTGTGCAGTATCAAGTTTCGTTCAAATTGGGCAACGAAAATTTTATTAAAAAATTAATTCCCGATTCAGTCAAGTACTCTTCGGGAGAATTTGATCAATGCAAACAACCTCAGCGGTATAGTTCGCTGGAGCTATCCTTTTTTTTTCTTGAAATGATTTTTTTCATCAACCGCTTTCACAACAGGAACCCAGCGGGTTCACGGGTCATCTAGTAACCCTTGAAAGTGTCGGTCTTTCCTTTAGAGAAATTGCAAAGCAAACCAAGGTGTCAATGAGTACAGTTTCCTGCACCATCAAAAGGTACTTGGAAACTGGAGGAACTCTGACAGGAAGTGGTCTGACAGACCAAAAGCCACAACACAATCAGAAGACAAGTTTGTGAGAGTCAACAGCTTGCGTGATAGGCGGCTCACAGGACAGCAGCTTCAAGCACAGCTTAACAATGGTCGAAGTAAGGAAGTCTCAGTTTCAACTGTGAGGAGAAGACTTCGAGCTGCAGGACCGATAAATCAAAATTTGAAATCTTCGGTTCATCGTGCAGGGTTTTTGTACGCCGTCGAGGAGGCGAAAGGAGGGAGTCCTCAGTGTGTGACACATGTGGTATAGCCTGCGGGCATGCAGGGCGGGGCATGATGATAGGAGGAGGGGTCGTCGTGGTCATCGTGTCTGCCAGGAATATAGGGAGTGCGCGCCGCCTGAGGCGTGGTAGTGATGCTGTAGTCGCCCGGCTTGTGCATGTGCTGAGTACGTAATAAAGGAGAGCCGCGGGCAAAATACGCCCGCGCTCGCGCTTGTGCAACACAGCCCGGCTCGACTGTTCCCCCGCTCGTGTCTGCCTGCTAAGCATCTTCTATCCACGACACCACAGTTGGCTGACGAGGATCTTCGGATCGGCGTGTGCAGGGCGGCAGCGAATAACCCGTGCGGTTCCAGGCTACGGAGCCAAGGGTCTCGCCAGCACGAGCATGGCAGAAGGTCGGTGCACGGCGCACGAACGCGTGCCCGCCTTCGTCGGAATCGACTTCGGCCACGTCGAGTGGGCAACGGCCGCGCTCAGTGTTCGTTTTATTGAGGCACGACAGATCGGGGGAATGATTTCTGCAAAGCCACGGCTAAAGAACGAGGACACGCGGTTTGGCTCGAACGCGGCGTGGGACGTCGCGCAAGCTCTGAAGAATGTCCGGGGTCTCGATGGTCGGGGCGCAGCAGGTGGTCCGGAGGTCAGCGCGATGTGCCAGGCACGCACAGCCACGCGCACGGTCTGCGGCGCGGGTCGTGGGCGAGCGTTGCAATGCAATCACTCGGACGGCGGTCTGAGCACTCGAGGTCGTCTACGGTGTGTGGGCCGAGGGTCATCGCCCATCGTTACAGTCATAGATGGCGGTGTGCGAAGCGATCTTTCCATCCCGGGTCAAGACCTACCGCCGGTATGGTGTTCAGTGCATGGCGTGCACGGTAACGCCCCGGGTCGAGTTTTGCAGCCTGAGCACGGAGATTCCAGCGACCCGGAGCGGGAGATGCTGCCCATGTTGAGCCTGGTTTCAGTTGGTCCTACGGTGACAGGACCGATGCCAGTGAATGTCGAAGTGATCGGGGCACGGATCGGGTGTCGAATTGAGTCCACTCGTGCTGCCCGCGCATCGCGCGCGTACACCGGCGAAGCGGTTGCGCCGCTTGCAGCGCCCGACGTCTCGGTGCTTTACCGGGGGCGAAGCGCCCTACTCACGGTGTTTGTGGTGCGAGGGGAGGGGCCCGTCCTTTTTGGTCGGGACTGGCTGGCGCACCTCGGGCTGGATCTCCAGTTCGTACCTCCAGGTGTGCCGGTGCTCTCTTCGATGCTTTCGTCGAGTACCGAGGGCGAGGTTCTGGCGGCGGGAGCCGCGTCGATGCAACGGGAGCGGCCGTTCGTTGCTGCCTGCAACGGCGGTGTGCGGTTCGGGAGCAGCAGGAGCCGTGCCAGCTCTCGCGATGGGCTCTCGCGCGTCGGCTGCGTGCATGGTGCGAGGTGCGGTGTTGTTCGAGCAGCTTCAACGGGTTGCGGTGAGCCCGTGGCGTTAAAGGAAGTCACGAGTCACAACATCGAGGCAACAACCAAGAGGCGGACTCGTGATGTGGGTTGTGGGTTGCTGTTCATTGCATATTTGTTTTTCATTGCTCGAGTGATGCGGTTTAACGTTGTTGAAATAAATGCCAGCAGTTCCCATGTGAGAGTGGGTTTGGTGGAGATCAATCGATGGGATTTGTATTATGATCAATGTGATGTGGGGGCTTTGGGAGAGGTGGGGGCGAATAAAGAGGGTTTATTGGCCTCCAGTTGCCCCAGGCCACGGGTAGTTGTTTTGTCAGGTGCTGGGATTTTATCAAAAGAACGCGCTGTACGGAAAAATGAGTTTGCAATGGTTCAAATGTTATTCCTATTGATTTATGACGAGCCTATGGTTGGAGTATGCTTTGAATGGAGTTGCGACCGTCTAACGGCCGTGGGGGTCTCGGAGATCGACTCGGAGCCGGGACTCGTGCGCTGGTCGGCGTTACCCCCACCTCTGCTTTCAGCAAGGTCAGACGTGCCTGGCGCCAGAGGCGCAGCTCTCTGTGTTCGCTCAAGGCCGTTTAGACGGGCGTTGGCATCTCAACTGATTGTGGTGCGTGGGTTGTTATGGAGCATTGGTTGCGTCCAGCCAGCCGCGCTGTTCAGCGCCCCCATCCAAGGTCCATCGAGTCTGGCGCTGGCGCCACGGCTTCCAGACAGCGGGCTTCCGACCTTGGAATGTTTATCTGCTTCAGGTCTGCCTGGGGGAGGTGTGCCGCCTTGTGGGCCGAAGGCGTTTGATGGTGCCGGGGGAGGTTTGCTCGCTCGGGAGGTCGCCGCGACCTCGCCGAGGGCCATGTAAGCATGAGCCGCCTGGGGGCGTTTTCGCTGTGTCGTGCTGCTGGGCTTCTCCAGTAGCTCGCTTCCACGCATTATATGATGTGATGTGCTGTTATACTTCGCTGTTTTCTTTTTTGTGCCTTGTCTACTGTTATACCGTAGTCCTTCGTGCTGTTTATGCTTATTATGATGGTGATCATTTAATAACACTGAACAACAAAAATTTTTTACTGGAGATGTGTAAAGTGATTTAGACTAATTTGGGTACGCTGATTTCAAAAATCATAACCGTTTTGCTGTATCACGTCAGGATTTTCAGTAACAGAAATATTCCCATTGCCTAGAAGTCAGGATTTCAATGAAATTTACAAAAATTCATTTATTCATTTATTTCATCATGAATGCTTCAAAATTATAGAAATTACAGAAAAACTCCACTAGAATGTATTTAAAAATGCTTTAGGCATTTGGCTTTGCGTTTGTGCTGCTCTCTGTCAGTTTCACGATGCAGGAACCAGCAGAAATCGCCCATCATGTTCGGGTTGTGCCGCCCTTGGTAACGCGTCTCCATGAGTGAAATCTCTTGGTGGAATCACTCACCGTGCTCGTCCGAGACTGCTCCCAAGTTGTCAGGGAAGAAGTTCAGGTGCTGGTGTAGGAAATGGATTTTCAGGGACATCCTGGAGCCAAGTTTCCTGAAGGACTCCAGCAGCTGCTGCACTATTTCTTCATAGTTGTCCGCGCGCTCATTCCCCAAGAAGTTGTCCGTCACAGCTTTGAAGCTCCTACACTCTGCCAGCTCTTTGGGGTTTAGAGTTGTCGGAAAAGTTTCGTCCTTCATAATCTGTCGGATTTGCGGTCCAACAAAGACACCAGCCTTGATCTTGGCCTCCGACAAGGTGTTGCCAAACTTTTCCTTGAGGTATAAAAACCCACGCCCATTCAGATCCATTGCCCGTACAAAACTTTTCATCAAGCCGAGCTTTATGTGGAGTGGTGGAAGGAAAACCTTGGCTGGGTCGACAAGGGCGACATGCTTCACGTTGTGTCGACCAGGTACATGCTCTTTTCGCTCTTCCCAATCTTTCTTCGTCCAGTGATTCTTGTCGTCTCTGCTATCCCAGAGACAAAGGAAGCACATGTATTTCGTGTAGCCTGACTGCAGCCCTAACAACAGCGCCACCACTTTCAAGTCTCCGCAGATGTGCCAGTTGAAGTCATTGTACTTGATGGAATCAAGCAGCTGCCGCATAGTCTCATAGGTCTCTGCCATGCTGAACGCGTGAGCCAGTGGGACTGATGGTTTCTCGTTGCCATTGTGGAGCAAAACAGCCTTCAAGCTGTTCTTCCCCGAGTCGATGAAGAGGCGCCAGTCTGCAGGATCGTGATCACACCCAAGTTCTTTCAACAGACCGTTGATGTCACTGCAGAATGTCATCGTGTCTTCCATCTCAAAGAACTCAGCCATGTCTCTGTGACGTGCTCTGAACAAGGATATCTTGGTGTTAGGTTCAAGTAGATTCCACTGCTGCAGCCTTGATCCAAGCAGCTCTGCCTTCGCCTTTGACAGCGAGAGATCTCTTACAAGATCATTTAAGTCTCCCTGGTTCAGAAGGTGTGATTCTTGAGTGTCGGGTTCAAAAGATTCATCATCACCATCCTCTTCACCACTGCTTACAGCTATGTTCTGATCAGCTGGAGGTGTTGGAACGGGGTTCTCGTCATCATGATGCACAGGTTTACGAGCAGAGACGCAGTCAGCGTACTTGGTGTGACCTTTATTCTTGTTGTTGAAGCCGGCGATGCTTGTGCAGCAGAAATAAAAATCATCATGATGATTCTGCGGCTCACGCCATATCATGGGCACCGCAAATGGCATGCTCGCGCGCTTGCCCACCAACCACTGAGTCAAGGTTGTGTGACAGCTTGTGCAGCAGATGTGTGGTGCCCAGCTCTGTTCTTGGTCCCCCACCTTACACCCGAAGTAGTGAAAGTAGGCGGCCTTCATTTTCACTGCTGTACATATACTTCGCTGTTGATCTTTTTTGGTATACCGACCACAGACATAACAGAAGTTGTCAGGATGATTGGTACAGGAACGCCTACTCATCTTTATCTGAAAGAAAGAAATATAACACAAGTTAACAACAATTGTACGAAATAGACATGTTAAAGACATATGTAAATTTCATTGAAATCCTGACTTCTAGGCAATGGGAATATTTCTGTTCCTGAAAATCCTGACGTGATACAGCAAAACGGTTACGATTTTTGAAATCAGCGTACCCAAATTAGTCTTAATCACTTTACACATCTCCAGTAAAAAAATTTTTTTGAAATTTGTTGTTCAGTGTAATCATAGTTTTAGGAGGGAGGAGTGTGGTATAGCCTGCGGGCATGCGGGGCATGATGATGGGAGGAGGGGTCATCGTGTCTGCCAGGAATATAGGGAGTGCGCGCCGCCTGAGGCGTGGTAGTGATGCTGTAGTCGCCCGGCTTGTGCGTGTGCTGAGTACGTAATAAAGGAGAGCTGCGGGCAAAGTACGCCCGCGCTCGCGCTTGTGCAACACAGCCCGGCTCGACTGTTCCCCCGCTCGTGTCTGCCTGCTAAGCATCTTCTATCCACGACACCACAACACAAACTGTCAAACATGGAGGAGGAAGCATGATGATCTGGGGCTCTTTTGCTGGATCCAGAGTCGACGACTTGCACAGAGTGACTGGCACCCTGAACCAAAAGGGCTACCACAGCATTTTGCAGTGCCATGCAATACCCTCTGGTCTACGCCTACTTGGTCAGGGGTTCCTCCGACAGCAAGATAACGATGCAAAACATACCTCCAGGCTTGTCAGGACTACCTTAGAAGAAAAGAACAAGATGGTTTTCTTCAAATCATGGAATGGCCAGCACAGTCTCCAGACTTAAACCCCATCGAGTTGGTTTGGGATGAACTGGACAGAAAGGTGAAAGCAAAGCAACCTACAAGGGCAACACATTCGTGGGAACTTCTGCAACAGAGTTGGGAACAACTTTCCGAACAATATTTGATTGCTATTGCAGAAAGAATGCCACGAGTATGTTCGGCTGTTATATCTGCAAAAGGTGGCGACTTGGATGAGTCAAAAATTTAGATTAAATTTTGTTCAACAAAACAATTCCATGATTTCTTTTTTATCTGCAATTATTTATTTGTTCTATGCTTTAGTTTCATGGTACATTGAAATATTAAACTGCTTAAATTTCAGTAAAAATTGGAAAAATGGGGGTGTTCTTTAACTTTTGACCGGTAGTGTGTATATATATATATATATATATATATATATATATATATATATATATATATATATATATATATATATATATTGTTGCAGTTCTCAGAACCGCATGCATACAACAGATAGGTGTCCTGAGACAGTCATGCCATTAATATATGTGTAGATAGACTCCTTCCTTTTGTTTAGTGGGAAACCAAGGGAGTGCATTGCGATGGTCTAATAGTTAGGTTTATTAAATCATTTTCCCCTCCATTCCATTCCCACTTTTTATTTTGTTTTCTTTTCTTTCCTGGGATAAATCAGTCACGGACGCTTTCGCAATTAGGTGGACAAAACTGTCGCGTGCCATAAAGGATCCGCTGTATCCGGAGTCTCGTTTTCCGGGTGAACCCGACAGGTGCGGCGAGTCACGTACGTGGGCGGGGTGCACCAACGTCTACCCGAAACCCAGCCCAAGTTGGCGGACCACGTGAGGGGTCAGAGCCAGTCGGAACGCCTGACGCGGGCGATGACGTTGGCTTCGGCATGGCCCTCCTCCAAGCTCCGGGCTCTATAAATGACGGGGAAGCTCCTCCGTCTAGAAGTGTTTTGTTCGGTGTGGGTGTTTTCACGCGGATTGTTCCCGCTTCTCGGCTCCGCCCACATCTCGCCTCGACGGCCCACCTCCTGTTCCTAGACTCCGCCAACGTCTCGCCTCGACGAACTGCCTCCTACCTGGTTCCGCCTACTGCTCCACCCTCGCTCTCTGGACTCCACCCTTCTCCACTCAAGCTCCTGTTTCAGAACACGATCTCTACACGTGCGGCTGTGGCCAGAACAACGCGACTACTGTTGAGTACCACACCACAGAGCATCCCCTCCCCCGAAACTCCCAGGTACCAAGAGCATAGCCTCAACCCCCTTCCTCCCTGGCTGCAAAAGTCCCTTCTCATTGGGGTTTCTTTTTCTGAGTGTACTGGTGCCTGTCTGTTACGTAAGCCTGTGGAAGAGCATATTTGTTGTTACTGTTATTAATCTCGTGTCAAGTCTGCACTGTGTCTGCTTTAGTAAGTTGCTTGTATTATTGCCGCACCCCACACCTCTCTCCTCTATCCCTGCATTGCATACCCAATAAATCTTTGTCATACAACATACTTTTCCTCGCTTGCTTGTTAATAAATAATTGTCATTCGGAATGTTCCCAGCTCGTCTTTGTCTTTTCTCCCATTGGTTCAGCATGGTCCGAATCCTACTCTAGCCGGGACTTTATTCCCAATGATCCGTTCCTTTTAGCTGGTACGTCCCTGGCAGTGTCGCTCGGTTGCATCCGATCCAGAAAGGTGATCCAATCCGGTAGAGTGATCCGGTTCAGACAAGGCGTACTGAGGACGTGGTTCCCCGGTAATTATATCACATGATTAATTAGGTAACCCGATTAACCCATAGATGGGAGGACCCTAGGTCATGCGGTTGAGTTATTGGCCTCCACGGTCGGTTAAGCGACCCACCATGTCACGGAATTATCCGTGTGTGATGGCCTACAATTCCGGGGAGTCTGGTGGGAATCGGCATAGCTTCCCCCACCGAGTGGTCTTCTCACCCGACCCCTGGCCTGCAACAATATATATATATATATATATATATATATATATATATATATAATATGTATATAAATACATCTATGTATACATTCTACATGGAGTACCCGGCATTGCCCGGGGGAAAAAAATAGGAATAGGAAAGGGGTAAATTGTGGTGCTTAATAAATTTGACATTTATATATCACATTTAATTTGGACACATTTCACATTTCTTTGTCGTTGTCAGCATTCGTCATCAGTGTGCATGAGGCTGTCACGGAGGTTGTCGTAGTTATCAGCAAGCAAGTGCTTTTGCTCCCGGCAGATAAAGCCCAGTCGCTCTGTCTCAATCTTGCAGTAGACATCGACCAGAAACTGCTGAAAGAGTCGTCGCATCTGCAGTGTGTGGTTGCCCTCTCTCACCATGATGTGGTAGCTGTAGTACTGCAGCTGTGTGAGTTTTCATCCATCCTGTCCAGTAGCAGTCCTGGTCACCAGATGGATGCTGGAGCCATCTGTTCCATATGGGAACACTATGGGATACTGGAGTGCATCATAATATGCATGCAGCTCACTAATCCTTTTAAGTGTACCATCGCGAAGTCTGACGACAATGTATCTGGGTTCTATTGGCTCATTGTCCATTAGGATGGCGACTTCTGGTGCAGATTGGGTGTTGTATCAGCGTGTGTGCTCTCCTTGCGGTCACTTGTTTTCTCTGATGATGATCTGTAGCTCTTCAGAGTTGCCTCCTTCTGCAAGTACATCTCTTGCAGTCTTGAGCTCACGGACCAGATGGTTATTCTCGTGAAACCACTTTGTGATCATCTCAAGGATGTGTGGTTTGAGGCCGCTGTGGTTCCTGGCAGCTAGCTCCTTGGCGTGTCAGTCCAGGAAGTAGGCCTGCAGGAACGTTGGCTGGCCCTCTTCAGGTGGGAGCAAGCTGCCAATGCGGTGGAACACTTGACCTTGGATCCGGAAGCTCGGGTTCCAGCCCTGGACTTCAGCTTTCTTGTGCCCAAAGCTCGTCATCGCAAAGCTGCCATTATACGTCCGAATATTGTCAAGGAAGTGCTTGCTGAGGGGACCTTCACCTGAGAGACGTTCCTTCCGCAAGGAAGGAAGGGCAGGAGAGGGCTCAAGGACAATCTTGCCATCGCTGCAGCACACACTCTTGGTCTCTCCTTTGAACTTAGAAGCAGAGCAGTGGGTGCAGACTTGGTCCATTCGGCCAATGTCTGCATGAGTTGTTGGGTCAGCCGGGTCATACGTGAATGCCACCCTGTTGGCATTATGGTGCTCTTGTGCCCGGGCCAGTACTCGTGCTTCTGCAGTGCGGTGACGCATTGCCTCAAGTCTTGCATCACTCTTCCTCAGTCTCATTTACTTGCCGCTGTTGTTGCCGATGAGCCTGTTCACTGAGCCTGGCTGATCGCTCCTCTTCAGTCTCATTTTGTCGCTGCTGCTGTTGCCGCTGTACCTGTTCATTTAGTCTGGCTGATCGCTCCTCTTCAGTCTCATTTTGTCGCTGCTGCTGTGCTCGTTCTCCTGTTGTCTCTTCGTGTGTTTTCGCTTAGCTGCAGCTGCCTTGGGACCAGTGGACCTCTTCCTTTTTCAGGGCATCTAAAATCAGAAAGTCAAATTTTGATCAGAAACCTTGTAAACGTTCACTGGTCTGTCTTTGTCTCATTTTGATCAGGTTGTGAATAAAAAAGAAGTCGCGATGCGGAAAATCAATCAATTGTGGCAGAAAAATTGAAACGGCCAAAAAAAATTGACGATTTTTTTCGGTTTTTTAACATATAAGGTATGTTGTAGTACCTCTGAGACGTGCTCATTCCGAATATGCCTTTAGTTTTGCTCTGGGATGCGTAGTTCTCGAGTTATAAGAGGAAAAACAAACATACACTACTACTTTATATTGTTGTGGTTCTCGGAAACGCATGCATCCAACAGATAGTGGTCCCAAGACAGTTATTCCATTAATATACGTGGAGATAGTCCCTTCCCTTTTGTCTTGCGGGACAACAGGGGCGTGCGTTGCGATGATCTCATAGCTGGGTTTGCTTACATCATTTCTTCTTCATTTCATTTCTAACATCATTTCTACTCTTCTTTTCTGATTATTCCTGAGGTAAATCTGAGCCACGTGCGCCGTGCGCTGTGAGATGGGTCCTCAGCAAAGGCCAAGCAGGCACTACACCCACAACCCTCCGTACAAAACACAGCCTGCCAAACGCATTCGCAGCGGTAATTTCCACCCGATGGTGTTTTCCACAACACAGGAAACACACCCAGCACGACGCCCACGCGGCACGGAACGCGTACCGAGGCCGATAATAGAAAGGCAACCCCACGCCACGTTGCGCAGGATGCGAGTGTGCAAGGCTCAAGTGACGCGTTCCTTTCAACCCATTTTTAGACTAATTATATCGATCAGGTTTCGACCCGCACCCACGATAGCAGAATCAGGCAAACACGAGTGCTGGCCATGTGCGTAATGGCGGATCCAACATGCTCGAAAGCAGACCCATGCGCCGCTCGCGACACTTTGTTATCGTATCGAGCCGGGCACGAATGGGCACATCTTACAGTCTGTTCGCCATAACATCTTACCTTCTAGCCTCTATGGCCAGCAAAGCTGCGATCGAGCGGGGGCATGTTGTACAGCTCGGGCCACGTGGCGTACATGGACCGGGCATGTTGGCCAGCACTGGTCGGGGGCACCCCAGCGGGCGTGCGAGACCGACGCTGCCCTCGGCCGGTCATCACGGCACAGCCCGGGGGTTCTTGCAAGCCGATTCATGGCGCGGAGTTCGATGTGGGTGATTTGTATCATGTCGTGAGGTCGGAGCTGGACATCCTTGCGGCATAGGGTCATCTTGCCGGAAATGGAGTGTTGGAGTATCCAGCCATCGTGGCCCTGCCACGCAGGGGGTCGGCGCCAATGAGAGCACCCGATTCGGGGGACATCACCGAGTTTCGTGGGCCTTTATAGGCTGCGGGGCATATAAAGGTCAGAGCAGGTCCGTTCGCTTTCTCTCTCTCTGCTGCTCTGCCCCGCCTTCCACTCAAACTGAACCTTGACTCTGCCTTCTGTCATCATCACTGGGTTACTCCTCCTCTTCTCCGCCCACACGACGCTGACTTCTTCCTCCCAACTCAAGCCCCTCCTACACGCACACAGTCTCGACGCGAGCTGCCCGAGACGAGGGGCGGCACGCCAGCTGTCACTGGGGGCGACGCACCGATACCGCACCACGGAGCACTCCCCCCAAACGTATTGGTGGCGCGTTCGGGTACCGCGTATCAGTTACACAAAGCTACCGGGACACCGTAGCCTCAACTCCTCTCCTGTCTTGCTTCAATCCCTCTTCATCGGGTTTCTTTCATCGGACAAGGCGTACTGAGGGTGTGTTCCCCGGTAATTAAACCACATGTTTATTTTTTGGTAATCGGATTAACTAGATTGAGGACCCTGAGTCACGTGGTTGAGTTATTGGAGTCCAAGGTCAGTTAAGCAACCCGCCGCGTCAAATTATCAATGTGCGACGTCCTGCAATTCCGGGGAGTCTGGTGGGAGCCGAGATAGCTCCCCCCCCCCAGTGGTCTTCTCACCCGACTCCCGACCCGCAATAATATATTTAAAAGAAAAGATATACATATACATATACACACAAACATATATATATATTGTTGTGGTTACCAAATTCGCAAACCACCATTCAGGTCCCTTAGGTGAGATATCTCGGTAAGTACATGTGTAGTTAGGCCCAAACCCGTTGTCTAGTGGGAATACATGTCATTTATGCGTGCTGCGACTCTTCAGGATAGCCGTTTTTCTTTTACTATCTTTATTTTGGACCAACCGCCATTGTTACCACCACCAGTCACAACATCAACCACCAACCACAACGCCGCTTCACCACAACCGCCACGACCTTCACGTCACACCTCGCAACCGTCGCATCGCCACCGTTCTTGCGCCGCTTGTGGGTACCGGTGTTGGACTCGTGCAGGGCGCGCGCCGAACGGCGTGTACAAAATCACGGATTTTGTGCTTCAAAAACGGATCAAAAACGACACACGCCCACTTTTTGCCGTCCAATCGGTGAGCGAGGGGCGATTTGGCCCCGCCTCCAGGGCGTTGGAGGGCGATCGATATATGCAAATTTATGGATCAAAAAGCATTCACGCCCACTTTTTCTCGGGCCAATGGGGAGCGAGGTGAAAGGTCGAAGGGAGGGGGTCAAAGGCGAAGCCACGGGGCTTATATAAGCGACCGTGTTCGTCAGTCCAGTCAGTAGAGAAAGAGAAGAGAACAGAGAGTTAAGACTTCGCGGGCAGTGGAGTTGGCAAGAAGGAGCTGGTCGTCGTGTGCGTTGGAGTCGGAGCGGAGGGGACGGAGCTGTGGAGAGGCGGCGAGGGCAGACGAGGGGGTGCTCGCGTCGTGCAGGGAGCTGCACCCCAGGGAGGCCGACAGCGCGACCTGGCCGAGGTGGAGACGCTCGTCGCGGGACTCGAGGCAGAGTAGGAATCCTCTATACCCCGAGCATCAGCAACCCCCTCCTGTTTCCCCCCGCGCTGAGATAGTGCGACCAAGGGGGCCCCTTTCCCACCCCCTACCAGACACTGCCCGCGAGTCCCACGGAGTTGAGGCACCATCGCCGCTCCGCGTCTCATCACCAGACGGGTAGGCCCGACCCGGTCTCGGCCTCAGGCCGCCTCATCCTTGAGGGTTCTCTATTCTTTTCCTTGGTTTTGGGTATGTGTTGTCGGCGCCGTCTGTGAAGTAAAATTGTATAAGTGTTGCCGTGTGCTCGCGTAATCGGTATTAGATCTGCATTGTCGCATTTGCTTTTTGTGTAAATTGCATTGTGTTTTTCTTTTCTGTGTGCTTTTGGTGGAATTGAATATGTGTGCTTCCCGTGTGCCGCGAATAAATGTGCTTTGTGTTGAACTGTTTCCCGCTTCGCTTCGTCATTTCTTTCATTGAATCCTCATCTTGCTTCACGTAAAGGGTTGGTAGTGGGCTGAATACGCCCGATAATTAATCGAACCGTCGAGGTCGACGAATAACACCGCTCGGTTATCCCGATAGTACGGAACGGGTCGCTTAAGTGGCCCGTGTCCGAAGTCGACCTGCGGCGAGGTGCGATCGCCCGGTCTACCCTCCGCGTGGGTACTTAGGTAGGTCGAATTTGGCGAGCAACCCTATCCCACGCGGGGGCTGATTGGCTCGATCGCGGTGAGACCGAAAGGTCCACCCGTGACTGGTTCCCGGCGTTAGTCCGAGAGGGTCACGACTGGATTGTCCGTCCGGTGGGCGACGTGCCGCGATTCGAGTTACGTGGCCGTCAGCACGCCGGCGGGCGCGAATCTGCAACAATATATATATATATATATATATATATATATATATATATATATATATATATATATATATATATATATATATATATATATATATATATATATATATATATATATATATATATATATATAATCAGGAACACTGTGCGGGATGAGTGGCTCTTTCTGATTGACAGGCCAAAATCTGGCACAGACCCCACACTCATCAACACGTGATTCTATGCCTCTTGATATACCTGGCCAGTACAAAATGAGTCAAGCCCACGCCTTGCACTCTCCTGCTCTGAGATGCTCTTCGTGAATTGGAGCCAGCATGTCCTGTTTCATTGCGGCTGGAACGATGATCCGCTCGCCACAGAACAGCAAACCTTCAGACTGATGGATGTTCTCCCGAACAGGCCAGAATGGTTTCATCATCAGAGATACTCTGGCTCGATGCGCAGGCCAGCCTTGTGTGATGGTAGTGCTGAGCTGTTGAAGTGCTGGATCTAGTGATGTCTCACGTTGCAGTACCTTCATTCTGCCAGTGCTGACTGAAAGCTCAGTGACCAATTGATGTACGTGAAGGTGTATGTCGTCTTCCAGCATCTGATCGTGTAGTGGTAAGCTAGATGGCGCTCTGGAGAGTGCATCTGCGATGTATAGATACTTTCCTGGGATGTACTGCACTGACAGTGTATCGGAGAAGGCGAAGCATCATGAGCTTAAGTCTGGGTGAGAACAGGTGCAGTGGCTTCTTGACGATAGCCACCAGTGACTTATTGTCGGTGTGTACGGTCGTGTCAAACCCGTAGATGTACTGATGAAAACGCTCAGCCCCGAATACGATTCCAAGAAGTTCCTTCTTTGTCTGGGCGTAGTTCTGTTCAGCAGGTTTTAGAGAACGAGAAGCATATGCTACAAGATGCCCATCCTGCAGCAGGCCCATACCTAACCCAGCTGAAGATGCATCCGTTTAAATGACTGCTGGCTTTGCGGGGTCAAATAACTTCAACACTGGGCACTTGGCAATTGAGGATTTTAACAGCTGGTATGCTGCATCATGCTCTCCATGCCATTCCCAGGCTGCATCTTTCTTTCGTAGCTGACACAATGATGTTGTGATGGTCGACATGTTGGGTATGAACTGACCGAGGTAATTTACCACACCCAGAACTCGCTGCAGCTCCAGACGTGACTGAGGAGTTGGCAGTTCCAACACTGCTTGCACCTTGTCTTCATCCGGGCGAACCCCAGCAGAGGTGAGGACATGACCCATGTCCTTTACCTCTGCAACCTTCCACTGGACCTTGTTTGGGTTGAATTTGATGTTTTTCTGTCGTGCATGGTCCATTACCCTGTGTGTGATGGCGTTCATGCTCAGTAGGGGTGGTTGCAGCAAGAATCATGTCATCTGCGATGCAGAAGACCCCATCAATGTCTCCAAATGTGCTCTCATTCCTCTCTTGGAGAACTTCACTGGCTTACATCACACTGAACAGTAGATGGTTAAAACAATGACGCCCCAGAAGAGAAGTAATAGTGCACTTGAGGGCACTCTCTTGATCTAATTGAACCTGCCAGAAAGAGTCCTTTTGGTCAAATATAATGAAGACCTTCTTTCCGGCGAGCTGACTCATGACTTCATCTGTTGTATGGATGGGGTGGTGCTCATGCTTATTGGCCTTGTTGAAATTCCTGGGGTCGATACACAAACACAACGATTTATCTTTGTTCTCGACGACGACAAGATTATGCACCCAGTCGGTTGGTGCATCCACCTTGGAAATGATACCCTGCGCCTCCATGTCAAGCAGTTTGGCCTTCAAGCGCTCATGTAAGCTGAGAGGCACATGACGAGGTGGCTCGATGACTGGCTGAATGCACGGATACAGTTCAATGTGGTACGGTGTGTCGAACTTCCCCAGGCCAGCGAACAAATCTGCATAATCAGCCTTGACTTTGTCCAGTGTAAAGTCAGGCTGTGGTGAAGCCACTGACGTCACAGCTTCGACAGAGAGCAAGTGACTGTTGGGGCCCTTCTGGATAAGACCCAGGCATGTTGATGTGTGAAGACTGAGAATAGGAGGCGTTTTGGCGTCGACCACATAGAAGTCGAAGCACCCAGTTGACAACCCTGCAGAGCATTGTAGCTTGGCCACTCCATGATGTGGGACGGTGCCCCCACTGTATCTTTTCAATAGAATCATTGAGTTAATAGTCTTGACTCGCTTTTCCATGGAATTGAATATTCTGTGAGGGAGTATCGCTACCTGTGCTCCAGTCAACCTTCACCTTGACCCTATGGCCATTGATGTTGATGTTCGCAAACCAAGAGATGTCTGGCTTCATGACCTGCGCGTCTCCTACCAGCAGTGTAGACACCCCATCAATGTACGTCACTAAGAGACGGCAGTTCAGCCGATGCCGTGCTCGTCACCAATGCATGAACACGCTTGGATTGTCGGCAGACCTCTGCAAAATGGTTCTGCTTATTACAGTTCCTGCAGCATTTCCCAAAGGCAGGGCATTGGTGAGGTTGATGAATATGCCCGCAGTTCCCACAATTTTGGGTGTGCTTATTGCTCTTGGTCGACCCTTGCCAGCAGACTTGAGACTGCAGCGCCCTTGGCGGCGAATCAAGTCAATGTCTTGGGAGAGCTCGGTGGGAGCGGCCGATCTGGGAGTCGGCGTCATGGCCCTTGCATGCGATCTACTCGACTCAGCAGCCAAAACAGAGAGTTATCGTTTTTTTCTAAAGGCGGTCTCGGTTCACGTAAGAGAACCTTTTTTTAAGGCGAGGTTGCGCATAGAAAAAATGATTTTATCCCTGATCATGTTGTCGGTCTCGGCGAATTTGCATGCCTTCGCCATGATGTGCAGCTTGTTCAAATACGATTCAAATGACACCTTCAGACTTGGCAAATTCCCAGAACTTGAATCGCTCATGGACAAGGTTCTTCAGCTGGTTGCAGTACATGTCGAATGCCTCTTTGACAGTTTTGAATACCTTCGAAACAACCGCCGACTCAAACGGGAGGTTCTCGGCTCACATCTGGTCATCTCACATCACATCTTCTCCACCACAAGCAGGCTTGTGGACATTGTTTTATATCGGCTCACATCTGGCCTCCCTTCTCCTGCCTTTTTGTACCTCCATCCTCCTTCGGTCCATTCGCGTCATATGTAGTCTTCCAGAATCCTACACTATTTGGTTACCTTCCCTGATTCTAACCTGAATGATTACCTCCATTCCCACTAGTATTTTGTCTCGTATACATTAGTCTCGTATACATTCACTAGTCTCGTATACATTCACAGCATCTTGCCCAGCACTGTTCAGCAAGATGGTGACCTTTCGACTGTTGCTCATCAACTCGAGGCTAACAGCTTCAAGATATCAGTCAAGGTCCTTACTCAAGCATCACCAGTTTTCAGCTACATTCTTATCTAGCCAGAGATAACCAGGCGATTTAAATTCCATCACCGTTGATGAAGAAAATCCCACTTCTGACACCATGTAATGACGACAGATACGAATAGGATCACCTTGCGTGGACCAACTGTCGGATTTATTGGCACATGTGCACACACACGTACAGGCCAGAGGAATACAGCCAATCAAGCAAGCATAAAATTCACTATTATTACATATATGCTGTCGTTTGCATTCACCTTACAGCTAGCTAGCTGCTGTTGCTCACGTTTGTTGTGAATCATTTCTAACCTTTGGTTGAGACGAGGTTTTCTTAGCAAAGCCTCCAGATTACGCCACAATTTAGAGGATAGCATCCTGCACCCTAAACCTAAACCATGCGGTAGCAAATACGTGCTCTCCACCAAAGCCTTCATGAGTTACACGTGAGCAGACGAGGAAATAATTACATTTTATGCTGAACAGCTCCCCAGGGCACCGTACGTGGTTTAGCTTACAACTGCAAGGCCTCACAGAAGGGATGGAGATTTAACACCTTATTTGTGTATTGATGAGCGATGCTCAAAGGGTTCACGTATATTTGATCATTTACGGAGCACTAGATGCTTTTGGCACTGTGAGGGGAAAACCCATAAAATATGAAGGTTTTGCAAACCAAGGCTAGAGAATATGATAATACTAATAATAATGACATTAAAATGGTTCATTCATTTTCTCATATTGCAACACCATGTTGAGTTTCACGTGAATTACATCATAAAAGAAAATTAAACAGTAAATTAGATTTGATCATAAAAAATAACAATGGAAAATATTTTGCACTGAATATGGGATAAACTTTGGCTTACAAGGTTGGCTCACAGGTAGCGGACTCGTATTTACCTCCCCAGTGTTGTCGGGGCTCGTAGTGCCCACCTGACTGCAATCCTCGCACCTGTACAGG
Organism: Eptatretus burgeri; assembly: GCF_056783735.1. Classification (NCBI taxonomy): domain Eukaryota; kingdom Metazoa; phylum Chordata; class Myxini; order Myxiniformes; family Myxinidae; genus Eptatretus; species Eptatretus burgeri. Next base: position 13,767,662 of record NC_140966.1, read on the forward strand.
CAGGTTGTTGAATCAGTGAGTGTGCCATCTGTCCTGTTTGTGAGCATTCACTGGTGTATATTTTAGAATAAGCCATTGTGCCATGCCGGTCTTCTGAACACGTTTTTAAATCCCTACCTTGCTTGATCCATGCTTTGTCGGCACCCTTGAGTGGAATCCTGTCCAGGGTAAATTATCAGCTATTGAATCGTTCACGACCAGCCATGGGCACCATGATGATTCAAAGCAATAACTATGCAGAGCAATAACTGCATAACTTTGGATAAATCTGTGATTTCGTTTCAAGGATTTTGTAGTTTTCACACTTCCACAGTATAGCAGTGAAAAATAGCTGGAGAAAGAATTGATGAATTAAGATTGCAGCTCTCTCACAACATTATAGAAATTGGAGGTTTTGGATGACAACTACTGAAATAGTTAAACTCATCCCATCATACGAGTTCAGAATCCTCTTAACATTGCAATATGGTTCCTTGTACTGTCTTGAAAATTGATTAACTATTTTCTACAGTACTGAAGACTCGTGGAGGAGCATGTACATTGTCACATGCAGGGAGAGGATTTTGGGAGACCAAAGTATCTTTTCACGTGATATATATATATATATATATATATATATATATATATATATATATATATATATATATATTTGTAGACAACAGACAAATCTCTGCTTCTCTGGATAATCCTCTGTACAATTTTGCCAAAGACTCCATCTTATGCAGAGCAGTACATCCCACTTTTGAGAGGCATCCCATGTTTCAGTACATCCCATGTTTAAAACGCCGAAATAGCCCATCCTCTCACTCTGTCCCTCCACAAGAATTGGTTTTTGAATTACTTCTTCAGCCAATTCCTGGAAGAGGTGCTGTCACTCGAACTCAGATGCCTCACAACCAGGTAGTCCATGTTGTGAAACTGGTTTGAAAGGCCGACATCTCGGTATTCGTCTCCGCAGAACTAAGTCAATTCTGAGCCACAGAGAGTTGATCACAGTATAAAAGCCTTCATCTGAAGTGGCATGGAATATTGTGGAATACCTTGGGCTAGTACAACTACTTTCCGTCTCGCAACCCTGGAGGTTATCGAGTAAAAGGGTCGCCATTTAATTGATGTTTCTTGGCAGGAAACTGACTAGCAAGGTCTGCTTCTCCACCACAAGCAGGCTTGTGGACATTGTTTTATATCGGCTCACATCTGGCCTCCCTTCTCCTGCCTTTTTGTACCTCCATCCTCCTTCGGTCCATTCGCGTCATATGTAGTCTTCCAGAATCCTACACTATTTGGTTACCTTCCCTGATTCTAACCTGAATGATTACCTCCATTCCCACTAGTCTTTTGTCTGTGGAAATGACTACCTGTGTCTGGTCTTTCGTAGAGTCCCTATTATACCAGCAGTGGCAGATTATCACTTCGGCAACTGAGGCTGAAGCTTCAGGCCCCAGACTTGAGGGGCCTCAAATCTGCTCAGAAAACAAAATCGGCCTCATCTTAACTCTTCAGCACCCAATAAGAAGCTCCAAAAAATGCTCTTCAATAAAGCTGTTGATTTGCTGAGATCGTTGCAGGATTTTGTAAAGTCATCACTTTCTGAATTTGATATACTTGAGGAATGTGGAAAACAGGTGACTGAAGGTGATACATACAAGATGGACACCAGCAGAAAATGGCGACGGAAATGACATTTTGATGAGGGGTTATCTGAAGAAGCAGAGAGCTCTGGAAAGGAGAAGTTTCAAGCTGAAATCTTTATAACTATTATTGATCAGTCTTAATAGTGCACTGGCTTTGACTGTATAGCTGCTTATACAGATCTGTACTAAATTTGATTTTCTGTCCAAAGTGACCACAATGGACAGCACAGAATTGAAGAGTCACTGTGACCGGTTGGTAGAGTGTTATCTGCTTGTGACGTACACTGTGACCAAGCTATCTGCTTGTGACACGCAACGCCACTTTCAGACCTGGATTTCTGACTTCTTCCACTCATGCAGTCAATGAGTTTCTATCATTGGAACCCTCTCCTCCCCTCTCCCAGTGGATGCTGCCATTCCCTCAAAAGCAATGTGCTTGGCCCAATGTTATTCTTGATCTGTATAAACAACAGATCCGATGCTCAAGAAAACCTCTCTCTTCCATTTTGCAGACGACTCCACGTTGTTTTGTATTGTATCCAATCTCACTATCAGGCAGACTGCATCGTATCACTCCCTGCTGATCTGGCATTGATTCGATACTGGTCTGATAAATCGAAGATGTCCTTCAACCCTGGAAAATATCAATTTTCACCCTGTCACTTCAAAAGGATCGTCAACTAACCCACCTATCTATTTCCATTGCCAGCCATTGGAAAATATTCAGTTTCTTGAACCTCTAGGGCCTAGGCCGTCTGTCACCCATGACCTTTCCTGGGCCAACTACATAGCAAAGATGGCCAACAAAGCCAACTTTGCATCAATCCAAGTCCTCTTAGAAAATCAGAACTGCTCACAGACTTGAAGGCCTTTGTCTGTAGCTCAATGGAGTGCTGCTCTTCCCTATGAGCTGATGCCCCAGCATTATGTCTGTCTCTCCTAGATTCTGTTGAATGTACAGCTCTCAAATTTATTGGAATCACCGACGATGAGACCAAAGCACAAGGTCTGTGGCTTTCACATCACAGCAGGTCGGTGGTCTGTTTTTTTTGTTGTTATTTGTTTTTTGGCCTGTTCTGAGATATTGTTCCCTATGCTCTCTGAGTCCTCTGACTCTCCTAATAGACTTGAGGATGCACCGATTCTTCCAGTTCCTCCTCTTTTGTAAAACTTCCAAAATCCAGGCTGACTGCACACCTCAACTCTGTTCATCACTTCTCCCATCTCAAGGCCCTGTCACACCTTGACGTTTTAGCCAGCGTATGCCTGACGTATGCAAAATTTGGCTAAAACGCTGGCACACGTCGAATACGTTATGGGAAGTTTGTGTACGTTAAGCGCACGCTGGCATACGTCGTCGTACGCTGGTTTTTTTTCGTAGTATGCTGGCATACGTCTTTGTACGCTGGCTTACTTCGTAGTATGCCGAGGTGTTAGACAAATTTTCCATGCTTGAAATTTGTCAACGTATGCCAGCGTATGACTCGCACGTTCCGCATACGCTTGGCCATAAGTTGTATGCACGTCACGCAATCGTTGACACACGTCGGCCACACGTTACTTGTAAGTTACTCAAGTCGAAACACGTCGAGGTAATGTTTAGCGTACCCAAAACTTATTTCTAACCTATGAGTAACGTGTTGTCGGCACGTTACGCGATCATTGACCCACGTCGACACACGCTATTTGTACGTTACTCATAAGTCGAAACACGTCAAGGTAATAGTTAGTGTCAGTGTTCCAGACTCCCTGGTTTTTTTATTATTTTTTTTCTTTGGCGTGACGGTGATGTTGACACTTCGATTTCTAGTGCGGTTATAATATAATATAATTAATAGGCTGCCGCTCAACGATTTAAATCATAACCACACTAGAAATCGAAGTGTCAACATCACCGTCATACCAAATAAAAAAAGAACCAGGGAGTCTGGAACACTGCCGCTAACCATTACGTCGACGTGTTTCGACTTATGAGTAACGTACAAGTAACGTATGTCGATGTGTGTCGCCGATCGCGTAACGTGAGTACAACACGTTACTCATAGGTTAGAAATAAGTTTCGGGTACGCTAAACATTACCTCGACGTGTTTCAACTTATGAGTAACTTCCAAGTAACGTGTGTCGACGTGTGTCAACGATCGCATAACGTGCCTACAACTTATGCCAGCGTATGCGGAACATGTGTCATATGCCGAGTACGTCGAGAAATTTTCAACATGCTGAAAATTTATCGACGTACTCGGCGTATGATGACGTATGCCAGCGTACTACAATGTCTAACAGCGTGCTACTACGTATGCCAGTGTGCTATTAACTTATGCAAAACTTTCCCATCACGTATTCGACGTGTGCCAGCTTGGTTCGGCAAATTTTTCATACGTCAGCATACGCTGGCTAAAACGTCAAGGTGTGACAGCGGCTTTACACTTCGATGTCTAGTGCAGTTATGATTTGAATCGTCGAGCCGCAGCCTATTATTAGCCTACGCCACGTGATCGTCAGTGATACGCTGCCGCGCTATGCATAAGTTAGACTATCCTTGGGCATAGGTTGTGAATGCTGACAACACGCTCAGCATTCGTTGGTATAAGTTATCTATATGTGATTGAAACGTTCTGTGTACGTTACTAATACGTTATGCATACGCCCAAAACTTAAAAGTTATTATACGCCCAAAACATCAATAGTTCAGCTTACGCCAGCGTTTTACATACATTTTGATACGTTGCCATACTCTGGCTAAAACGTCAAGGTGTGACAGGGCCCTAAGGAACCGCCTTCCAAAAACCGTTCTTTCCCATTCTTCCCTCCAGTGCTTCAAGCAAGCAGTGCACAGTCACTTCATTTAATCCCATATCCTGACCCATGATCCTTTTATCCCCATTAACCCTTCCTACCCCAACACTCCAACTTGCTGGTGTCAGTGTTTCCTCCTCTCTCGCTCTCTCGCTCTCTCGCTCTCTATCTCTCTCTTTTCCTTTCATTCACTCCCTTGCTGCTTGTGCCCAATTGTTGCCCAGCTACCCCACTGACAAGTCAACCTTGCTCTTCCATGAATTTTGCTCTTGAAGAGAAAACAAATGAAATGGTTCTGGTTGAGCTTGACTGCAAGCAAACTAATGAATTACAAGATGAAAGGAGTGCAATGTACACATTAGTTGAGCTAACAACATAATTTCTTATAAATATCAAAATATGAGTAAATCTTACAAGCTCCCCAGGACCGTGACGGTCTGAAAGACATAAACACATCATTCAGACACCAACACCACAGAGGTGACAAATTAACTCTCCGATACTCTCATGGTTGGATGTGTTATTGTGCCCTAGATTTAGATAAAAGCCACAACTGTTCAAATGTGTGAACATTCATGTGAAGTGAATGCTGTATGCCAAAGTTTCAAAACAATATGATGAGTAAGGATGAGTATGATAAGTGCACCATTTGCTTTGCAGCCCAAGAGGAAAAAAGCAAAAATTCACTTAAAAAAAGGTAAGTTCAACCGTCTATTCTTCAACATTGCTCTCTGTGCTCTCTTAGTCCTCCGGCACTCCCGGCAACTCCAGGATGCATGAGTTCTTCAAATGATTCCCTCCTGGTTAAACTTCCAAAATCCAGGCTGAGTGCACACCTAAACTCATTTATTCCTCACTTCTCCCAGTTATTGAGCTGTCTTCGACAGACTGTTTCTCACTTTTCCCTCCAGGACTTCCAGCAGGCAGTGCACAACGATGTGTTGTGATTCATTCATTTGCATCGTACTCCTTGCGATTCATTTGTTTGCTTGCAGCCAAACTCTACCGGAACCGTTCCATGCTCTATTTTTTTTTTTTTTTGTCTACAAGAGCCAAACTCAAGGAGCAACAATTGGACACAACCAGCAAGGGAATGAATGAACGAGGAGGGAAGGAAACATCTGCAAGTAGGATGGCAGTGCACAACGATGTGTTGTGATTCATTCATTTGCATCGTACTCCTTGCGATTCATTTGTTTGCTTGCAGCCAAACTCTACCAGAACCGTTCCATGCTCTATTTATTTTATTTTGTCTACAAGAGCCAAACTCAAGGAGCAACAATTGGACACAACCAGCAAGGGAATGAATGAACGAGGAGGGAAGGAAACATCAGCAAGTAGGATGGTTATTTAGGGAGGGTTAACGGGGGTAATCAGGATCATGGGTCAAAATGGGGAATGGAGGTGGCAGTGCACTGCCTGTGGGGAGTTTGTAAGAGGAGTGCAAGACGCACTCCTCTTACAACATTAACACATCATTCAGACATCAACACCATAGAAATGACAAATTAACAATCAGATACTCACATTGTTGGATGTGTTGTTGTGCCCGAGATTTAGATAAACGGCACAACTGTTCAAATTTGTGAACGTTCAGGTAGTCGCTCACTCGCCACAGGAAAGGTCCCGTCTGAGTGGAAACTTACCAATGTGGTTCCAATGTCGGACATAAATCAGGCAGTGTAACTCTCACAAACCATTTAATTGTATACCAATTTCGCTTTACTCATCAGTCAGTAAATGTCTAGAAAAAAAATAGTCACCAAACATCTCACTAACCATCTGTACAGAGGTGGCATTGTTTCTGACTCCCAAGATGGTTTCCTTCCAAAACGTTCTTGTATTACACAACTTACTACAATTTATCGCCATTTGGCCAAAACCCTGGACACTCCCAAGACCCCTCAAATTGATGCCAAATTTTTGGACTGGTCCGAGGCTTTTGATCGTGTGACTCATCGTGTTCTCCTTGCCAAGTTGCATAAATACGGAATTTGTGGTTCAGTCCTGCAGTGGTTTCAATCCTACTTCGGAGGCCGCCAATAACAGGTGCAATTTGAGGAGCACATTCAGACTGGACTCCTGTTCCCTCAGGTGTTCCCTAGGGGTCAGTGCTTGGGCCCCTGATTTTTAGCTCACCTGGAACATAGTTATGGGGAGCTAATGGGATGACGTGTCGTCCGTCCATCCACAAATACTTGCAACTTCTCTCAAACTACACATAGGATTTCGATGAAACTTTACCACAATGTTATTTCTGCGAAGAAAGCAAATACCTCTTTGGGGGTGCAACCCACCCCCCCTCCCCCCGTAAACTCGCTCCGTAGACCCCCTCGGACCCCGATTTTCTTCAATGTCATGAACAAACTTTTGTACATACATTGTACATACTTTTGCCAACCTTAGAAGGATGACGGGCTGAGTCAACCCACCTGGTGTTATTTAATCACAACAGGGGCTCAAATTCAAGACCCTGAGATCTTAAGCCAGCCACCTTAACCAAAGCCAATACCAGGCTTTACATCAGATTGACACTTGGTGTAGTCTTAACAAGATGAAACTCAACGTTGATAAATGTAAATTGATGATTTTCACTCGTTTCAGAAACCCACCCAAACCAACTAATACGAAAGGTTCTCAAACTCTTAAAATTACTGACCATTATAAATATCTGAGTTTATTCATTTATACGGATCTCACCTGGAAGCTACATGTCAACACAGTTGTTTCAAGAGCAACTAGAATGACGGTTTATTAGAAGGCTTTACTGTGCTCTCGTTAGACCCATCCTTGAGTACGCTGCCCCCGTTTGACCCATCTTCGGGTACGCTGCCCCCGTTTGACCCATCCTTGAGTACACTGCCCCTGTTTGACCCATCCTTGAGTACGCTGCCCCCGTTAGACCCATCCTTGAGTATGCTGTCCACGTTTGACCCATCTTCGGGTACGCTGCCCCCGTTTGACCCATCCTTGAGTACGCTGCCCCCGTTAGACCCATCCTTGAGTACGCTGCCCCGTTTGACCCATAGTTGAGTACGCTGCCCCGTTTGACCCATCCTCGAGTATGCTGTCCACGTTTGACCCATCCTCGGGTACGCTGCCCCCGTTTGACCCATCCTTGAGTACACTGCCCCCGTTTGACCCATCCTTGAGTACACTGCCCCCGTTTGACCTATCCTTGAGTACGCCGCCCCCGTTTGACCCATCCTTGAGTACGCCGCCCCCGTTTGACCCATCCTTGAGTACGCCGCCCCCGTTTGACCCATCCTTGAGTACGCCGCCCCCGTTTGACCCATCCTTGAGTACGCCGCCCCCGTTTGACCCATACTCGAGTACGCTGTCCCTGTTTGACCCATCCTCAAGTACACTGCCCCCGTTTGGTGCCAGAGTACTCTCTCCCATCAATCATCTTTGGAAGGAGTGCAGAGGACATTTACCTGATCCTGTCCAGGTCTCCCGAGGAGACATATACCAAATGAATCGTCGTGGTAACAATATCGATTCTTCTCTCCATTGCACTCGGCTGGTTCTGTCGTACTTGATGAACAGGCTTAAATTTTTGTCCGTCATTTTTGTTATTAAATGTCTGTATGACAGATTCAATATCGCCATTGTTAACTTTGTTGATGTCAATCCTCGACGTATCAATCATGTAAAATGTATTCATCACTACTGTATCAAATTCCTGTCAAATCTCTTTTTATCAAATTCCTAAATTTGTGGGATACTCTGCCTGTCAATGTGGTGGATAGTTTTGTCTAAACTCTTTTAATAAGAACCTTAAAACACATTAGTCAGTGCCAGATGGAATGATCCCTTGCCAGAACTCGCCCATGGGTTCATTTGATGTTTGATAGTAATTTCAAGTTTTTTTTTTCAGTTTTTTAATACGTATACCAATTTTAACTTTTTATTTTAGAGTAGTTAATTATTTGTTTTGGTGGGGAGGGGGGGGGGGCAGCACAACTACTAAATTGGATTTTGATTCTTCGAATGGATTTTAGTTCTTTGTGTGTGTTATTGTTTTTATATCAGTTTAATTATTGTGCAATCTCGTTTTCACATGGGTTGTTTCTTTCCCTTGTGTTATTGGGTGGGTATGGAGGTGGCGGAGGTTTTTTTTATCTTCTTTTGTTCTTTTTATTGCAAGGAGAGCTACTTGATAGTGATTTAGTTCACTTTCTAGCAATACCGCAGGGGTGCAATGTACAGTATATGTCCTAATTTACGATATTTACTCTGTTTGTCTGAGTTCCACTCTGGTTGTCTGTCTGTCTATTTGTTTGTGAGTAGGATATGTCAAAAAGTTATGGATGGATTTGGACAAAAATTGGCAGACAGATTGGGTGGGTGACAAAGATGAATTGATTCGATTATGATGAAGATCCGGATCAGGATACTAGAATTTTAAGTGATTTTTTCTCCACTGAGAGATGGGAGCCAAAAACTATCTATAGCACCGTTACTCAAAAAGTTGTGGATGGATTCGGACAAAACTTGGTGGATGAGTTGGGTAGATGACAAGAACAAGCCGATTCGATTTTCGTTCAGGTCCGGATCCAGATCTAGCCTATCAGTGATAGACAAAACTTCAACTGTTCAGCTTGGCGGAGGTACGTGCTCTACTGAGTGCTGTTCCAGTTACCTCTATCACCAAATGTGCACGGAGGTTGTGTTCACCCATCTGTCTGTTACTTGCAAAATCGAAGATTCGCAACTATATTGCTATATTGGTTGGTCCGGATTCCGACCTTCACCAAAATTTAATCTATTTGTCCTCGTCACATACCCAACCTGTCCACCAAGTTTGCTCCGAATCCATCCATAACCTTTTGAGATATTGTGCTATACATCGTTTTGGCCCTATCTCTCAATGGTGAATAATCACTTAATAAATTCTCAGATCTGGATCCGGATTCAGGTCTTCACCAAAATTAAGCATTGCTGTCCTTGGCCAGACACACACACACACACACACACACACACACACACACACACACACACACACACACACACACACACACACACACACACACACACACACACACTCAGAAGGATTGCTTGAAAACTGAGGCCAAAAATCGTGTGACAAACAAACAGACAAATAGGCAAACGCTACAAACCAACACACTTGGAAAAAAAACCATTTCGCCAATTAAAAATCACTCGTAGAGTGATACTTGGTGAAACGGAACGTCACTCGGTAGAGAACATACCTCCGCCAGGCTGAATCGTTTACATTCTGTATGCCACCGATAGGTTGGATCTGAATCTCAACCTTAACCAAAATCGAATCGGCTTGTTCTTGTCACCTCGCCAACTCTTCCACCTCGTTTTGTCATAAATCGTCCACAACTTTTTGAGATCTCATACGATACATAGTTTTTGGCCCTATCTCTCATTGGTGAAGAATCACTTAAAAATTCTAGTAGTTCGGATCCGTGTATGAGTATCAGAAAGTAAAAGAAGGGGGGAGGGAGGGGTCATAAGAGTCGAAGATAGCAGGGATGGGTGTTGGAGAAAGCGTGATGTTACCATGGGCAGCACTCTTATCGGACCAGAGGAAGATGTACGAGACAAGAAACATTGGGAATCTGTGCCACAAAGCCGAGAATAGAGGGGTGAAGGAATGAATTCAGCTTTTTTGTATACAAGGTCAAGGCTCGTGGAAGAGCGAGAGCACTGAACAGGATCAGGACTCAACAGAACAAAAAGAACAGTCGTGAAAAAAAAATTCAGTTTGCTGCATTGAGGACTGGAGTGTACGAGGGGCAAAACACCAATAGCAAGGTTAAAGGATAGAAAAGAGGGAGATTTTGGCAAATAATGGAAGTGGGGAGGAAGGAGGGGGAGGGGAAGATGCACACGGTGGACAAGATGGATACAGAAGCAGACTCTCAGAAAGGAAAAACTGGAAATTTGGAAGGAGGTGGGCTTCAGGGTGAGGTTAACGGGGGTCGAAAATATGGTTTTGGATGAGGGACGATCTGAGATGGTGATGAACAGCTCGCTGTCTTGAAGACTTGGAAGGAAGAATGGGATTGAAGAGGATGTGGAAGTTGATTCTACAGGCAGGAGAAATAAGAGGAACAAATTTCACCAGAAGGGAGTTGATGGTTCATCGCATGAGTATTGCAGAAACCTGGGGGAGGGGGAGGGGTTGGGGTCGGAGGGAAAATCTCGGAAAGAGCAGAGGGTGCAAGACCAGAAAGAAGGTGGGGGAAGAGAGAGAGACACCACAGGCATGTTTGTGATGGGAAAGATGCTGGATATTCCAATGATCTTGAAGGCCTTGGTTTCCCCAGCACATCAAGCTGAGCAAGGCATGAGGCAGGGGATCCAGCCCAGAAGGGAGAGTAGTTCTCCATCAAGCTGTAGATGAAGGTCGTGAAGGTCGATAGGAGTTCAGGTATGCCATGGAGAGACTTTGTATGACTGAGGATGACCAGTTGGTGACCGTCCTTGGTGGTCAACTTTGCAATGTAGTTTGCTGAAGAAATATCATGGCTGATAGCAAGACCCAGGAGATTGAGACACACCAATAACACAGAGGGTCTTGGACTTGATCGTCTCCAGAGAAACAAAATGGCAAGCAGCTTCACGAGCCCAGAGTGGGGACCCCATTCTCCATCATACTTGGTTGAAGACATTAAACACTGTAATGAGCTTTGCATGGGTCAGAATGAACTTTCATCTGTGGAGACCTTGTAGGTGTAGGTGTAGGTGTATGTGTGTGCAGTGTGCACGCACACAAAATATTCATGTTGTGGTCCACCCAAGATCGTTTATTACAGATCGTGAGGCCATGGAGAAAAAAATGAGCTATTTTTATTTGCTAAAATTTCCACAGAAATAAAAATATATTTTCATTATTTTCCAAAAAATTCCTGGATCATGAAGACCGCAGAGCCATTGTGCATTTTAAATAACAATACATGAAATGTTTTACTTGTCAAATTATAGCATTTGGCACAAATAATTGTGCATTTTAACTTATGGGTGAATTTAATGGACAGAACATACAAGTCTCAAAATACAAAAGCTTTGCTGCATCTAATTGCCTTTAAAATCCATTTTAGAATTATTTCTCCAAACACCACTCACACCTTCAAATTATAGTGTCCTCAATTAGCTCAGATTCTAACAGTTATCATGTAAATATTTTCGTGTGTGTGTGTGTGTGTGTGTGTGTGTGTGCATTCGTTTGTGCATTTGTTTGTGTGTTTGTGCATTAGTGTCGAATCTGTGTGTTTATTTGTGCATTTGTTTGCATGTTTGTGCATTTGTGTGTTTGTGCATTTGTTTGTGTTTGGGCATTTCTGTGTGTGTTTGTACATCTGTGCATTTGTCACATCTGTGTGTGTGTGCTTGTGAAAAATTTTTTTACTAGAAGAACCCGCTCCCTATGGGAGCCGTCAAGGGGGTCACGTTATTCCTATTTTACTCCAAGGGGTCCCAGGATTACACACCCCCAAAAATGGTTGCGATCGGTTCAGCCGTTTTTGCGGTACCTGGGAACAGACAGACGGATAGACGGTGAATTATTATATAGTAAGATGTACTTGTGTGTTTGTGTGTGCATTTGTTTGTGCATTTGTGTCACATCTGTGTGTGTGTTTGTGCATTTTTTTTTTTATTGTGCTTGTGTGTTTATGCATTTTTTGTGTGTTGTGCTTTTGTTTGCATGTTTGTGTGTTTGTGTATTTGTTTGTGTGTTTGGGCGTTTCTGTGTGCGTTTGTGTATCTGTATTTGTTTGTGCATTTGTGTCACATCTGTGTATCTGTATGGTGTGCATTTGTTTGTGTGTATGTTTGTGCATTTCTTTGCATGTTTGTGCATTTGTTTGTGCATTTGCGTCACATTTGTTTGTGTGTTTGTGCATTTCTTTGTGGAGTTTTCGGCAGTGTTGCCGCTGGCCTGCAGGCACAAGGTAACCACCATGGGGTGAAGAATTCCATAGCTTTTCAATGTTCAACATGTCCCAAAACCACCACCGTGAAAAGCTCACCCAGCTGGGCAGCTCCATAATATCCCCTCCCCCCCCCCCCCCCACTACAGGGTATGATAATCCTTTGTTTGAAAGATAATCCAAACTCCGTTATTCAAGATTATTGTGTGTCAGTGCCCTGGATAAATCCTGAATTTCTGCCATAATTGAGGGGGCACTGTATCAGTATAATGGTATCACTTCATTAATGACACAACTAACAGATTACGACGACTGCTTAAAGCCTACAAGTATTTTTACTTTCTTGTGCAGTTGGCCGAGAAAGTTTGTGGTGCAATTCTTTCACGAACTCGGTCACCAGGCCTGCAATTCGACTTAAGGTGGTGAAAATTTGGAATTTGTTACAGGTTTTCAGCGATAGCTCGTCTACAATTCGCAAGAGATACCGTGGGATCTTTGACGTTCACCAACGACCAGTGTTAGGAGTCTGGTCCTCCGACGTAAAACGTCCATCCGACGGATGCCACATACTCGTACATTGATACCTCGCTCTGAATACGAAATCCCAGGATAACAGTTTATAGCTGGACCGAGATTCAAACCCAGGGACCGCAGCTACAAGGTGAGTATGTGTACCTCGAAGCTATCCTCATGCCCCCATAATGCAACAAGCAGGGTTAGTTCATCATTAAATTCCGATCAAATATACATTTGCTAAATTGGGTCTACATAGTGTTTGCACAGCCAGAGCCCAGAAACGGAACTTTGTTTCAAAGTCGAAAGATCTGGCTTGTTCTGTCCCAAAGGCTTTTTCAAATGCTGCATATTGGAAAGGACAAAATTTGCTTTGAACCCACGTAGCTGTGACTTAACGCGCCTGTATTCTTGAGGTTCACAACATGATGAGGGATACGAATTGCAGTCTGTAAAAATACATGACATCTGGAAATTGGAATGAGCCTTCAAAGCCTGTACCTTTGAGAATGTTGGAAAGCATGGAGCATGAAATTGCTCCATTTAGAGGCAGGAGAGAGAAGAGGAGCATTGGAGAGCAAACACTGGGTAATTTTCACTGCCTGCCTTGCTTTCTCTGCCTTGGTGGAGGGCTCATGATAATGGTCATGGCAACAACAAAAACCAACACAAAGCTCTTTGTGAAACATGCAAGCAGCTCCCCGAGGAATATAATCGGTACATTAAAAGGGTCTACATGGGCGGGGTGTCTCGGTGAGTAACAGGGTGATGCAAATTATCTATCACCTAATATTTGAAGCTCTTTCTAATCACTGACTCACTGACTGACTCACTGACGGATATTAAAGACGCGTAACTTCTGGGTGATGTAGAAAGGTGAAATTTTGCGTGCCGATGGACATTGAGGCCAGTACACCAGAAAACAAGCTCAAATGAGCTAAGATCCTCGTCATGATGACGTCATAAAAACGAATATGACGTCATTGTGATCTATGAGGTTTGCGATAAATTATCTGTGCTAATGCCCGGCTTGATTCCCACAAACAAAATTCAAACAGCTTGCCGAGTTTCGGAGATAATGGTATAAGCGATTTCCATTTGCGGCGATATTATGACGTCAACTTTTTTTCTAGGAAGAATTTCCAAAATCGGAGATGGTTACTGCCTGCGCGTGGGCTTTCTGCATATACATGGCAAGTTTCACGAAGATCCGATGAAAACTCTGGGTTGTGAAACAAAAAATGTCAAAAAATAGGAATGATGTCATAAAAATTGATACGATGTATCAGATGTGCGGTAATTCATCTCTGCTAATGCCCTGTTCAATTTCCACAAACATAATTCAAAAAGCTTGCCTCGTTTCGAAGATAATTTTTTAGGCGATTTCCATTAGCGGAGATATTTTGACGTCATAACTTTTTTTTCTTGGAGGAATTTTCAAAATCGGAGATGGTTAGGCCAAAAAAAAAAAATGTTGCATTGGCGTAACGGGTCACTGAAAAATAGGGTAGGTCGGTCGGGATCTTTTTTTTTTTTTCCTAATAAATCCCTCCCAAAATCTCCCCCGGCTCGAGTACCACCCTTTTTGTCGGCGGGTTCTGTCCGAAACACTTCCGGGTTTTTGCGATCGCGATCGCAATCAACAAGATACTTGAAAACGATAGCAAAACAACAAAAATAGCAATAAAATAGGGTCGGCAAAATTTTTCGATAGCAAAAAAACAAAAAAAAAACGTAGGGTCGGCGGAATTTTTTAGGGTCGGGCGGGTTACGCCAATGCAACATTTTTTTTTTTTTTGGCCTTACCGTCTGCGCAGGGTATTTCTACATATATACGCCAAGTTTCAGGAAGTTTCGATGAAAACTGTAGGCTGTGAAACAAAAAAGTCCACAAGAAGAAGATGAAGAACAACAATGTGAGTAAGACTTAGAGATCCTCCACGAGGATCTAAAAAACAAATTGCAGAATCGTCGGAAAACATCCGTAAATGAAAATATAAATAAATGAAAAATCAAATGCAGGCCAACGACCTGAGACAATAGGGAAACACCGTTCATGTTTAAACAGACCCACCGAGTTGATATAAATAAATAAATTAATGTGTGTGCGTGTTGTTTGACCTGTATGTACCCCGAAACGGCTGGATGGAATAAGTTGAAATTTGGTGGATGTACTTGTGGTGTGCCCGGGAAGGTTTGAGACATTAAAGTAATTTATTGGGGGAGGGGATGCAAATGATCTATGTAAATTTGTATCATGCAGTCATGCTACTCCTCCTACAGTTCTGGGCCGATTACATCCAGACTTGCTGCACAGGATCAGCATGACCCCAATCAATGTGTAGGGGTGTTTTCATCTTTACCGGTGTTCTTGGGTGGGTGGGGAGCGGGGACGCAAATTCTCGAAGTGAATGTGTATCTTGTGGAGCCGCCTCCATTACAGTGAGGTGTTTTGAATTATAAGCAGTCGGAATGTTTTAGCTTCATGCACGTAACCTGGGTTATTTTTTATTTTATTTTCGGGAGCGATTGAGTTCGCTAGTTCCCTATACACCGCCCAAATAAAGGTGTGCGTCAGAAGAATGTGTTGCATGCTTGGAACAAAATCGCCAAGGGTGTATATGTGTATATATGTATATGTATATGTATATATATGTATATATATATATATATATGTATATGTATATATATATATATATCGTACTAGACGACCTGTGAACCCGTTGGGTTCCCGTTGTGACAGTGGTTGATAAAAAGAGATAGCTCCAGCGAACTATACCGCTGAGGTTTTTTGCATTGATCAAATTCTCCCGAAGAGTACTTGACTGAATCGGGAATTGATTTTTTTAAATAATTTTTTTGTTGCCCAATTTGAACGAAACTTGATACTGCACACCGCAGGAGAATGGTGAGTAAGGTGGCCCTACATTTTTTTGTGCTATCGTGTACCATTTTGGCTGTATTTTGGGAACATACATACATACAAGATGAGAGTTTTAGTGATATACTAGACGACTGGTGAACCTGTTGGGTTCCCGTTGTGACAGCGGTTGATGAAAAAAATCATTTCAAGGAAAAAAGAAAAGATAGCTCCTGCGAACTATACCGCTGAGGTAGTTTGCATTGATCGAATACTTCCGAAGAGTACTTGACTGAATCGGGAATTGATTTTTTTAATTATTTTTTCGTTGCCCAATTTGAACAAAACTTGATACAGCACACCGCAGGAGAATGGTGAGTGAGGTCGGTGGCCCTAAATTTTTGCGCTATCGTGTACCGTTTTGGCTGTATTTTGGGAACATACATACATACATACATATATACAAGATGAGAGTTTTAGTAATATGTATATATATATATATATGTATATATATATATGTATGTATATGTATATATATATATGTATATATGTATGTATATGTATGTATATATGTATGTATATGTATATATATATGTATATATATATGTATATATATATATATGTATGTGTATATATATGTATATATATATATATATATATGTATATATATATATGTATATATATATGTATATATATATATATATATATGTATATATGTATGTATATATGTATGTATATATATGTATATATATATATGTATATGTATATATGTATATATATATGTATATATATATGTATATGTATGTATATATATATATATATATATATGTATATATATATGTATATGTATGTATATATATATATATATATATGTATATGTATGTATATATATATATATATATGTATGTATATGTATGTATATATATATATATATATATATATATATGTATGTATATATATGTTTGTATATATATATATGTATATGTATATATATATATGTATATGTATATGTATATATATATATATATATATATATATATATATATATATATATATATATATATATATATATATATATACACATATATATGCGTGTGTGTGACCGGAGATGGCCAACACATATGCACACTTGCCTATGAGCTGTAAAGCCTGGGGTGGAACCTCAACCGAGCTATAAACTGTCACCCTGGTGCTTTGCATGCAGAGCGAGACATCAAGGTGTGTGCCATCCTTCAGATCGACATTTCACTGAGCGTTCCCTCTGCTGGCATTAGTTGGTGGATGTTATCGATCCCACCATGTCCTTCGCAAAGAGTAGGTGATCTCTCACCAGCACCATGGCCAAATTCCTTCCTGAACTACTGCTGAAAAGGAAATGGCAAACCACCCAGTATAAGTGTATATCCTTTGCCAAGAAACTGCTTTGGCAGTCCTGAATTTTCCTTTGGGCAGAACACCACAATTCGATTATGAACAAAGCTGTGGCTGATTGGCTGAGGGCGTGGCTGTGCCGCTGATGCCCTTTATAGGTGATAGTTGGAATTCGGAATTTGACCAGAGTGCCGTTGATAGGTCGCTTTCTCTCTGCGAAGAACAACGTGGGATCTTTAACGTCCACCAATTAATGCTGGCAGATGAGAAACCCAGTTTAACGTCCATTTGAGGGTCAAGCACACATGTTGAATCACCGGAATGACAGTTTATACCTGGGACGGGATACAAACCCAGGCAAGACAGCTTCGAGGCAAGTGTGTGTACCTCTCGAGTCAAGGCGATGGAAGATATGAAAATTGATATATCGATGGGGTGTAGATACACCATGAAGACGATGAGCCTTCTCCAATGTCTAATTTCATTGTACAGTCCGTTTATCATATAAAATCAGAATAATTTGTCATGCGCACTGAAAAGATTTAAAGCAATTATGTCGAACTAATAAAAATGGAAAGCAATAAAGTTGATTATGAAGGGCCGTGAATATATGTCGATGTGAGTGGACATTAAAAAGAGAGCGAGATAGAGATAGAGATAGAGATAGAGATAGAGATAGAGATAGAGATAGAGATAGAGATAGAGATAGAGATAGAGATAGAGATAGAGAGAGAGAGAGAGAGAGAGAGAGAGAGAGAGAGAGATATATATATATATATATATATATATATATATATATATATATATTGCACTCATTTACTGACAGCTGACCCATTTTACCTCCATCACTGAAGGTCGAAGGAGGTTGTCTACAATACATCCCTGTCTGTCTGTTACTTTCAAATATCGAAGATTTGGAAGTATATCGATCGGTCGACTTCGTTATTCCGTTTGTTTGTTTGTCTGTCAATCACCCACAGGTCACAATTCTAAACCGATAATCATGAAACTTTAGGTTTCGTTGCAGAGGTAGTCACAAACTGAGTATCCTCTTGATTTTGAGGTCAAAGGTCATCTTGAGGTACATTTTCTAAAAACATTTTTATTTCGATTCACTTGGAAGTTGAACAGGATTTGCATATTGGTTCACTGAATTGAGAAACCAACTATTTTGAGGTCAAAATCTCAAAGGTCAACTCAAGGTCAGACTTTCTAAAAATCGTCATTTTCCATCCGTTGACTTGAAATTGGAATAATAATTGCATATTGCATCATTTAAATAGTTGTTCGATTATTTTTTGAGGTGAGAAGATCAAAGGTCAACTTTCTAAAATCAATTTTCATCCGATTAACCTGACCTTTGATAAAGATCATCATTTTTAATCTTAATGAAATGGACAATTTGATGTATCCATGGCAACTTTTTTTGGGGAGGGGGGGGCGTGATTGTGCATGGCATCTCTTTTGTGACTTGCGAAAATCGAAGATTTTTCAAGTGCAGTACATTGGCTGTTCTTTTTTGTTATTCTGTCAGTCAGTCTGGCTGTTTGTATGTCAACCGCCTCCAGGTCACAATTTTAAACTGATCTTCACAAAACGTCACCACCTGGTCGAGTTCTTCATCAGCAAGCAACCTATTGTTTTTGAGGTCAAAAGGTCAGCATAGGCCAAGCTCAACAACATTGTCAAATTTGTAAAATCATCACTTTTCATCCGATTGAGTTGAAATTTGAAGAGGATTTTCAAATCAGGTCACTGACTTCAACCACCAATTACATTTAAGGTCAAAATAGGTTAAAGGTTAATAACTTTCGTGGAATTTGTAAAATCCTCAAAATATATATATATATATATATATATATATATATATATATATATATATATATATATATATATATATATATATATATATATATATATATATTTGTTGTTGTATACACTGTCGAGGCTCTTATGAGAGCTAACACACAGAACGTAGAAGGGGAGCAGGAGACAAGAGGGGTGGGAGAGGAAAGGAAAAACAGTGTAGAACAGAGACATGAGGAGATCTGTGGGAGGGAGAGGGATGGGGTGGGGGTACACAGGGTAAACAAGATGGACCACAGTCCAAACAGGGACTTTCAGGTCTTTACACGACAGGGACTCTCAGGAAGGAAAGCAGGGAATTTGAAGGAGGTGGGTTTGGGGTGGATTCACGGGGGTAGAAAAGATCGTGGTTTTGGATGGGCGAAGATAAGAGATGGTGGTGAACAGCTGTGTTGACGACCTGGAGGGAAGAGTGGGATTAAAGAGAATGTGAGAGTTTGTTCCAAAGGTGAGAAAAAAAGAGGAATGAAAGAGTGAAGGTGAGCAGTGATTCTTGATTTTGGTAGTTTTACCAGAAGGGGGTTGCTGGTGGACCTTCAATGCTCTGTGGAAATATGGGGGGATGAGGGGGGGGCGTATCGCGGATAGAGGGGGCGAGGCCGGGGAGGAGAAGACAGAAAGACCACCAACCTGCCTGCGGTGAAAAAGTGAGAGACGCAAAGATTCATCCTCATTGTGGGAGATACCAATGATCCCAAATGCCTTGGTTTCCACAGCGTGAAGCCAAGAAAGGTGAGAGGCGGGGGCACCAGCCGAGAGGGGAGAGTAGTACTCCATCAGGCTGCAGACAAAAGCTTTGTACATGGACAGGAACTCAGGTGGGCAGAGGAAGAACTTTGCACGTTGGAGGATGCCCAGTCGGTGACTGGCTTTGGAGGCCAGCTTGGAAATGTGGCTTTCCCAGGAAAGATCATGGGAGATAGTGAGATCCAGAAGCTTGAATGGAAGAACTTCTTCAAGGGGAATGTTGAGAAAGTAGATTGGGGGTGGGGGGGGTGTACTCGACGGTCATTTCAGAGAGACATAGTGAGAGTTTGAGATTTGTCAGGGTTGAACGACATTGTCCACGTGTTGGACCAGCTTGTGATTTTATCCAGATTTGCAGAGAGTGAAGAGGCTGCTGCTCGCCGGTCTGAAGGATGACAGATGGTACAGCAGAGGGTGGAGTAATCAGCAAAGAGAGAAAGAGGATTTTCCAGACAGTCAGAGAGATCATTGATGAAAACCAGAAAAAGAACAGGGCCCAGAACACTGCCTTGAGGAACTCCAGCTTGGACAGGAAGAGGGCCACATGTTGGCTGCGACAGGAGAGGAAGTCGACAAGCCATGAGTGGAGTTGTCCATGGATACCATTTGAAGAGAGTTTGGTGAGCAGGGCAAGGTGCCAGACCGTGTCGAAAGCATGCGATATATCTAGGGAGATAGCTCTGATTTCATATCTGGCATTGAGGACCTCCATCCATTGTTCGGATAGCAGAAGTAGCATATCCAGGGTAGAGTGACCTGGTTTGAATCCAAATTGATTAATTTGTCAATTTTCATCTGATTGACTTGAAATTTGAACAGGATTTGCATATCAGGTCACTCAATTCAACATTTAATTATTTTTATGGTCAAATATATTTCAGGGATTTTGCAAGTATTGTGCTCTGCACGACTTCTTTCTTGTTTTTTTTAATAACTTGGCAAAAAAAATGTTTTTTTTTGACAAGTACGTTGATCACCTCCATTTGTTTGTTCGTGTATGTGTTTATTACTTACTAGTTTGAGAGCTAGGTGGATCTTAATCATAAAGTTGAGTACAAAAGGTTTGAATTTTTAATTGTATTGCAATTGGCCTACCAATGAAGGAATCGGGCATCTTAAGTATCGCAGTCCTGGGGTTTGATACCTGGGGGTCCCAAAATAAGACCCCAAAATCCATTTTAATAAAAAAATCGAGTACAACATTTGTTTCAAGTCAGTTTCATTTGGATGACCCCTCAAAGTATAACTATGCAACTTAAAACGCAAAATTGTCTGGGGTTACTAATTAAGACGCATACTAATTGGGGACCAATTAATGATTTATTCACACTTTCGAGTACATTCAAAATTCTTTTTACATATGGTCATTTAGTCACTCCTGATATATCAACAACTTAAGACGTGATTTTTTTTTTTCCTGGGGTTTACAGATAAGACTGGGGCGTTTGGACCCAGAGGGGTGTCTGGATGCCGAAAATCGAATTTATTAAAAAAAAATGGAGTACATCAATTATGATTGGAGCTCTGGATAAAACATTTCTCCCAGTGAACCAAAATGTAACTTAAGACACAAAATTGTCTGTGGTAACTAATTAAGACAAATACTAATTACAGATCACTTTTAATGATTTATTCACACTTTCGAGTACATTCAAATTTTTTTTTACATATGGTCATTTATTCACTAACAGCTTGGTTTTGGGCGATGTACATACGGTATATACAGATCTACCACATTCTCGAACGTTCAGTTAGAGAAACGGACATTGATCTGTTCATCACCACACTGACACCGATTATTGATCTATTTTTCGCAACCAACTGGCAGAATTATGCTCGCTGGATGTCGAAATACCAACTTGACCTGATGAACATGGAGGATTCGCATCCGGGCCTACGACAGATTCTAGATCAAGGAGGCTTCTCAGTCCGACGTTCGAATAATGAATTCGCGCGAATCCCAGTAGACCTCACACTGGAACAGACGGTGAATGCTGATGCCGTCTCATGTATGACGGGATATTCATCATCCACGAACAACTACAGCTCAAGAGTTCGATGGAGTGTTACAAAGAGTAGTCGAGCAGCACTTGTGAATGAAGCTCTCACGATGGTCGGTATGGGTAATACCAGAGACACTCAAAATGACCTTAGACTAGCCAGAATCAAGAGAGACAATGAGGATCTGCAGAGAATCATCACTCAAATTGAGTCGTGTGCCAATCCATTCACACAAGATCTGAGTTTACCACTCATCAATATCAGCATGGGGAAGAGTGTAACAGATGCTGTGAGCACATCATTGTTGAACATCCCAGATGACGGCAAGAAAAGGCATGAAAGCTTTGTCAAAGAGAGCCTCGAGAGTGCAGAACGTTTTGAGAAACCGATCCGAAGAAATCCTCTTCGCACATTCGCTAGTGAATGTGCAACCAATCGAAAAGCAGGTGAAAACGCCAAAGCACAGCTTAAATGTACCAGTGAACTCCTTGGCCGTATGGCTTTCACGGCAGCAACAACTGACATTGATCTTGAGTATATCTTCTCATTTCCACTAACACCTGTACCATTGTCAATGTGTAATGTGGATGGCACGATGGCTCATATGGCAAAGAGCAAATTGTTTCAAGTTCTGGAAGGCACTGTTAGTGACCATGGCAGCCCAGCTTTCGTCGGTACCCATATCATCGACGGCAACTTCCTGTTGCAATGTATGTCGCCGGATCAGCCTGTGACCTATGGGATCTGTCACGAAACATTTTGATTACCAGTTTGGCATATCGTTCACGGAGAATCGATATCAACTTCGATACTTTTGAAAGACCCTCTCTCAAGGATTGTGAGCGAGAGCGCAGATCAGCTGTTGTGGGAGGAGAGCTAGTTATCGAAGGACCTCGGCAAAAAAGAGACACAAGCTTCAGGAAACTGCTGGAGAGGAAGTCCTTCAAACGAGAGTTACCCGTCTTTCTGGAGAAGAATTGGTCGAGCAACTTCTACATGGAACTTCTACTGGACAGGGAGGTGTATTTGGGAGTGATGGGAGAGTGCACTCGATACCTCGTAGAAGATGGAGCAGTACACGCTGAATCAGTCCCATCTCTAAGCTGTAATCATTCCGAGGCCGACACTGGAGTCATCCTTCACATGATTGAGCCCGACAAGTCCACACCTGGAAACATTGTTATAAGAGCTTCAGACACTGACATTCTTGTGTTGCTCTTGCACCATCTTCATCATGTGTCATGCATTGTCTGGATGGAGGTTGGTACCAGAGGATACAGCAATCTTCGTTATGTAAATGTAACCAAGATTGCTGCTACTATAGGACATGAGATGTACGCCACACCTCCTGCACTGCACGCATTCACTGGCTGTGACTATACTTCTTCCTTTGCCAGAAAAGGAAAGAGCAGGCCATATGAGATTGTAGCAAAAAGTGACAAGTTCCAGAAAGCTTTCACTTCAATGAGCCACGTTGTCCCAACAGAGGAAATCACCAGTCTTGCAAGATTTTGTCTGTGTCTTGTACGGAGGACGGAAAATTGTTCCACTCAACAAACACCGCTTCAACGTGGTCGACAAAACCTACAATCGAAAGTCAAATGCCGGGCATCCATTCGACAAGCTCAAAAGCATTTCAGGCAGCGCCATCCCACCGTGTGAAGCGGAACTAGCTCCGCACATCAATAGGAGTGCATTTGTTGCTAGACTGTGGGGCAGTGCTCATCAAGAATACCTGGACAAAACACCTCCAAACGGATGGGAAAATGTCGATGGCGAATTTCGCGTTATTTGGTTCGATGGAGAACAGCTGCCCCCTGCACTCATTCCAGCGATACAGGTTCAGACAGAGGCAAATTACAATGCTGACGATACTCAGGGCGATGGTAATATGGATGACTATGTCGATGAAGATCATGATCCTTTGCCAATGGAAATGGAGTCATCCGATGAAGACAGCGATGATGATTATGAGTGAGATGATCACAGTCCTTATTAGGACATTTGGATTTGGTTTGATTGGACTGGTCAATTTCTGTAATCTTGTAATATCTATAATTTCTGTAAGTGATTGTATCAACGCTTGTCTAAAAGAGAATTAAGACGTTTGGATTTGGTTTCATTGGACTGGTCAATTTCTGTTATCTTTTAATTTCTGTTATTTCTGTAAGTGATTGTATTGTTACGGCTGTGGAAATTCGCAATACACCATAAAGGGTCCTTAGATCAGTTATGACGATAAGTATGTGTGTAGTTAGATTTCCCCACCATTCCCCACTGCTTACGTGTTGTATAATAAATGTCCTTGTGTGAAATGTATCCCGTTCGTCGTCTTTTTCCCGTTTGAAAGTTCCATCTTGCATCACGGAAGGGATTGGTAGTGGGTTTAGACACCCAGTAAGTAATCTGAACCGTCGAGGTCGGCGATAACTCCGCTCGGTTATCCCCTTAGCACGGAACGAGCCGCTTAAGCGGTTCATGTCCGAAGCCGACCTGCGGCATGGTACAACTCCTCGGTACGCTACCCGCGCGGGTACTTAGGTGTATCAACATTCGGCGATTGACCCTATTTCGCGCGGGTAGAATGTGGACTGGGTTGTGGTGAGGTTAAACCCCCACCCGTGACTGGCTCCTGGCAGTAGTTCCAGGAGGGTCACGCGGTTGCTATTAGTGGGAAGCGGCCGATCGCACGCCGGTGGGCGCGAATTCGTAACAGCATCAACACTTACCTTGAATCGTTTGCAATAAATGTTTTGTATGCATTGACATACCTTGATCTTTGTTTCAATGAGTCATTCAATGTAGATACCTGTCAGGGTTAAAAGAACGGTCCGGGGTGTTTTGAAGTGACATTCAGATTATGCAGGATTTCATGCTGATTCCAAATATATTTGTGTTTATTTTGTAAGGTCAGTTTCGGCCACGTAGATTATTCCTGGGCATTATGACGTCACGCTAAGTCTGAGTCAATTCTAAAGCCTTCCCTGGGCAATTTCCAACATTTACTATTGGGTTGTTTTCTAAAACCAAATGAATATTTGTATCTGGGGTACATTGCTAGCAATTGGGACACGGTTTGAGTATTTTTCACATGTTATGACATCATCGTGTCCAGTGACATTCAAAATGGTTCAAACTGACCTCCATAGATTGCAAAACTTTAATTGACATTTCCTCCGTAAATATTAGTGTTGCAAAATAAACGAAAATATATTTGGAATCGGGACGAAATTTCTTTAATCTGAACGTCACTTCAAAATACCGCGGACTGTTCTTTTAAAAGGCCCCCGTCTTTCTGCAAACCCTAGGAGAAAAAAATGACGTCTTAAGTTGTCAATATAATGTCAGGAGTAATTAAATGACCATATGCAAAGACAATTTTGAATGGACTCGAAAGTGTGAAGAAATCATTAATTGATCCCTAATGAGTATTCGTCTTAATTAGTAACCCCAGACAATTTTGTGTCTTAAGTTACATTTTGGTTCACTGGGAGAAATGTTTTATCCAGAGCTCCAATCATAATTGATGTACTCCATTTTTTTAATAAATTCGATTTTCGGCGTCCAGACACCCCTCTGGGTCCAAACGCCCCAGTCTTATCTGTAAACCCCAGGAAAAATCGCGTCTTAGGTTGTTGATATAATGTCAGGAGTGACTAAATGAGCATATGTAAAAAAGAATTTTGAATGTACTCGAAAGTGTGAATAAATCATTAATTGGTCCCTAATTAGTATCCGTCTTAATTAGTAACCCCAGACAATTTTGCGTCTTAAGGCCCAGTCACACCTTAACGTTTTAGCCAGCAATGGCAACGTATTAAAATGTATGTAAAACGCTGGCTTACGTTGAACTTTTGATGTTTTTTTTTAAAGATTCTGACGTATTCATAACGACTTGGTCTTATGCACAACGTATTGGTAACGGACACAGAACGTTTCGTTGTGTTATAGATAACTTATACCAACGAATGCTGAACCTGTTGTCGGCCTTCACAACCTATGCCCAATGATAGTCTAACTTAAGGCCCGGTCACACCTTGACGTTTCAGCCAGCGATGGCAACGTATTAAAATGTATGTAAAACGCTGGCTTACGTTGAACTTTTGATGTTTTTTTTTAAAGATTCGGACGTATTCATAGCGACTTGGTCTTATGTATAACGCATTGGTAACGGACACAGAACGTTTCGTTGTGTTATAGATAACTTATACCAACGAATGCTGAGCCTGTTGTCGGCCTACACAACCGATGCCCAACGATAGTCTAACTTAGGCATAGCGCGTTGCACGCATTGCCGACGATGTCGTGACGTAGCCTATTAAAAGGCTGACGCACAACGATTCGAATCATAACTGCCGTAGAAATGGAAGTGACAACATCGCGGTCACACCTTGGCGATCTTGCCAGCGTATGCCGACCTAAGAAAAATGTGTCTAAAACGTTGGGGCACGTCAAATACGGTATGAGTAAGTTTGGTATACGTGAGTAGAACGCTAAAGTACGCTATCATACGTCGTAGTAAGTAGAGTACGTCAAGAAATTTTAAACATGTTCAAAATTTTACGACGTACTCGGCGTATGACACACGTTCCGCATGCGATGGGGATAAGTTTTAAACACGATATGTGGACGCTTACACACGTCCACAAAGGCTACTTATAAGCTACTCATAAGTCGAAACACGTCGCGGTAATGTCTTTTTTACGTGAAACTTATTTCTAACTTATGTTTGACGTGCTTTGAACCAATTCTTTACGTAGTCCCAACACACATCGACGTATGTAGACGTATTCCAATGACGTCTTCCGGTCGACAAAAAAAAAAAAAATTAACGTGTTTCTAGCTTACAACTGCCATATAAAGACGTGTTCCCAGCGGTTTTGGGAATTGGTATATAAAAATGCTGCTCATAAAAGGGGAACCCAACAGTGTTTTCGAGTCCTTTTTGAGTCGATGTCCATGTCAGCAGTAACAGTATCAGTATCAGTATCAGTATTAGTATTAGTATTAGTTTGTTCATGTTGGCAGTAGTAGGTGAGTGTGAGGGGGAGGGTGTGGGTTATGATGGATCATCCTTGCGTTTAACGATTTAAATGATAAACTCAACGATTTAAATGGTTGCATCTCCACTATTGAAAGTAGACGCTTGCGCTCAACAATTGGATTTTTTTTACACTCAACGACTTTTAAACGGTACCACTCAGCTAGTTTCATTGTTTACAATGAACGATTTAAATTGCTGTCACTCGCCTTTGTTTTGTGACGCTGGCGCTCGGAAATTTTAATCGTTTCTGTTGAACGTGCTAAATCGCTCAAACTCCACTATTGAAAGTAGACGCTTGCGCTCAACAATTCGATTTTTTTTACACTCAACGACTTTTAAACGGTACCACTCAACTATTTTCATTGTTTACAATGAACGATTTAAATTGCTGTCACTCGCCTTTGTTTTTTGACGCTGGGGTTTGGAAATTTGAAGCGTTTCTTCTGAACGTGTTAAAACGCTCAAACTCGACTATTTTAAATAGACGCTGCCGATAGACAATTGGAATCATAGCCAAGCTAGACATCGAAGTGTGAACATCCTCGTCATGCCAAAGAAAAGTTTGAAGAATGCTGCAAATAAGTGTCCTGGCCGTGGCCGTGGACGCTGACGCAAGGACGATCCATTATACCGACGTCTTTCAGCCTATGAGTAACTTAAAAGTAACGTCTGTCGACGTGTGGCAACGATCGCGTAACGTGCCAACAACACGTTAATCATAGGTTAGAAATAAGTTTCGGGTACGCTAAACATTACCTCGGCGTGTCTCAACTTATGATTGACTTACAAGTAGCATGTGTTGACGTCTCTCAACGATC
Source organism: Eptatretus burgeri (assembly GCF_056783735.1). Classification (NCBI taxonomy): domain Eukaryota; kingdom Metazoa; phylum Chordata; class Myxini; order Myxiniformes; family Myxinidae; genus Eptatretus; species Eptatretus burgeri. The sequence continues at coordinate 13,795,223 of NC_140966.1, forward strand.
GCAGACCGTGCATACAACTTGTGGCCAGCGTAGCGGAACGTGTGAGTCATACGCCGGCATACGTCGTGAAATTTCAAGCATGAAAAAATTTGAGGACAACCAAAAAGTACAACGTTTAAAGCCAACGTACAACGACGTATGGCAGTGTTTTTCAGCGTGCTCTCAATGTTATCAAAACTTACCCATAACGTATTCGACGTGTGCCAGCGTTTTAGAAAAAAAATTCAAAAATCGGCATAGGTTGGCTAAAACGTCAAGGTGTGACCGGGCCTTTAGGCATAGCGTGCTGCACGCATCGCCGACGATGACGTGGCATAGGTTATGAAAAGGCTGCCGCACAACGATTCAAATCATAACCGCCGCAGAAATGGAAGTGTCAACGTCGCAGTCACACCTTGGCGATCTTGCTGGCGTACGTCGAATACGGTATGGGTAAGTTTGGTATGTGTGAATAGAACGCTAAAGTACGCTATCATACGTCGTATTAAATGGAGTACGTCTTGTAATTTTAAACATGTTGAAAATTTTACGACGTACTTGCCATATGACACACGCTCCGCATGCGATGGGAATAAGTTGTACGCACGATATGCGATCGTTGACACACGTCGACACACGTTACTTGAAAGGTACTCATAAGTCGAAACACGTCAAGGTAATGGTTAGCGTCAGTGCTCCAGAGTCCCGGTTTTTTTTTTCTTCGGTATGACGGTGTTCAGTGTACAGTGCGGTTATGATTTAAATCGTTGAGCGGCAGCCTATTAATTATATTATATTATAACCGCACTAGAAATCGAAGTGTCAAAATCACCATCATACCGAAGGAAGGAAGAAAAAGAACAAATAAAAAAACCAGGGAGTCTGGAACACCGACGCTAACCATTACCTTGATGTGTTTCGACTTATGAGCACCTTACAAGTAACGTATGTCGATGTGTGTCGCCGATCGCGTAACGTGAGTACAACACGTTACTCATAGGTTAGAAATAAGTTTCGGGTACGCTAAACATTACCTCGACGTGTTTCAACTGATGAGTAACTTCCAAGTAACGTGTGTCGACGTGTGTCAATGATCGCATAACGTGCCTACAACTTATGGTCAGCGTTATGCGGAACGTGTGAGTCATATGCTGGCATAAGTCTTAAAATTTCAAGCATGGAAAATTTGAGGACAACCGAAAAGTACAACGTTTAAAGCCAGCGTACAACGATGTATGGCAGTGTTTTTTCAGCATGCTCTCAATGTTATCAAAACTTACCCATAACGTATTCGACGTGTACCAGCGTTTTAGACAAATTTTCCAAAAATCGGCATAAGCTGGCTAAAACGTCAAGGTGTGACTGGGCCTTTAAGTTGCATCATTATACTTTGAGGGGTCATCCAAATGAAACTGACTTGAAACAAATGTTGTACTCGATTTTTTTATTAAAATGGATTTTGGGGTCTTATTTTGGGACCCCCAGGGACCAAACCCCAGGACTGCGATACTTAAGGTGCCCGATTCCTTCATTGGTAGGCCAATTGCAATAGAATTAAAAATTCAAACCTTTTGTACTCAACTTTATGATTAAGATCCACCGAGCTCTCAAACTATACGAAATCTTTAGATTTCGTAAGTATATTGATGACTTCCGTCGTGTGTGTGTGTGTGTGTGTGTGTGTGTGTGTGTGTGTGTGTGTGTGTGTGTGTGTGTGTGTGTGTGTGTGTGTGTGTGTGTGTGTGTGTTTGTGTGTAGGCACGATAACTCGAACGGAAGAAGCTACCAATGTCAAATGACACCATGTGAATCAGTAGGGTGATGGCTAGTGATCATTAGATTTTGGTCAAAATCGGTCAAAGGTCAAGGTCACAGTGAGGTCAAACATTCGATTTTTTGATGGTTTGGTACAGAATCATTGTAGAAACTTCTGGTTTGCGTCGCTACCTTCTCTCGAGACAGTGTTAATTAGACAAGGTCAGAGGTCGAGTTGACGATTTCGTAAGTACCAGTCTATGACTACTTGTTTGTGTGTTTGTCTGTCCACTCGCCTCCAGCCCAAACCCCTCAACTGATCGTTCTCAGATTTTCAGAGATAATGTCACCAGCCCTGCGATGGTCCCGCATTGAAGTTTCGTAAAAGTCGGTTGATCGAAAAGGTCTACATCGGCCAAAAGGCCAATTTGAGCCAAATTTTCTAAAATCCTCAATTTTCATCCAATTGAGTTGAAATTTGAAAAGGATTTACATATCAGGTCACTGAATTCAACCACCTATTATTTTTGTGGTTACCATCGGTGAAAAGGTCAACATTGGCCAAATTTCTCAAATCCTCAATTTTAATCTAATTAACTCGAAATATGAAGAGTATTCGCAAATCACGTCACTGAATTGAACCACCTATTAATTTTGAGGCAAACATAGGCCATATGGTCAAAATAGGCCAAAAGGCCAATTTGGGCCAAATTTTCTAAAATCCTCAATTTTCATCCTATTGACTTGAAATTTGAACATCATTTTCATGCCAGGTCGTTGAATTCAACTACCAATTAATTTTAACGTCAAAAGGTCAACATAGGCCTAATCTCTAAAATTGATAGATAGGGCCAAAAACGAAATATATCACTATATCTCAAAAAGTTGTGGACAAGTTATGACAAAACAAGGTGGTTAAGTTGAATAGGTGACAAGAACAAGCAGATTGGATTTTGGTTTGGATCCAAAACGTGAACTGTTCCACCTGGCAGAGGTATGTGCTTTACTCAGTGCCATTCTACTTTGTGCTATTTTTCCAAGTTGTCACTCTATGAGTGATTTTTCATTATTTGTTTGTCTGTCTGTCCATACATAATTGTCTTAACATAGGCCACATTATCCTTTTTCGACCGAGTACCTCCATTAAATATGTACAATTAGAATGTGAGTCTGATTATAAAGTATGTACTATTACAATGTGAGCACGTCTATATGGTACATACTATTGGAATCCGAGTATGTATTTAAAAGATGTACAATTCAGAATGTGAGCGTCTATAAAGTATGTACTATTACAATGTGAGCATGTCTAGAAAGTACATGGTATTAGAATCCGAGTATGTCTATAAAACATGTACTATTCGGAATGTGAGTTGTGAGTACATCTATAAAGTCGGTGTATTAAGAGCGTGAGTGCATCTATAATCTATATGGTACATACTGTACTTTAAATATATGTCTCCATCAGTAAAATACCTGTATTCATAAAATATGTACAGATGTCTACAAAACACATATGATTGGAATGTGAATCGAAACAACAAAACCGAAAAGTGTATTTGTCCGTTGTGTGAACATCAACCGACATCATCAATCCATCATGTACACACCACACAAAAACCAGACAACACGCCACATAAAACAAGTCTTGGTGAGGGTTTGCGATCTCTGATTGCTCCTTCTAGTTTTGTTTGCTGATGACATTGTACTGTGAATTTGGAGTAGAAACATATCAATCACTACTAGAAATTCCAAGCTGATATCTGCAAAATTGAGCAATGGCCCGAAAAATGGGATTTTAAAAATCTCAGGAACACAGGCCAAATTGGTTGTTCTTTTCACCGAGAAAGAAAAAACATGAGTGATCTCTCTGTAACACTCAATGGTATTCCCCTTAAAATTTCCTCTGTAGAAACATTTTTAGGGATTAGCTTTGAAAAAGGATTAACTAGGAATCCCCATATTAAAAAGTTGGACGTCAAATGTAGAAAATGTCTCTATTTAATTGGAGGCATATCCAGTACGTCATGGGAGCTCATCAGGAAATCCTATTACTCTTATGCAAGGCCTTTATCCACTTGCATTTTGACGATGGCAGTCAAGCTTTCTGTGGCATATCATAACTAACCGTTAAACGATTTAAACCATACAATCCAAGGTACTGTGTTTCTGTCATCGAGCCGGAAGAAGCATTCTGGTCTCTGCTCTCCTTGTGGAAGAGATGGAGAGATGCCTCCACTATTGCAAATGGAATCAAATAGACTGAAATACTAGACCAAGATGAATTCTGCCAATGATGTCCACCAAGGGAAAGATGTTTTCAAGCTGTTGGGAATGCCAAATGATCCATAAAAAGTCACTACCACTTCCTTTTGAGCTTGCATGTATGAAGGCATGAGTGAAAATATTGATTTGGATTCTGTTTTAGAAAAGCCAATGGGGCTTGAACTCAGTAGCCTGTGATCCCAAGCAAGCCACCCTAACCACTAAGCCAACACCAAGCTTCAGTGGCTGTGAATACTTTGTTCTAAGAGTTGTTTTTATGTCATCTTATGTTGTGTTCCATCTTGAATCTGTGCCCGTTGTCTTTGTGTAGGATCATTTATTGAACTTCATGATCTCTGTAGGTCATTTGAAGCAACTGTTTTGCACTTTATTAATAATTTTTATTATTGTTAAATTCCTTCTTTAGTCAAGTGGGTGTCACATTCTTGCTCTGTCATTTTGGTGGGAAGCGTTGCTGAGATAGCAAAGCCGTTACCCTGGGCTGGAAAGATGTTCCTGTCCCATGGCTTCCTATTTGGATAATCAGACCATTCAACTCCATCTTGAGGCCGAAGGTCTGATGACCACATACCCGATACAACATGTGGTGCCAGTGGTGGTCTCAGTCTTGTGACAGTTTTATATGCACAAATGAATTATACGATCACACGGAAATGTCTTGATGCTGACTGCCGTGTATGATTATATGCAATAGTTTTCCATACCCAATTGGAAAGCATGATCATATACCGTACATGTGCTTTGAGCACAACATTTCAGGATAATCTACATGGGGGCTGTGCTTATAGAAGCATCTGATTCCAATTGGAATTTGTAGGCTAACCACGACTTAATTGGCATTGTAATGTGATCCACAAGCATAAAAAAATGCAATTTGCTAAAAGAAAAAAAAAAGAGACATGGGATAGGTGTATAGAATTTGCTCACCCTTGTGGGGGGAACATTGTTATGAGCTCGAGGATATATATTTTGTGTGATCTGATTTGTTTATTCTATTTTATAGAATTTGCTCAGTTTGTTTGCTGGATGGGATCATAAATTTATTGTTTTCATTGCTTTTGGGCGTATTTGTGTTTTGTTTTTTTCTTCTTGGATTGTTACCTTGTCGTGGTGGAGAGGTTTGTGAGTACTGTTAACCCTAAGAACGGTGCTATTGAGAGTCTTGCACTTCTGGTAAGGCCAACCATGGCAGCAAGATCATAGTTGACGGACTAGCTGAATTGAATACATAGTGGTCCAACACAAAGATCTCAACGGTGGAACAAGTGGATGATGAAGAAACATTTCTCAATGACTGCGAAGAAGGTTGAAGGCTGCAATGAAGGGAGAAAAAAACCCTTATTCTTGGACATCCTTGCCATTGGGCAAAGGTTTTCCTTCTGCTAAGATCAATGTCGTTGCCTATGCACAATGCTCCTTCCTACCCCTCCTCCCTGCTCAACCACATGAAAATAGGAGCAGGTCTCTTTCATGTAATTCTACAACTTTTCAACATGCAATTCTGATGACATCTCTAAAGTCTTGCAGTGATGAAAAAGTGGCGATGGGGACAGGCCAAGTGATCGCCGAGAGTCTCAAGTTATGAATGCATGGTGATTGTAAGATGGTCGCTTCATCGCGGTGGTTGTAAGATGGTCACTTCGCTTTTGGACCAGGATAAGAGAATAACTCGGCAGCTGCGATCAGGGCTGGTGTCAGCTAATTGGGGGCCCAGGGCAGAGCCGAACACAGAACCTCACCCCCTTTCAAAAAATTAAGCACAACAGACCGTGGATTATTGCTACCTATTCTAAAATGCCACCAGCAACATCATACAACAGGACAAAATGAGAATGCTTTTTTTGAGAATGTAAAATAATGGTGACACCTTTCGAAGTGGATTATCTTTTCTCATTATCGTTATTGCTACAGTGTTGGGTGTGACTGGGCTTTTATGAACACAAGCTGAGGATAGCGAACTAACAGAAATGGAGGTTGAAAATCACAAGTTTTGAAATGTAAAGTTTTTTTTTAGGAGCCCCTTTATGGTCATCGGCCTTTATCCACTTGCACTTTGACTATAGCAGTCGAGCTTTCTGTGACATATCAAAACTAACTGTAAAACGCTTTAAACCATTCAATCCAAACCATCCAGCCTGGGTGTCTCGGGAAACTGCTCTGTCTGCCCTCCTCTAACGCCGGCTCTGGCTGCGACCATGACTGAGAAGTCCTGTATAGAGTCCATTCTGCTCACCCAAAATGGGTTAGAGGCCTTGAAAAGGTGCCCCAAATATAGGCTGTCCCACTTTCCGACTGAATAACCGCTTCCAGTGATTACTCAAGTTGTGGTCGAATTACTAGACAATCCTGACTCTGATAGACCTGAGTGAAGAACTGCTATCGTGGCCCAATAGCACTCGCAATATAACATCAATATCACTGCTTTCAGTGAGACCAGGCGTACAGATGAAAGCCAACTGAGGGAAGAAGGCAGTGACTCCACGTTTTTTGTTTTTTGTTTTGGAAAAGGAAACTTGCAAACAATAGGTGAGCACATGCTGTCGGTTTTGCCATCAAGAACTTCCAGTTTCAGTTTTTGAGCGACGGTTGGTTCTCTCCAGGGGTCAAACTGACTTTCTCAGGGATGGGTTTCCAGTCGTTGTCACTTTTTGACTTTATTTCGTTGTCTCCATGTTTACTGTATGTTCCTAGTACGGTTTTATCTCAAAATGTGTGCTATTTGGTGAGTTTTCATTGGTCTTGTCATATTGGGTTTCCCTGAGGCCTTCCCGTCTTCTCGTTTGTGTGTACAATTGTGTTTATTTGTATTTTCTCCTTATTTCCATCAGATTTTATTTTCTCCACTTTTCCCTCCACCCACCTTCTATCCCTCCCAAATATACCCTCTGTTTCATGTCTTAAAATATAAAAAAACAACAAAAAAAACCCTTTTCCCTTCTCACTTTACACCCCCACGTGACTTCATGTTCCGACTTCTTCCTCATTCCTCTTTTGCCAATCTACCATCTTCCTTCTACTTTTGGTGACCCACGTTCACTAAACAGCTTCACAATTTTTTCTTCAACCTTTCCTTTACCTCCTCTTACCAAATCTTTAAAAATAAAAAAGTTATATATCTTTTCACTTCTCACGTCACACCTCCCACAACCACGTGATTTATCTACCCCCTTTTCCTCTTCCTTAAACTTTCGCCGACCTTCCATCTTCCTCCTACTTTAGCCGATTCAAATTCGCCATACACGTTCATGTTTTTTTCTTCAACCTTTCCTTTACCTATCTTACCTAATCTTTCTCAAAATAAATATATCTCTTAAAACAAGCCGGTAGGCGACATGGCTGCTCGTTCTAGATGGAAAGCTGGCCGACGCGACTAGCCGGTATTCATGTACATGCTATCAATCAATTTAGCACAATAAATATGATTATCACAGCCCTCTTAGTTTGCGCCCAGAAACCCGCCTTATGAAATTTCAGGCATGTTTCCAAAGAGACTCCAACAAATGGCAGCCCTGGTAATTCCATTTCTCGATTCGCTAAAGATTTTATTTTTTTATATGATGCTGTAAGACATTCTCCTTGGGCAGAAAAAAAAAAACAGGTCCCTCGAAGGTCCAGTTTCGGAGGTATTGATTTTTTAGTACAGTCCACAATAAGTGTACGATGTACGATAAAGTATTTTAGCTCTTGCTAAGCAACGGAGGTGTGCATAGCAACCATTCATTTTTGTGTACATGCTCGCCACATTGTACACATTTCACCCAAGTTTCATCAAAATCAGACCCTTTCTCTTGGAGATATTCGCAATTAACCGTTTCTGAAATGTTCAACATGTACTCGCCCAAAACCTTTCTCCTCCTACAAATATTTTTTGTTAGGGCTGCAAATTGGCATGAAGGGAGCTAGATAGATTGCGCACAGAACTCTAAGCTTCGATTTTTCGAATTATTTTTTTTGATTTTTTTTGACCACTTTAAAAGGCCGTTGCTATGCCGTTGCTAGGGCCCGGGGTCCCATATTCAAAAGCACACGATTCCCAGAAATATTGGTCCTACCTACCAAATTTCATTGGAATCAGTTGAGTGGTTTAGCCCCTCGGCTTGACCAAAGTTTTGCAGACAGACAGACAGATGGAAATGTCCAGTATAAGGGTGCTCTAAGAGCAGCCAATATTTCAACTTCCTCTTTCACACGTTTGGTTCCCGAAATTATATCCTCCTCCTCCTCCTCCTTCTCGACCTTTCTGACCTTTCCTTCATCCCATGTCTAAATCGTCCCCCTGTTGCAACGTTTCTTTTCTCCATTCACTTAATTATCCTTTATTGCATCCTTCACGTAATGTATCCAATCACATCTCTGACTTTAAAAATTTTTAAATCGCAGTTTGCAATACATGTTCATGTTTCTTCAATCATCCTTTTTTTTTTCCAACTTCAGTGCCAATTCATCCAACCTCCTTTAATCTACCTCCTCCTATTACAACTTGCTGCTCCTGCTCTCCCAACAAGGGTTGGAGGTCTTCAATGCCAGACATTAGATCAGAGCCATCTCCCAGAACTTATCGCATATTTTCCATCCGATCTGGCATCCCGCCCTACTCACCAAGCTTTCTTCCGATGGTATCCAGGCAATCTCCACTCATGGCTCGAAGACTTCCTCTCCTGTCGCAATCAACGTGTGGTCCTAATTAGAATTCTCTCATCCTCTCTTCCTGTCCAGGCTGGTGTTCCTCAAGGCAGTATTCTGGGCTGTTAGGGTTACTGGAATTTGAGTACGTCTTTAAAGTATTGTGACGTCCACGGGACTTGAACAGTCCCGCCAACGTAGAATGAGCCGAAACGATGGAGGCGGTTTATTTGTTTATAACCCAAACATGGCGGTTCTAATCGCTCTACCGCAAACGGGACGAGGAAGGTGGCACGAGTCACTTTTCACTGAGTTGATGATGTTTATTTGTTTTTTATTATTGACCAGAAATAACAAGACTCGGCAAGAAGAGGGATCCGGGGCGATTCGACGGGATGGTGTGGGATCGGGCGTGGGGAAAAACACAGACAATTCCAATGAATATACAGTTCTCAATCCCTCCAAGGCGCCAAGCACACACACACACACACACACACACACACACACACACACACACACACACACACACACACACACACACACACACACACACACACACACACACACACACACACACACACACACACACACACACACACACACACACACACACAAAACGTAGCTATTTCTGGTGGTCAGGCTGGACCGTGGTGTGGACGCAACTGTCCCTGGATCGGCGTCGGACGAGCTGGCCTTGCTCTCGTCAGGGGGGCAGGAGAAACCGTGGTGCTGTCGACCTCCTGGTCTTGGCCCAAGTCCGCTCACAGCCGCCAGGGAACCAGTTCTGGCGCCAAGTTGCGAGCAGGAGAGGGAGGCAGGTCCGCCCGCCGTTCGACCCTGTACTCCGAGTCAGCAGAACCCCAGAGCCAACCAAGGTGAGGCACGAGGCTCAGCAAGGCTCCAAGACACGATGAAGAACACGATCGAATCAGCACAACAACAAGGATGCTCCCCGCACAACAGCCTCCCCACCAAAAAAACACGATCGTTTTTGTCCCGATCTTCTTCCTCTTTCTTTTCGACCCCGAACAGAACCTTTTTATCCTCCTCTCCTCGTCACTTCCAATCGAGCCGTTTATTGGCCCACCGCCGTCGCCTTCTGCCAATCGTGATCACGGGGCGGAGCCATCCGCTGCACTGTCCTGTGACGTCACGGCCAGTCTCCAGAGAATACCAAAAGGGGTTTACGCAGACACACTTACCCTATCCCGTGTCCCTATCTAATTACGTGACAATTATCATTTCCCCCCTTGAAGAAATGAACATTTACTAGACAACTTATCACCACTGAATTGCAACTTATTACATCGAGATCCTGGTAAACTCGAACAGCATGGCATACCTAATTAAACATCCTAATTACCCTTTATGCTTGGTGTTGGCTTAATGGTTAAGGTAGTGGGCTTGGGATCCTAGGGTCCTGAGTTCAAATCCCGCTCAGCTGTTGAATTAACACCAGGTGGGGTTGACTCTGCCTGTCATCCTTCCGAGGTCGGCAAAATGAGTGCCAGCATGCTGGTATACTGTGTCGGAGTGGCGACCCATCCAGGATTGTTCCCAATAGCCAAGGAGACTGCTTCGGTGGCACCAACGCTCTGCACAGAGTATGGTCCTAATGGATGGATTACCCTTTGAATGCATACCCCCCCCCCCTCAAACGTAATAGTATGTACAATTAAAATGTGAGTATGTGTTTAAAGTATGTACAATTATAATTTGAGTCCATGTTTCAAGTATGTACAATTAGAATGTGAGTACGTGTATAAAGTATGTACAATTAGAATGTGAGTACATGTATAAAGTATGTACAATTAGAATGTGAGTACGTGTTTAAAGTATGTACAATTATAATGTGAGTACATGTTTCAAGTATGTACAATTAGAATTTGAGTACCTGTTTCAAGTATGTACAATTAGAATGTGAGTACGTCTACAAATTATGTACAATTAGAATGCGAGTACATGTATAAAGTATGTACAATTAGAATGTGAGTACGTGTTTAAAGTATGTACAATTATGATGTGAGTACATGTTTCAAGTATGTATATGTATAAAGTATGTTCAATTAGAATGTGAGTACGTCTATAAAGTATGTACAATTTGAATGTGAGTACGTGTATAAAGAATGTACAATTACAATGTGATACATGTATAAAGTATGCACAATTAGAATGTGATACATGTATAAAGTATGTACAATTAGAATGTGAGTATGTCCATAAAGTATGTGCAATTAGATTGTGAGTACATGTTTCAAGTATGTTGAATAAGAATGCGAGTACGTGTATAAAGTGGGTACAAGTCGAATGTGAGTTAGTGAATGAAGTATGTACAATTAGAATGTGAGTACATGTTCCAAGTATGTTGAATTAGAATGTGAATACGTGTATAAAGTGGGTATAAGTAGAATGTGAGTGTCGATAAAGTATGTACAATTAGAATGCATGTACAATTATAATGTGAGTACATGTCTAAAGTATGTTCAAGTCCAATGTGAGTACATATATAAAGTATTATAATTAGAATGTGAGTACGTGTATAAACTATGAACAATTAGAATGTGAGTAAGTGTATAAAGTATGTACAATTAGAATGTAAGTATGCCTATAAAGTATGTTCAATTAGAATGCGAGTACATCTATAAAGTATTATGATTAGAATGTGAGTGTGTATAAAGTGGGTACAAGTAGAATGTGAGTACATGTTTCAAGTATGAACAATTATAATGTGAGTACATGTTTCAAATATGAACAATTATAATGTGAGTACATGTATAAAGTATGCACAATTAGAATGTGAGTACATGTTGAAAGTATGTACAATTAGAATGTGAGTACATGTTTCAAGTATGTACATGTATAAAGTATGTTCAATTAGAATGTGAGTACGTCTATAAAGTATGTACAATTTGAATGTGAGTACGTGTATAAAGTATGTACAATTGGAATGTGATGCATGTATAAAGTATGTACAATTAGAATGTGAGTATGTCTATAAAGTATGTACAATTAGAACCTGAGTAAGTGTTTAAAGTATGTACAATTAGAATGTGAGTACGTGTTTAAAGTATGTACAATTGGAATTTGAGTACGTGTTTCAAGTATGTACAATTAGAATGTGAGTACGTCTATAAAGTATGTACAATTAGAATGTGAGTACATGTATAAAGTATGTACAATTAGAATGTGAGTACGTGTTTAAAGTATGTACAATTAGAATGTGAGTACATGTTTCAAGTATGTATATGTATAAAGTATGTTCTATTAAAATGTGAGTACGTCTATAAAGTATGTACAATTTGAATGTGAGTACGTCTATAAAGTATTACAATTAGAATGTGAGTACGTGTATAAAGTATGTACATTTAGAATGTGAGTACGTGTATAAAGTATGTACAATTAGAATGTGAGTACGTCTATAAAGTATTACAATTAGAATGTGAGTACGTGTATAAAGTATGTACAATTAGAATGTATGTGTATAAAGTATGTACAATTAGAATGTGAGTACATGTTTCAAGTATGTTGAATTATAATGTGAGTATGTGTATAAAGTGGGTACTAGTAGAATGTGAGTACATGTTTCTAGTATGAACAATTATAATGTGAGTACATGTTTCAAGAATGAACAATTATAATGTGAGTACATGTATAAATTATGTTCAATTAGAATGTGAGTACGTCTATAAAGTATGTACAATTAGAATGTGAGTACGTGTATAAAGTATGTACAATTAGAATGTGAGTACGTGTATAAAGTATGTACAATTAGAATGTGAGTACGTGTATAAAGTATGTACAATTAGAATGAGAGTACGTGTATAAAGTGGGTACAAGTAGAATGTATGTCTATAAAGTATGTACAATTAGAATGTGAGTACATGTTTCAAGTATGTTGAATTAGAATGTGAGTACATGTATATAGTGGGTACAAGTGGAATGTGAGTTGGTGAATAAAGTATGTACAATTCGAATGTGAGTACATGTATAAAGTGGGTTACAAGTAGAATGTGAGTATGTGAATAAAGTATGTAAAATTAGAATGTGAGTACGTGTTTATAGTATGTACAATTAGAATGTGCGTACGTATATAAAGTATGTACAATTAAAATGTGAGTACGTGTTTAAAGTATGTACAATTAGAATGTGAGTACGAGTATAAAGTATGTACAATTAGAATGTGAGTACGTATATAAAGTATGTACAATTAAAATGTGAGTACGTGTATAAAGTATGTACAATTAGAATGTGAGCACGTTTCAAGTATGTTCAATGAGAATGTCAGTACGTGTTTAAAGTATGTACAATTAGAATGTGAGTACATGTTTAAAATTGTGTACAATTAGAATGTGAGCACATGTTTAAAAGTGTGTACAATTAGAATGTGAGTACATGTTTAAAATTGTGTACAATTAGAATGTGAGTACATGTTTAAAAGTGTGTACAATTAGAATGTGAGTACATGTTTAAAAGTGTGTACAATTAGAGTGTGAGCACATGTTTCAAGTATGTTCAATTAGAATGTGAGTACATGTTTTAAAAGTGTGTACAATTAGAATTTGAGTAAGTGTTAAAAGTGTGTACAATTAGAATGTGAGTATGTGTTGAAGTATGTACTATTAGAAAGTGAGTACGTGTTTAAAGTGTGTACAATTAGAATGTGAGCACATGTTTCAAGTATGTTCAATTAGAATGTGAGTACATGTTTTAAAGTGTGTATAATTAGAATGTGAGTACGTGTATAAAGTATGTACAATTAGAATGTGAGCACGTGTTTCAAGTATGTTCAATTTGAATGTGAGTACGTGTTTAAAGTGTGTACAATTAGAATGTGAGTACGTGTTTAAAAGTGTGTACAATTAGAATGTGAGTACACGTTTAAAATTGTGTACAATTAGAATGTGAGTACATGTTTAAAGTGTGTACAATTAGAATGTGAGTACATGTTTAAAAGTGTGTACAATTAGAATGTGAGTACGTGTATAAAGTATGTACAATTAGAATGAGAGTACGTGTATAAAGTGGGTACAAGTAGAATGTATGTCTATAAAGTATGTACAATTAGAATGTGAGTACATGTTTCAAGTATGTTGAATTAGAATGTGAGTACATGTATATAGTGGGTACAAGTGGAATGTGAGTTGGTGAATAAAGTATGTACAATTCGAATGTGAGTACATGTATAAAGTGGGTTACAAGTAGAATGTGAGTATGTGTATAAAGTATGTAAAATTAGAATGTGAGTACGTGTTTAAAGTATGTACAATTAGAATGTGCGTACGTATATAAAGTATGTGCAATTAAAATGTGAGTACGTGTTTAAAGTATGTACAATTAGAATGTGAGTACGAGTATAAAGTATGTACAATTAGAATGTGAGTACATATATAAAGTATGTACAATTAAAATGTGAGTACGTGTTTAAAGTATGTACAATTAAAATGTGAGTACGTGTATAAAGTATGTACAATTAGAATGTGAGTACGTATATAAAGTATGTACAATTAAAATGTGAGTACGTGTATAAAGTATGTACAATTAGAATGTGAGCACGTTTCAAGTATGTTCAATTAGAATGTGAGTACGTGTTTAAAGTATGTACAATTAGAATGTGAGTACATGTTTAAAATTGTGTACAATTAGAATGTGAGCACATGTTTAAAAGTGTGTACAATTAGAATGTGAGTACATGTTTAAAATTGTGTACAATTAGAATGTGAGTATATGTTTAAAAGTGTGTACAATTAGAATGTGAGTACATGTTTAAAAGTGTGTACAATTAGAGTGTGAGCACATGTTTCAAGTATGTTCAATTAGAATATGAGTACATGTTTTAAAAGTGTGTACAATTAGAATTTGAGTAAGTGTTAAAAGTGTGTACAATTAGAATGTGAGTCGGTGTACGTGTTCAAGTATGTGCAATTAGAATGTGAATATGTGTTGAAGTATGTACTATTAGAAAGTGAGTATGTGTTTAAAGTGTGTACAATTAGAATGTGAGCACATGTTTCAAGTATGTTCAATTAGAATGTGAGTACATGTTTTAAAGTGTGTATAATTAGAATGTGAGTACGTGTATAAAGTATGTACAATTAGAATGTGAGCACGTGTTTCAAGTATGTTCAATTTGAATGTGAGTACATGTTTAAAGTGTGTACAATTAGAATGTGAGTACGTGTTTAAAAGTGTGTACAATTAGAATGTGAGTACACGTTTAAAATTGTGTACAATTAGAATGTGAGTACATGTTTAAAATTGTGTACAATTAGAATGTGAGTACATGTTTAAAAGTGTGTACAATTAGAATGTGGGTACATGTTTAAAAGTGTATACAATTAGATTGTGAGCACATGTTTAAAAGTGTGTACAATTAGAATGTGATACATGTATAAAGTATGTACAATTAGAATGTGAGTATGTCTATAAAGTATGTACAATTCGAATGTGAGTAAGTGTTTAAAGTATGTACAATTAGAATGTGAGTACATGTTTAAAAGTGTGTACAATTAAAATGTGAGTACGTGTTTAAAGTGTGTACAATTAGAATGTGAGTACATGTTTTAAAGTGTGTACAATTAGAATTTGAGTAAGTGTTAAAAGTTTGTACAATTAGAATGTGAGTCGGTGTACGTGTTCAAGTATGTGCAATTAGAATGTGAGTATGTGTTGAAGTATGTACTATTAGAAAGTGAGTACGTGTTTCAAGTGTGTACAATTAGAATGTGAGCACATGTTTCAAGTATGTTCAATTAGAATGTGAGTACATGTTTAAAAGTGTGTACAATTAGATTGTGAGCACATGTTTAAAAGGGTGTACAATTAGAATGTGAGCACATGTTTCAAGTATGTTCAATTAGAATGTGAGTACGTGTTTAAAGTGTGTACAATTAGAATGTGAGTACATGTTTAAAAGTGTGTACAATTAGAATGTGAGTACATGTTTAAAAGTGTGTACAATTAGAATGTGAGTACATGTTTAAAAGTGTGTACAATTAGAGTGTGAGCACATGTTTCAAGTATGTTCAATTAGAATGTGAGTACGTGTTTAAAGTTGTGTACAATTAGAATGTGAGTACGTGTTTAAAAGTGTGTACAATTAGAATGTGAGTACGTGTTTAAAGTGTTACAATTAGAATGTGATTACATGTTTAAAAGTGTGTACAATTAGAATTTGAGTACGTGTTAAAAGTGTGTACAATTAGAATGTGAGTAGGTGTATGTGTTCAAGTATGTGCAATTAGAATTTTTTGTGCATGTGTTCAAGTATGTACTATTAGAATGTGAGTACGTGTTTAAAGTGTGTACAATTAGAATGTGAGCACATGTTTCAAGTATGTTCAATTAGAATGTGAGTACGTGTTTAAAGTGTGTACAATTAGAATGTGAGTACATGTTTAAAAGTGTGTACAATTAGAATGTGAGCACATGTTTAAAAGGGTGTACAATTAGAATGTGAGCACATGTTTCAAGTATGTTCAATTAGAATGTGAGTACATGTTTAAAAGTGTGTACAATTAGAATGTGAGTACATGTTTAAAAGTGTGTACAATTAGAATGTGAGTACATGTTTAAAAGTGTGTACAATTAGAGTGTGAGCACATGTTTCAAGTATGTTCAATTAGAATGTGAGTACGTGTTTAAAGTTGTGTACAATTAGAATGTGAGTACGTGTTTAAAAGTGTGTACAATTAGAATGTGAGTACGTGTTTAAAGTGTTACAATTAGAATGTGATTACATGTTTAAAAGTATGTACTATTAGAATGTGAGTACGTGTTTAAAGTGTGTACAATTAGAATGTGAGCACATGTTTCAAGTATGTTCAATTAGAATGTGACTACGTGTTTGAAAGTGTGTACAATTAGAATGTGAGCACGTGTATAAAGTATGTACAATTAGAATGTGAGCACGTGTTTCAAGTATGTACATGTATAAAGTATGTTCAATTAGAATGTGGGTACGTCTATAAAGTATGTACAATTTGAATGTGAGTACGTGTATAAAGTATGTACAATTGGAATGTGATACATGTATAAAGTATGTACAATTACAATGTGAGTATGTCTATAAAGTATGTACAATTAGAATCTGAGTACGTGTTTAAAGTATGTACAATTAGAATGTGAGTACGTGTTTAAAGTATGTACAATTGGAATTTGAGTACGTGTTTCAAGTATGTACAATTAGAATGTGAGTACATGTATAAAGTATGTACAATTAGAATGTGAGTACGTGTTTAAAGGATGTACAATTAGAATGTGAGTACATGTTTCAAGTATGTATATGTATAAAGTATGTTCTATTAAAATGTGAGTACGTCTATAAAGTATGTACAATTTGAATGTGAGTACGTCTATAAAGTATTACAATTAGAATGTGAGTACGTGTATAAAGTATGCACGTTTAGAATGTGAGTACGTGTATAAAGTATGTACAATTAGAATGTGAGTACGTCTATAAAGTATTACAATTAGAATGTGAGTACGTGTATAAAGTATGTACAATTAGAATGTGAGTACGTGTATAAAGTATGTACAATTAGAATGTATGTGTATAAAGTATGTACAATTAGAATGTGAGTACATGTTTCAAGTCTGTTGAATTATAATGTGAGTATGTGTATAAAGTGGGTACTAGTAGAATGTGAGTACATGTTTCAAGTATGAACAATTATAATGTGAGTACATGTTTCAAGAATGAACAATTATAATGTGAGTACATGTATAAATTATGTTCAATTAGAATGTGAGTATGTCTATAAAGTATGTACAATTAGAATGTGAGTACGTGTATAAAGTATGTACAATTAGAATGTGAGTACGTGTATAAAGTATGTACAATTAGAATGAGAGTACGTGTATAAAGTGGGTACAAGTATAATGTATGTCTATAAAGTATGTACAATTAGAATGTGAGTACATGTTTCAAGTATGTTGAATTAGAATGTGAGTACATGTATATAGTGGGTACAAGTGGAATGTGAGTTGGTGAATAAAGTATGTACAATTCGAATGTGAGTACATGTATAAAGTGGGTTACAAGTAGAATGTGAGTATGTGTATAAAGTATGTAAAATTATAGAATGTGAGTACGTGTTTAAAGTATGTACAATTAGAATGTGCGTACGTATATAAAGTATGTACAATTAAAATGTGAGTACATGTTTAAAGTATGTACAATTAGAATGTGAGTACGAGTATAAAGTATGTACAATTAGAATGTGAGTACGTATATAAAGTATGTACAATTAAAATGTGAGTACGTGTATAAAGTATGTACAATTAGAATGTGAGTACGTATATAAAGTATGTACAATTAAAATGTGAGTACGTGTATAAAGTATGTACAATTAGAATGTGAGCACGTTTCAAGTATGTTCAATTAGAATGTGAGTACGTGTTTAAAGTATGTACAATTATAATGTGAGTACATGTTTAAAAGTGTGTACAATTAGAATGTGAGCACATGTTTAAAAGTGTGTACAATTAGAATGTGAGTACATGTTTAAAATTGTGTACAATTAGAATGTGAGTACATGTTTAAAAGTGTGTACAATTAGAATGTGAGTGCATGTTTAAAAGTGTGTACAATTCGATTGTGAGCACATGTTTAAAAGTGTGTACAATTAGAATGTGAGCACATGTTTCAAGTATGTTCAATTAGAATGTGAGTACATGTTTAAAATTGTGTACAATTAGAATGTGAGTACATGTTTAAAAGTGTGTACAATTAGAATGTGAGTACATGTTTAAAAGTGTGTACAATTAGAGTGTGAGCACATGTTTCAAGTATGTTCAATTAGAATGTGAGTACATGTTTTAAAAGTGTGTACAATTAGAATTTGAGTAAGTGTTAAAAGTGTGTACAATTTGAATGTGAGTCGGTGTACGTGTTCAAGTATGTGCAATTAGAATGTGAGTATGTGTTGAAGTATGTACTATTAGAAAGTGAGTACGTGTTTAAAGTGTGTACAATTAGAATGTGAGCACATGTTTCAAGTATGTTCAATTAGAATGTGAGTACATGTTTTAAAGTGTGTATAATTAGAATGTGAGTACGTGTATAAAGTATGTACAATTAGAATGTGAGCACGTGTTTCAAGTATGTTCAATTTGAATGTGAGTACGTGTTTAAAGTGTGTACAATTAGAATGTGAGTACGTGTTTAAAAGTGTGTACAATTAGAATGTGAGTACACGTTTAAAATTGTGTACAATTAGAATGTGAGTACATGTTTAAAATTGTGTACAATTAGAATGTGAGTACATGTTTAAAAGTGTGTACAATTAGAATGTGAGTACGTGTATAAAGTATGTACAATTAGAATGAGAGTACGTGTATAAAGTGGGTACAAGTAGAATGTATGTCTATAAAGTATGTACAATTAGAATGTGAGTACATGTTTCAAGTATGTTGAATTAGAATGTGAGTACATGTTTAAAAGTGTGTACAATTAGATTGTGAGCACATGTTTAAAAGTGTGTACAATTAGAATGTGAGTACATGTTTAAAAGTGTGTACAATTAGAATGTGAGCACATGTTTCAAGTATGTTCAATTAGAATGTGAGTACGTGTTTAAAGTGTTACAATTAGAATGTGATTACATGTTTAAAAGTGTGTACAATTAGAATTTGAGTACGTGTTAAAAGTGTGTACAATTAGAATGTGAGTAGGTGTATGTGTTCAAGTATGTGCAATTCGAATTTTTTGTGTATGTGTTCAAGTATGTGCAATTCGAATTTTTTGTGTATGTGTTCAAGTATGTTCTATTAGAATGTGAGTACGTGTTTAAAGTGTGTACAATTAGAATGTGAGCACATGTTTCAAGTATGTTCAATTAGAATGTGAGTACGTGTTTGAAAGTGTGTACAATTAGAATGTGAGTACGTGTATAAAGTATGTACAATTAGAATGTGAGCACGTGTTTCAAGTATGTTTAATTTGAATGTAAGTACGTGTTTAAACGATGCACAATTAGAATGTGAGTACATGTTTAAAAGTGTGTACAATTAGAGTGTGAGCACATGTTTCAAGTATGTTCAATTAGAATGTGAGTACGTGTTTAAAGTGTTACAATTAGAATGTGATTACATGTTTAAAAGTGTGTACAATTAGAATTTGAGTACGTGTTAAAAGTGTGTACAATTAGAATGTGAGTAGGTGTATGTGTTCAAGTATGCGCAATTAGAATTTTTTGTGTATGTGTTCAAGTATGTACTATTAGAATGTGAGTACGTGTTTAAAGTGTGTACAATTAGAATGTGAGCACATGTTTCAAGTGTGTACAATTAGAATGTGAGCACATGTTTCAAGTATGTTCAATTAGAATGTGAGTACGTGTTTGAAAGTGTGTACAATTAGAATGTGAGTACGTGTATAAAGTATGTACAATTAGAATGTGAGCACGTGTTTCAAGTATGTTCAACTTGAATGTAAGTACGTGTTTAAACGATGCACAATTAGAATGTGAGTACATGTTTAAAATTGTGTACAATTAGAATGTGAGTACATGTTTAAAAGTGTGTACAATTAGAATGTGAGTACATGTTTAAAATTGTGTACAATTAGAATGTGAGTACATGTTTAAAAGTGTGTACAATTAAAATGTGAGTACGTGTTTAAAGTGTGTACAATTAAAATGTGAGTACGTGTTTAAAGTGTGTACAATTAGAATGTGAGTACATGTTTTAAAAGTGTGTACAATTAGAATTTGAGTAAGTGTTAAAAGTGTGTACAATTAGAATGTGAATAGGTGTACGTGTTCAAGTATGTGCAATTAGAATGTGAGTATGTGTTGAAGTATGTACTATTAGAAAGTGAGTACGTGTTTCAAGTGTGTACAATTAGAATGTGAGCACATATTTAAGGGGGCTGTCACACCTTGAGGATTTAGCCAGCGTATGCTGATTTATGAAAAATTAGTTTAAAATGCTGGCACACGTCGAATACGTTATGGATAAGTTTTGTATACGTTATGTGCACGCTGAAAAACACTACCATAGGTCGTATTACGCTGGTTTAAAACGTTGTACTTTTTGGTTGTCCAAAAAATTTTGCGTGCTTGAAATTTTTCGACGTACTCGGCGTTTGGCTCACACGTTCCGCTATGCTGGCCATAAGTTGGAGGCACGTTATGCAATTGTTGACACGCGTTTATTGTATGTTACTCATAAGTCGAAACACGTAGAGGTAACATTCGCGTACCCGAAACTTATTTTTAACCTATGAGTAACGTTTTGTAAGCACGCTACACGAACGTTGTTCACACTTTGCAACACGCTACTTGAAAGTTCCTCATACGTCGAAACACATCAAAGTAATGTTTAGGGTACCCGTGACTTATTTATAACGTGCTTGGGAATTATTACGTGATGCATATGCGAGACTATGGTTGGGCATCGGTTGTGGACGACTAAAACACGATAAACAATCGTTCGTATAACTTATCTATAAGTTATCGAAGCGTTCTGTGTTCATTACTAGTACATTATGCATTTGTCAAAGTCGTTTTTAATACTTTAAAAAGTAAAACAAAGAAATATTTCATCGTGGGAATGAGGAAAAAAAATAGCCGAAAAGAACATCGAACAATGGTGCAAAGTAGTCTCCTATTCGTGGACGATAAGAGGATCCATCATCACCCACACCCTCCGCATCACGCTCACATACTACTACTGACATAGACATACTACTACTGCCAATGCTACGACTACAACTACTACTATTACTACTGTCACGCACACCAACGACTGCTTATAGTATTACTACTACTGATACTACTGGCATTGACATCTACTCAACATGGAGTCTGGAACAATGATGGCTTCCTCTTGTGAAGCCCATTTATATATACCAATTCCCCTTACCGCTGCCAATACGCCATTACACGGTAGATGTAAGTTAGAAACACGTTCAGTTAGTGCTGTGGTCGTCTGGAAGACGTCAGTCTAATTAGTCTGCATAAGACAATGTGCGTTTGAGATACGTTACACATAGGTTCATAGCATGTTACTCAAAGGTTAGAAGCACGTTATACTTAGGTTTAAAGCATGCTACACATCGGTTAAACGCACGTTACTCATAGGTTCATAGCACGCTAGTCATTGGTTCAAGGCAAGTTACAAATAGGTTCAATGCACGTTACTCATAGGTTTCAAGCATGTTAAACATAGGTTCAGAGCACGCTACTCATGGGTTAAAAGGACGTTACCCATTGGTTGAAAATTCGTTGCGGGTTTGTTAAATATTACCTTGACGTATTTCGACATATGAGCAACCTACAAGTAACGTATGTCCGTCCTGTGTAAATGATCGCGGAGCGTGCCAGGAACATATGACAACGCATGCGGAACATGTTAGCTATACGCCGAGTACGTCGTAAAATTTTCAGCATGCTTGAAATTTCACGACGTATTACACGTACCACGTAATATGACAGCGTACTTCATTGTTTTCCAGCCTACTCTTAACGTATACACAACTTACCCATACCGTATTTGAAGTGTGCCAGCGTTTTAGATACATTTTTCATAGGCTGGCATACGCTGGCAAAATCGTCAAGGTGTGATTGCGATGTTGACACTTCAAATTCTCAGGCGGTTATGATTTAACTCGGCGTCCGGCAGGTTCTTATCAGGCTACGCCACGAGTTTGCCGGCGATACGTTTAGCGCGCTATGCGTAAGTTAAACTATCGTTGGACATAGGTTGTGAACGCCGACAACAGGCTAAGCATTCGTTGATAAAAGTTATCAATAACACAACGAAACGTTCTGTGCCCATTACTAATATGTTCTGCATATGACCAACACGTTATGAATACGCCCAAAACCTTAAAGAAAAACATCAAAATTTCAGCGTACGCCAACGTTTTACATACATTTTTATACGTTGCCATTGCTGGTTAAAACGTCAAGGTGTGACAGGGCCCTAAAGTGTGTACAATTAGAATGTGAGTAGGTGTACGTGTTCAAGTATGTTCAATTAGAATGTGAGTATGTGTTAAAAGTGTGTACAATTAGAATGTGAGTACGTGCTTAAAAGTGTGTACAATTAGAATGTGAGTACATGTTTAAAAGTGTGTACAATTAGAGTGTGAGCACATGTTTCAAGTATGTTCAATTAGAATGTGAGTACGTGTGTGTACAGTTAGAATGTGAGTAGGTGTACGTGTTCAAGTATGTTCAATTAGAATGTGAGTATGTGTTAAAAGTAGGTACAATTAGAATGTGAGTACGTGTTTAAAGTGTGTACAATTAGAATGTGAGTATGTGTTTAAAGTGTGTGCAATTAGAATGTGAGTATGTGTTCAAGTATGTACTATTAGAATGTGAGTACATGTTTAAAAGTGTGTACAATTAGAATGTGAGTACGTGTTAAAAGTGTGTACAATTAGAATGTGAGTACGTGTTAAAAGTGTGTACAATTAGAATGTGAGTATGTGTTCAAGTATGTACTATTAGAATGTGAGTACATGTTTAAAAGTGTGTACAATTAGAATGTGAGTACGTGTTAAAAGTGTGTACAATTAGAATGTGAGTACGTGTTTAAAGTGTATACAATTAGAATGTGATTATGTGTTCAAGTATGTACTATTAGAATGTGAGTACGTGTTTAAAGTGTGTACAATTAGAATGTGAATATGTGTTTAATTGTATGTACAATTAGAATGTGAGTACGTGTTTAAAGTGTGTACAATTAGAATGTGAGTACGTGTTTAAAGTGTGTACAATTAGAATGTATGTGTTAAAAGTGTGTACAATTAGAATGTGAGTATGTGTTTAAAGTGTGTACAATTAGAATGTGAGTACGTGTTTAAAGTGTGTACAATTAGAATGTGAGTACGTGTTTAAAGTGTGTACAATTAGAATGTATGTGTTAAAAGTGTGTACAATTAGAATGTGAGTATGTGTTCAAGTTTGTACTATTAGAATGTGAGTATGTGTTTAAAGTGTGCACAATTAGAATGCGAGTATGTGTTCAAGTATGTACTATTAGAATGCGAGTACGTGTTTAAAGTGTGTACATTTAGAATGTAAGTACGTGTTAAAAGTGTGTACAATTAGAATGTGAGTACGTGTTTAAAGTGTGCACAATTAGAATGTGAGTATGTGTTAAAAGTGAGTACAATTAGAATGTGAGTATGTGTTCAAGTATGTACTATTAGAATGTGAGTACGTGTTAAAAGTGTGTACATTTAGAATGTGAGTACGTGTTTAAAGTGTGTATAATTAGAATGTGAGTAGGTGTACGTGTTCAAGTACGTGCAATTAGAATGTGAGTATGTGTTCAAGTATGTACAATTAGAATGTGACTACATGTTTAAAATTGTGTACAATTAGAATGTGAGTAGGTGTACGTGTTCAAGTACGTGCAATTAGAATGTGAGTATGTGTTCAAGTATGTACAATTAGAATGTGACTACATGTTTAAAAGTGTGTACAATTAGAATGTGAGTAGGTGTACGTGTTCAAATATGTGCAATTGGAATGTGAGTATGTGTTCAAGTATGTACTATTAGAATGTGAGTTCAGCAAATGTATAAAGTACTGTGGGGTGTGCTTACACATTGCAAGCTACAATGAACTGTGTTTCCCCATTGTCTCACGTCGTTCACCTGTATTTATTTTTTCCTTTATTTACTTTCATTTTTTAATTTCCATTTATTTTCAGATATTTTAATTTACTGACACTTTCCAACAGGTGTGTGATTTTTCCCCACTGTAGCTTTCTTATGCTACCCGGAATTTCAGCTTTCTCCGTCAACCAGAACATACCGAACATTAATATCAGTCAGAGTCAGTCAGTGATTCAATAAGTGAGTGGTTGGAATGCCCTTTATATACTGCATATTATATATAAGTACACAACCTAGTTGATGAATGTTTAATTGTGTGCACATAACCATGCAAGTAAATAATGATTTTTTTGATGCTCCGTGATTATTGCAATGATGGATTTTTCTTTTGGAATGCAGTGCAAAATATTTTGACTTAAGTCTTTGCAATGTTTGGTTTGCACGCTCGATGTGGTGGCCACGGTCCAACACTGGAAAACAATGCCGTTTTAGTTATCGGTGACCGAGAGCAACCCAGCTCCACACAGCGTCACAGCTCAGCAGGCGAGTGACAGATTGACTGCAACGGGCAATGGGAAACGTCTCACTATGTGCAAGGAATTTCAATTGATGTGTCGAGAGGCTCCTGAGAAACCATGATGCATTCCAGGGCATGTGCTGGTTCATGGGGAAAGCGAGCATACTGATCTGAAATTGAAAGCTTAGTATCGCTGGTGCGGTCAATTCAGCACGTTAGCAAAAAATCCAGCAAATTCCTTTTCGGACAAACGGACAAGTTGAGTTCTGCGTTGAAGATCTAGAAGGGTAATTAAACTCGGAATTTCATATTTGATGCTTTCGCAACAGTGCCAACAAACAGGATCTACACATCCAAAGAAGACCCACAAATAAAGAAACAAGACAGAAATTTAACAATGCAGAGCCTCGGAGCCTCTTTTGCTCCAACGAAGGGTTAATGCCTGAAACGTCAGCTTTTCCATGCGTCCCACGGTGGTTTAGCATACCTTAGTCGATGTCCTATTGATTTCATCCACTCATGAGAAACCTCTGCCACATGTCGAAGGTGTTGGTTGGCCTCATGGAGGTTCTGTTTCAGCATTTCTCGTTCAATGTCCCTCTTTTCTGTAGATGTAGCACTTTGGTGAATGGTGCTGCACCATGTGAACAAGTTTTTCCCAGACCTCTGCTGGGATTTTTGCAGATATCTCATGGTGTTTGATAACATCTGTGTATCTTAGATGCTGCCCACCATGTGATATTGAACCTGAACTCAATTGGCCTTAAATCTTGTGATCTTGTGAGAAACACTTTGGCTGAACCAATTTGGTGTTCAATAGGATTGTTGCAGCGGCATGTTGCAACTACAGCGGCACAGCCGTACCTCCAGAAAAATGATGCAGCCACATATATACATGTATACCAAACAAAGTATACAACAAGCCCGTTTGATGTATTGCAGGAAGAAGGCCTGTATACCTCCTTCAACTGCTGTTGGAGGTGTTTGGCACACTCACCACATGCGCACTATCAGTATGAGGCCATTGCTACGAGCTGGGGGGATTGGATAAGGCTTTGTAATGTATAGTATGTAGACATAAATTTTGCTTTGTGGGAACTTGCTTCATGTGTTTACTGTTTGAGATTTTAGCACAAGTCTTCTTTCTTCTTCTTTCGTATAATGCAGCACTTGGCGTGGGTATCATCATCTATTCGGGGGCACGGAAGTACCGCTGATACAGTGTCTGAAGGTTAGAGGTGAGTGTGTCTACCTCTAGGTTACTCTGCCAGTCCCATACTCTTGTCTCATATGTATTAATATTGTTGCGGTTCTCGGAACCGCATGCATACAACAGATAGGTGTCCCAAGACGGTTATTCCATTATTATACGTGAAGATAGTCCCCTTCCTTTTGTTTAGCGGGACAACAAGGGAGTGTGTTGCAATGATAAATAGCTAGGGTTGCTTCAATCATTTCATCCCCACTCTTATTCTTCTTTTCTGATTATTCCTGAGGTAAATCAGCCACGTGCATGCGGCGCGCGGTGGGGAAACTGCAGCGCGTGCGGCGCTGCGGTGGGGAAACTGCAGCGAGTCATGTGGTGTGCTAGTTGGTGCTAGACTGTCGGCTCGAGCTTCCGATGGTCTGGGGAGAATTACCGATTGCATTAGAAAGGCATGCAAATGAATACCTCTTAAGAGGCTGCACGAATGGTGTTTTTCATGGCACAGGAAATATGGCCAGCACAACGCCCACGCTGCACGAGATACATATGGAGGCCAATAAAGCCAACTCCAAGCGATGTTGGGCAGGATACGAGTTTGCGAGTAGAAGCGGCTTGTTCTTTTTTAAACCTCAATCCCCGACGCATGTTGGTGTTCGCCCTGTGCACACTCTAGCGGAGTCGTGTGAACGCGAGCGCTGGCCACGTGCGTAATGGCGGAACCGCGCACATTGTATGGAATGTACTCGAAAGCAGACGCATACGCCGCTCGTGAAACGTGCGTGGATTTATCCATGGAGATGTACCTTTGGTCCTCGCTGGCAGCGGTGGATTCTCCATGGATGGTGAACATCTTCCCGTCTCTGCGGCCTGTGAGGCTGCGATCGAGCCAGGGAATGTACAGTGCGGGCCACGTTGGTGCGTGCGGAACGAACGCGTTGATCGGCGCTGGTCGGACGCCCAAGCGGGCATGTGGGACCCTTGACCGGTCGCCCAGGGGTTTTTGCGGGATGATTCGCATGCCAATTTCGGTGTGAGAGATTCATGTCATCTCATGGGTTCGGAGCGCAATATTGCCGCTGTTTGGGATGGCCTTGCCGGAAACGAAGTGAGGCGGTTTCCGGCCCAAGCTGGCGGGCCATGTGAGGGGTCAGGGCCAATCGGAGCGCCCGATTCCAGTGATGATGCTTGGATTCGGCATGGCCCTCCCCCCGAGCTGCGGGCCCTAAAAAAGTCGGGGCAGTCCCTCTGGCCCGGTCGGTCTGTGTTTTCCTGATCCTCGACTCTGCCTTCTCGTCTCCGCCCACATCGACATCGCCACGACCCGCCTCTTGCTCCTCGACTCCGCCTCCTGCTCCTCGACTCTGCCTCCTGCTCCTCGACTCTGCCTCCTCATCTCCGCCCACACCACGTCGACCCCACCCACATACCTGATCCCGCTTACTACTCCACCCTCAGCCTCTGGACTCCGCCACTTCTCCACTCAAGCTCCTCCTTCACGAGCATAGTCTCCACACATGCGGTTTGGCCCAGAGGCAACGCACTCACTGTCAGGTACCGCACCCTGGAGCATCCCCCCCCCCCCGAGACGTATTGGTGGCACGTCGTGCTATCGGGCACACAGGAACCGAGATCATAGCCTCAACTCCCTCCCTTCCTAATTGCAAAACTCCCTCTTCATTGGGTTTTCTGTGTGTGTGTGTGTGTGTGTGTGTGTGTGTGTGTGTGTGTGTGTGTGTGTGTGTGTGTGTGTGTGTGTGTGTGTGTGTGTGTGTGTGCGTGTGTGTGCGCGCGCGCGCACGCGCGCTGGCACCTGTCTGCTTAAGTAAGACTGTAGAAGATTGTTATCATTGTTATTGTTATTATTTCTGTGTTAAGTCTGCTCTGTGTCCCCTTTCGGAAGTTGCCAGTTTATTGTCGCACCACGCTTCTTTCTATCTCTGCACAACACACCCCGATACATCTTCACTGTGCCACATAGCTTTCCTCGCCTGCTTGTAAATGAATAATTATCATTTGGAATGTTCCCTGCTCGTTTTTGTCTTTTCTTCCATTGATCCAGCATGGTCCGAATCCAAGTTTAGCCGGGACTTTCTTCCCAACGATCCGTTCCTTTTAGCTGGTACGTCCTTGGCAGTGTCGCTCAGCTGCATTCGATCCGGTAAAGTGATCCGGTCGGGTAGAGTGATCTGGTTCGGTCAAGGCGTACCGACGACATGTTTCCCCGGTAATTAAACCACATAATTAATTAGGTAACCTGATTAACCCACAGACGGGAGGACCCAAGGTCATGTGGTTGAGTTATTGGCGTCTACGGTCGGTTAGGCAACCCACCGCGCCACGGAATTATCTGTGTGCGACGGCCTACAATTCCGGGGAGTCTGGTGGGAACCGATATAGCTTCCCCCACCTAGTGGTCTTCTCACCCGACCCCCCCCCCCCCCCGGCCCGCAACAATATCCTTTGTTTGGCTGTTAGCGTGCAGGCACAAAATAGGAGCTGTCAATGTAAAACGCAGGAAATTGACAACACAGGATAGGACAATTCCAATGATGACACACACAGACACACACAAACACACACACGCCTGTGGACAGTTACATCTTGTCTGTGAGTAAACTGACACATGCAATTCTGACATGTGAGAAAATATCACCACCACTTATTCCTTTTCCCTTGATATTCGTCATGGAATGAGGCACACGTATTGGAAAGCATGGATTACATATCGATCACAGCAACAGATGTTGATGATCGAACAGGTATACAACAAGACAATCGATCAAACGCTCACATCCTACTTTATTGGAGTTATTACATTTACAGTCAACAATATTTAGTTATTTCAGGACTGCTTTGAGGCCAGAAAGACGTGCTGCTAATTTAACTTCTGATGTGGTCGATGGATCAAAGCAGAACAATTCATACAGAAAAGTATCGAATATGGCTCTTAGAGATGTGTAGCACAGTATTAGATATCTAAATGCAGGGCGTTTTTTAAGGAACGTATCCCCCGTGAATACCGGGATCTGACAGTAGAGATAATAAATTGTATTTTGTAGATTCTTTCTTCCTCATAGGAGATAATTTTATCATTATTAAAGTGTATGAGCAGAGGGACCTGCCATTTTACAATCATGTGCACACGTCCAACTCACGAGTTCATGGAACACACTACCCCATGTAGTGTTCAAGTATATACCTCAATAGAAATAAAATGATATTAAATATAGTTTTTGAATTCTGAAAGTACTGTAGAGTGCGGGTGAAGCAATATTAGACACTTCCCTTATCGACCTTATAGACTTTAGGTAGTTGGTTGGAGACAGCAACCGCTCGGGGTTGCACTACCATTCTGACTTAGGAGCGTGAAAGTAGTGTCCGGAACCATCTTACACTCTCCGTGTCAGGATTTCTGGTCTTACTTTCTGTCTCACTCAAACTAAAGCTACCCAGGCTACCTTTAATCTCTCTTTCTTGCAAACAAACATCACACACTTTTCAAACAAACATCATACACTTTTCTGACTCACTCATTTTCACTACTCACTTCACATTCACTCTTTTATTCCTCCTTGTTTAATGCCTGGCCTCGATGAGGACAATTTAGTTAGTGACTGGAGCCTTCAACATTAAAAAAGAAAGAATAAAACAAGCTCGAATGAGCTAAAATCCTCTTCCTCTTAATGATGACGTCATAAAAACGAATATGACGTCATTGTGATGTATCAGGTTTGCGATAAATTATCTGTGCTATTGCCCGGCTTGATTCCCGCAAACATAATTCAAAAAGCTTGCCTAGTTTGGTAGATAATTTTTCAGGCAATTTCCATTAGCGGAGATATTTTGATGTCATAACTTTTTTTCTAGGAGGAATTTTCAAAATCGGAGATGGTTACTGTCTGTGCAGGGTATTTGTACATATATGTGCCAAGTTTCAGGAAGTTTCGATGAAAACTGTAGGCTGTGAAACAAAAAAGTCCACAAGAACAACAACGTGAGTAAGACTAAGAGATCCTCCACGAGGATCTAAAAAGAGAGCATGTCCAAGTACTGCCAAACGAGAAACCACCAAATAGAACATGTCCAAGTACTGCCAAACGAGAAACCACCAAATAGAACATGTCCAAGTACTGCCAAACGAGAAACCACCAAATAGAACATGTCCAAGTACTGCAAAGTGAGACACCACCATATCGAACATGCAAAGTACTGCTAAACGAGACACCACCATATAGAACATGCCATGTATTGCTAAGTGAGACACCACCATATAGAACATGTCCAAGTACTGCTAAACGAGACACCACCATATAGAACATGTCCAAGTACTGCTAAACGAGACACCACCAAAGAGAACATGTCCAAGTACTGCGAAACGAGGCACCACCAAATAGAACATGTCCAAGTACTGCTGAACGAGACACCACCATCAAGAACATGTCCAAGTACTGCTAAACATGACACCACCAAATAGAACATGTCCAAGTACTGCTAAATGAGACACCACCATCAAGAACATGTCCAAGTACTGCTAAACATGACACCACCAAATAGAACATGTCCAAGTCCTGCTAAACGAGACACCACCGTATAGAACATGTCCAATTACTGCTAAACGAGACACCACCAAATAGAACATGTTCAAATACTGCTAAATGAGACACCACCAAATAGAACATGTCCAAGTACTGCTAAGTGAGACACCACCATATAGAACATGCCATGTGCTGCTAAGTGAGACACCACCATATAGAACATGTCCAAGTACTGCTAAACGAGACACCACCAAATAGAACATGTCCAAGTACTGCTAAGTGAGACACCACTGTATAGAACATGTCCAATTACTGCTAAACGAGACACCACCAAATAGAACATGTTCAAATACTGCTAAATGAGACACCACCAAATAGAACATGTCCAAGTACTGCTAAGTGAGACACCACCATATAGAACATGTCCAAGTACTGCTAAACGAGACACCACCATATAGAACATGCCATGTACTGCTAAACGAGACACCACCATATAGAACATGCCATGTACTGCTAAACGAGACACCACCATATAGAACATGCCATGTACTGCTAAGTGAGACACCACCATATAAAACATGCCAAGTACTGCTAAACGAGACACCACCATATAGAACATGCCATGTACTGCTAAGTGAGACACCACCAAATAGAGCATGTCCAAGTACTGCTAAACGAGACATCACCATATAGAACATGTCCAAGTACTGCTGAACGAGACACCACCATATAGAACATGTCCAAGTACTGCTAAACGAGACACCACCATCAAGAACATGTCCAAGTACTGCTAAACATGACACCACCATCAAGAACATGTCCAAGTACTGCTAAACGAGACACCACCATATAGAACATGCCATGTACTGCTAAGTGAGACACCACCAAATAGAACATGTCCAAGTACTGCTAAACGAGACATCACCATATAGAACATGTCCAAGTACTGCTGAACGAGACACCACCATATAGAACATGTCCAAGTACTGCTAAACGAGACACCACCATATAGAACATGTCCAAGTACTGCTAAACATGACACCACCATCAAGAACATGTCCAAGTACTGCTAAATGAGACACCACCAAATAGAACATGTCCAAGTCCTGCTAAACGAGACACCACCAAATAGAACATGTCCAAGTACTGCTAAACGAGACACCACCATATAGAACATGCCATGTGCTGCTAAGTGAGACACCACCATATAGAACATGTCGAAGTACTGCTAAACGAGACACCACCAAATAGAACATGTCCAAGTACTGCTAAGTGAGACACCACCATATAGAACATGCCATGTACTGCTAAGTGAGACACCACCATATAGAACATGTCCAAGTACTGCTAAACGAGACACCTCCATATAGAACATGCCATGTGCTGCTAAGTGAGACACCACCATATAGAACATGTCCAAGTACTGCTAAACGAGACACCACCAAATAGAACATGTCCAAGTACTGCTAAGTGAGACACCACCATATAGAACATGTCCAAGTACTGCTAAACGAGACACCACCATATAGAACATGCCAAGTACTGCTAAACGAGACACCACCATATAGAAGATGCCAAGTACTGCTAAACGAGACACCACCAAATAGAACATGTCCAAGTACTGCTAAACGAGACACCACCATCAAGAACATGTCCAAGTACTGCGAAGTGAGACACCACCATATACAATATGTCCAAGTACTGCTAAATGAGATACCACCATGTAGAACATGTCCAAGTACTGCTAAACGAGATACCACCATATCGATCATGTCCAAGTACTTTCCATGCTTTGTCCCCCCCGCCCCCAAATTTCCTGCAGGGCTCACACGGTACACCATGAACCCCCTTCTGATGAAACTACCTAAATCCAGGATCACTGCTCACCTCCACTCATTTGTTTCTTCTTTTTTTCCCACCTCTGGAATCAACTTCCACATCCTCTTCAATCTCATTCTTCCCTCCAGGTCTTCAAGACTGCTGTTCACCACCATCTCAGATCGTCCTCAATCCAAAACCATGATCTTTTCTACCCTCGCTAACCCCACCCAAATCCCTCCTCATTCCAATTTTCCCTCCTTGGAGTTTCCTTCTGTATCCCTCTTGTCCACCTTATGCATCCTCCGTGTCAATCTTGTCCATCCCATGCATGCGTGTTTGGCATCCTGTTTTTGGCTGTTACGCCCTGATGCGCTCAGTGTACTAATTCTTCCATGAGCCTCGACTATGTATTCAAAAAAAAGTCGCATCAATAAATAAATTCCGGAATTTACTCCTGTTGACGCAGTGGATATCACACCACCCTATCTAAAACGTTGCATTATTTATTCATGCCTGTTATTTGTGTCCTTCATGACACATTTTAAAACAGTAGGTTTCCTGTTTGGAATGATTTTCAATTTTGTTTGACTGCCAGACAGGGCGACAGAGTAAAAACAATATCTCACTCCTCTCTGCACATGTGCAATGGGGATGAATACAAAATACTGGTCAAAGGCAGGTTTGTTTTCCAATTCATGCGGCCACATGGAATTATTGTTCAAAATATAACATTAAATTAAAATAACTTGTTAGTTGATCATAAACTGATGTTTACAGACAGATGGATGGATATGAACCAATTGCTTAATCTCACTTTCAGATTCGGGTGCACGGGCTAATGAACAGAGAGGGTGCACTTTCCTCCTAAGTGGTAGTTGATGAATATATTGGGAGGGAAATTGGCTTGGCCATGATGATTGACTCATCTTTCTTTGTCTTTGGGTTGTGCAGGTTGTTGAATGCCGCGTGTATTTTATATCTAGTCAAGTAATGAATGGAAAGATGAACAGATCATTTCGGTTCTGAAGCGTGGGTATGCCAGTGGGCAGAGGAAGGTGCACTTGATGTAGTTTTTTTTTTTTTAGCCCCTGCTAAATTTTTTATTTGCTGCATCAGACGAGGCCTGATTTGATGATGGAAATCTTTTGAAATAATCCAGACATTCCTTTCACCAACTCTTTTGCATCCTCAAGGACAATGGCTGCGCAGCTTTTCCTTGTGCTTTCGGGCCAAGTGGCTTCTTGGGCAATCCTCCCTAATATAATTGCATTAATTCTCATTCTGTGAAAATTGACTTCATTTCCTCCGTCTCTCCAAGCTTCTCATTATAAACGTGCACCATTTACAGCAGTGCACTAATCCTGCCGACTCATTGCCAGCTTCTTGCAAGGCTTCCCTTTTGTGTGCTTGCTGATAATTAATCACATTTCATGTGAACCTGCATACTTATCTGCTCACACAGCAACAAAAATACAACACATGCTGTTTACAAAAAAGAAACAAATTATATATTTTCAAGATAACCAAAAAAAAACATATTTCAAACTGAAAATCCACCCATCCATCCATTCGGACCTGTGCAGAGCATTGGTGTTTTCTCAGCAGGCTTCTTGGTGATTGGGTTCAATCCTGGAAGGGTCAACACTCCGACATGGGATACCTGCAAGCTGGCACTCATTTTGCCGACCTCAGAAGGATGACGGACAGAGTCAACCCCACCTGGTATTAATTCAACATCCGAGTGGGATTTGAACTCAGGGTCCTAGGAACTGAAAACGGTATGTTTTAAGTAATGATGTTCACTCGAACGTTTTAGAAACAGTCAAATTGTTTAATTCTGTTCAATGTTCTCTTTCGGATGTGTTATCGCATGGGTTATAGTGAGGATGATTGGCTCACACAGTTCAACTAGCGGAGTACAGCCAAGAGAGTGTGTTGTACATGAGTAAAAGTCTGAGTGCTGTAATATTTACTCTGGCAAAGCATCGTTCCAGGGTAAGTAAATCGGATCTCATGAAATTACATCGGCAGAGGGCAGACGGCCATGTTGGAAGTGGAAGAGAAAGGCATTCTGCTGAGATAGGCAAATGAACAAAAAGTACAATTGTAATAAAAAAGTCGACAGGTGATATGGTAGATTAAATGTGATCACCTGCCATTGCATTTCCATCATAGTTTGACGACCGGTTGTCATTACTATATGGTAGTTTGGTGCTGCAAATGCGAAATAAATATGAGGTAGTGATCGAAATGTTCTCATTAACTCATTGGTCGAGCCACTTTTTGAACCACAAAGAGCCTCTCCCTAGTTTTGCTCGAATCGATGAGATTTATTATCATAATATGGGCCAAGTCCCTTCATATCTGTGTGAGAGTTTCCCATAATCCCATCACACGGGCATGGTATGGATGGGTTCCTTTCAGCTACGGGCTGGAAGCCACATCTGAGCTTTCTTGCCTGCGTTTGAATCTCAATCCAGCTGAAAACTCTCGTCCTTGTTTTTCAATGCGTGTGCCATCCATCCAAAGGACACTAAGTTGGAGGACCTGCGTGCCAGCACAAGTTGCTGATGGACATTAAATATCCCACGCGTATTTCATAAAGAGGAGATGAGTTACTTCCAGCACCCTGGCTAAATTACAAATACCTGCGTAAATGGTACGGAGCTGCGTAACAGCTGTCTGGACAGCAGATTCTGCACTATAAACACAATGACTAACTCACATGCTTTATGTGAACAGCTATCTTCGACTATAAAGGGCAGCCATTGCTATTCGTCTTAGCTATGTTTTCAAAGGGGGTTGATTCCTTTTTTATATGTGAGCATTGGGGAACCCAGTGAAGAAGATGCATTCCTTATTAACCTCCGCCATCTTCGAAGATGGATGGAGGTTACTGTTTTCACCCCTTTCTGTTTGTTTGTTTGTTTGTTTGTGAACAGTATTACGGAAAAACTCCTCGAAGGATTTCGACAAAACTTGGTGGGGGGTTGGGTATGGTCCAAGGATCATGCCATTAAATTTTGGACTTGGTCCCCCCCCCCCCAAAAAAAATTGTCAGAGAAAAAAAAATATTTTTTTTTGCATTTCTACATGTTTGAAGTGATTTCCAACCCCCCCAAAAAAAATTGTCAGAGAAAAAATTTTTTTTTTTTGCATTTCTACATATTTAGTGATTTCCACCCCCCCCCCCTCCCAAAAAAATTGTTTGAGAAAAAAGTTTTTTTTTTGGATGTTTACATATTTTAGGTGATTTCCAACCCCCACCCAAAAAAAATTGTTAGCCCCCCCAAAAAAAGGATTTTTTTTTTGC
>NC_140966.1:13835832-13853332 GCF_056783735.1 Eptatretus burgeri
AAATAAATAAAGTGTGCAACTCGTGGGATGGGGGGGAAGTAAAACATCTTCGGCAGCTCATAATACTGGTACTGTAGATGTGGTGAAGCGTCTTTATAGCCAGAAATGTGGAACAATTTGTGGAGCTTGGTTATAACGTGGCTGGTGGAAGATATGTTTTAGAACTGTGTTGTGTACGTGGTTCATGGAAGATATGTTTTTGTGTGCAGTAGAGCACAGTACTACTGTAATGTATGTACATACTGCTCACTGATAGCATGACTCACGGAAGATAGTGTTGCGGTTCTGCGAAGCTGGCGCTCCCCCAAGGCTAAGGCACACAAATAGAGCAGTCCCGAGACATTTATTTCATTAGTATCCATTTTAGATAACCCTTCCATCATGTCTAGTGGGTAAATGGGACAAAATGCATTGCAGGGGCCTTTTAGGTAGGTATTATATTCCATTCTTTTATATCTTATATCCCATACTGGCAGGGCCAAGGCTGGGGTGAGCATCTGCATGCCAATGATGGCGCGAGGATATGCTCACATCATGCCTGTTCCACCTCCAGGGCTCCACCCTCTCAGGAGCATTATAAATGGACTGAGCTCCACACGCTCGTGCTCTTCATCTGGCTCTTCGTCTGGTCCCACCCCTCTTCTTCTCTGGCCTGCCCACTTCCACTCACTCTTACCCGCCCTGCTCGTGTCTGGCCCACCTGCTTCTCTCGTATCTGGTTTCCTTCTGTTCTTGGGGAGATGGAGCGGAACAGAGTCCATGGAGCAGAGCACTGGACGAGCAGGAAAACCAGACTGAGCGCCGCCTTACCCCATAAATAATTACACTAACAGATTTATCTATGCTCATGTTAAGCTTATTTTCTCACACATTTTTTGCTCTTTCTCCAGCCCCCTTTACCTGCATCTTTACACCTTCCTTTCTGCCTCACCTGCTAATCACTGCACCCATCATTGCACCTCCTCATGCACCATAGACACCCCATTTTCTTCCCTCCTCCCCCTCCTAAGCGACTGGGTTGCATTGGTCCATCAACCGCACCAGGTACAAAGAAGTCGTTCCCACCTCGAACTTTCTGTCATCTTTCTTTACTCTCCATTTTCCTCGGGTGTGTGTCTGATGGCACCTGTCATGTTAGCATAATTAAGATTGTAGAAGTTTAGTATCAGTTTTGCTCTGCCCTGTGTCTTCTTTTTTGTAAATCACTGTATCTTCTTTTGCCACACCTCACCAATCCTTGCTTTCCCTGCTATACATATTGCTTGTAATAAAACCTTTTATTATTGATCGCATGCCTTTCCTCGCCCTCGCTTCATAATTAAATTGCTTATGTCGTAAGTGTACCCAGCTCATTCTGTCTTTTCCTTCATTGGTCCAGTGTCGTCTACACGGAGGTAGCCGGGAAGTTCTACACCATGAATTGGCTCTTATTTGCCGGTGCATACTTGGCAGCTCTGCTCAGCTGCATCTGATACGGTAAGTTAATGCAAGAACACATCGAGGGCACGATACCCCTCCCCCCCCCTTTTGGTATAGCCAGCCACAGGTAAGGTATCATACGGAGTAGTGTAACCCTGCCAGGATTGGCAGTACCAATCAGCGTTTGTGCTTGCCTCGCAACCTGTCGGCGCACGGAGTTATCTGTGCATGGCGACCTCAAGACTGGCCATTCGGAAGGGACCCGATAGTACAGAAAAGAAACAGGATTTTTTGGGGTTCATGGTCCGGTCCTGGTAACTTTAGTTTGAAACTTTTTTTCGTGCAACATTGTCATCTCAGAACATCATTTTTGGTGGATGCTGAAAAAAAAGTGTGGCTGGGTGTGTTTTTTGGACCTTTGATGACGTCATCCCAGAAACAACTAAATACCATTTTTAAGCCATTGTTCAAGTCTCTGTAGCAGTTCTTATCGAGATTTTTCTTACTATGACTTTCCTTTGTTGTATTTAATGTCTTGAGTGATCTTTTTCGCTTGGGGGAAGGGGAAAATTTTTCTTGGAAATGAGGGAAGGGAAAATTTGAAGGGGGAAACCAATTTTTATATGAAATTCTCTTTTCATGCCATGAAATGATTTTCAAGACAATTTTCATCAAAAGACTCAATCATTGGTGATCGACAATTGTTTTAAAGCATGGATTTATTTCTTCTGTTGTACAATGGAAGAACTATCAGTAGTTGGAGTGGTGCCACCAGCAAAGAAAGCCAGAACATCCACTGATTGGTCAAAGTGCATTTTCTATGAGAGTGCCAGCAAAAAGGATGACAAGTTGAGATGTTGCACATCCAAAGGAGAAAGTACAGTACAAACTACACCAACCATCCGAAAAGAGGATGATAGAACAAAGCGTCCATTGCCAGATATCGAGAAACTCAAAGAGTATGGAGCAAAGTGGCATAGGAACTGATTTTCAACGTTTACGAGCAAAGAAAAACCCGAACGGATTAAACAGCAAGTACCAAAAACTACTGATGGCAGTTCTAATAGTTGGACAAAGCACAAATGACTAACAAGGTCATCCCAAAAAATCCATCCCGACATGGGAAAATTGTTTAATCCGCAGGCAACCAGCGAAGAAGCTTTGCCAGCTTTTAACTCATCAAGGAGGTGAAAGCCTGGAAATATAGCAGATATGCGAAACGATGAAGTTGTTAAGCTCAGAATTGTAAATTTTGATTTGATAGCACACGAGGGGAAGTATCACAAGACTTGTCACTCGACTTGTACTTCACACCACCTCTCTTGACTTAAGCATGCTGAAAAGTGTGATGAGGAAACGATAAGAGATTGTAGCCAAGCTTTCAGTATGCTACTTTTGGAAGTTAATGTCGGGTTATTCCATGAAAACTATACTTACGAACTCACAAACATAAGAGATAGATATCGCAAAATCCTGTCAACCATTGGCACTGATGCCCATAGCTACAAGTCCAGCAGGGTGAAAGAGCACCTTCAACATTACGGCAGCCCATCCATCCATTGGGACCATACTCTGTGTAGAGCGTTGGTGCTGCCGAAGCAGTCTCCTTGGCTATTGGGCACAATCCTGAACAGGTCACCACTCCAACACAGGATACCAGCAAGCTGGCACTCATTTTGCCAACCTCAGAAGAGATGACAGCAGAGTCAACCCCACCTGCTATTAATTCAATAGCCAAAGGGGATTTAAACTCAGGATCCTGGAATCCCAAGCCCACCACCCTAACCATTAAGCCAACCTGAACTTCATTTTATTGACCTGAACTTCAAACCAAAAGCGAACTTGTTTTTGCAGCCAAATGAACCGCAGGAAATGCGATTGAATCCAATATAGAAGTAACAGCAGATGTAATCCTCACAGTTGATGCACCAGTGGTGGCTATGGATGAGAAGACAGCCATCCTTCTTAGAGCAGTAATGATACTCAATTCTGAAATTCAAGAGACAGTGGGACAAAACTTTCCCTCCAGATCCTGACGATATCAACATTGAGAAGACGAAGGAGCATGTAGGACCACTTCTAATGATTTTCCTCCAGTGGTTGGTGTCAGGATCGACTGCAAAGTCTGAAATTTTTGAGCCCCCTCTTTCTGACGATGATCCCCAATCCAGTTACATCCTTGCCATTGAACAAGATATTGTCGATGTCACCTCCAAATGTGGAAAACTAACTGCCAAACACTTGGCATTGGTAAATGCTGTACGCCATTTGTCACACAGCAAAGACTTACTTGCTTGTACACCAGCCTGGAGTTGCTCTACAGAATGCACAAACACAGTCACAGATGGCAAAGAATCTGACGAGGGTCATTTTGATGACAACGAGGACAAGAGATAAATTAGCTTTAATTTCGTTCTCCATAGCCACTTTTAAACTGCCCCTTTACGTTGGTCGATATATTTTTGCAGGAATCTTTTAGGTCCGTCTTGGATTAGGTGTAGCTGATTCAATACTTGGTTCAATTGTTCGAAGTTGCAAAAGCACGAACCTGCATGTTTACCTTCACTTTTAAGGTACATACCAGGTGAGTCAAAAGTGTAACCTTTTTCTTCGTTTGCAGTGACATTACTGATGGTTTAGTCTTAAATATTCAAACAGTGTGGTGTTTTTGAGGAAGCAATATGCACTCTTTCGGAACTGAAAGAAAAGTTCACGCTTGACGATTGTTCTACTTTTATTTTGTGACCGTGGTTTAAAAAAGGGTTATACTTTTTTCTGACTCAAACGGTAGGTAAAATAGTGACGTCATGATGGATTGTCTTCAAGATTATAAACTTCTTGAAAACCAATGATGCTCTTGTTTTGTTCAAAAACTGACCAGATGACGTGTAAAAACCTTGTTGCTCATATCAACTGTGTCAAAACTAAGAGGCGAAATGTAGTTTGGTTCACTCCATTTGCAATATCACGTCGCAAGGTAGGTCCGAATGGCCTTTAAAAATGGGTTTTTAGGGAGCCAGCTTTTTCAATACTTCAGACAGAAGCTAAACAGACCGTATGATATGACAAACAAAGGATGCATGAAGTAGAATTGAGTTTACAGAAGAGGTTTTCAAGTTAAAACTTAACTTCCCATCAATCATATTCCAGGAAAAAAAAATTCCCCTTCCCCCAAGCAAAAAATATGGTTCAAAACATTAAATACAATAAAGGAAAGTCGGTGCAAAAAAAACCTCGATAAACATTGCCACAAAGACATTGGCTTAAACACGGTATTTAGTTCTTTCTGGAATGATGTCATCAAAGGCCCAAAAACCACACCCAGCCACACTTTTTTGTCCGTCATCCACCAACAATGATGTTCTGAGGTGACTCAGTTGCACGAAAACGTATCAAACTAAAGTTGCCAGGACCTGACCATGAACTCCTTTTCTGGAGCCCTTTTCTAAATTGGCTTCT
This sequence comes from Eptatretus burgeri, assembly GCF_056783735.1. NCBI lineage: Eukaryota > Metazoa > Chordata > Myxini > Myxiniformes > Myxinidae > Eptatretus > Eptatretus burgeri. The sequence goes on from NC_140966.1 coordinate 13,840,711, forward strand.
GGACAAAGAGTGCTTCCCCCTCGTGGGAAGCCTCGAACCCTGGATTCGCAACAATATGTTTTCGAACCTCTTTACGTGCATGACTCGTGGAAGATATGTTTCCCTCTGCCACCAAAGGTGGAAGGAGGTTATGTTTTCACCCCTCTCTGTCTGTTAGGTCACCGAAATAGGTGACCCTTATTGTCAGTAATTCTGTCTGTTTGTTTGGATGTTTGTTCGTTTGTCATCAGCGTAATTGGTAGTAAACGTGGGCGGATTTTAACCAAACTCGGGTGGTTGGTACATCTTATGACCAAGTGCTTTGGAAATTGTGATGGTTGCTAGGGACGCTTTGGTTCCCTAGCAACAACCGAAAAACCTTCAAAATCGGTACCGTTCACACGAAATCAATTCCAAAAGCCATGATCCCACATAGCGTTATGAAATTTGGCACGAATGATCTACAGGTGATGCTCTATCAAATATATTCCGGTTTTTGTGATATATGGAATACTTTACCCGCAGCGCCCCCTACAATTAGGGTATGCGCGAAAATTGGCGAAAATTGAAGGCCCCCTAGCGACCAGGTGAGTTCATCGATACGAATGAAACTTTGCAGGTTCAAGGTACTCAATGAGTACTACAACTTTGCCTCAGGACATATTGACCGATTTCGCTTAGGTCAGGGGTCAAAGGTCAATTAGTGCAAAAATCGATAATATGCGAGAGCTGGAGGTGCCTTCGCGCCAAATGCTATTCCTCCTAGGGTGATGGTCGGATGGTCATGAAAATTCACACCAATCGTCTGGAATACATTGTGCACAAACGATCGAGCCGGATTTTCGATTTAGATCTTCGTTCACCCACAGCACCCCCTCGAACTTTGGGGATTTCCGATTTCAAACCGCATTTTCGGTACTTTTCATTCAAATGGATACCGAGTAGTTATCAGTAGATGGAACTGGATGATATTTGATATGCATAATCTTAAGGTGATTCCCTATCCGCTATATGACATCCATTTTGCTCTATATCTTATAGTTTCCATGCTCGGCGACCCATCGCCGCCTACCGGCTTGTTTGTTTGTCTGTTTGTCTGTGTGCAGGATATCTCAAAAAGTGGTGTACAGATTCGGATGAGACTTGGTGGACAGGTTGGGTGTGTGACACGGACGAATTGTTTCGATTTTCGTGAAGATCTGAATCCGCATTCGGATATGAGAGTTATTTAATTTTTAATCGATTCTTCACCATTGAAAGATGGGGCTGAAAACGATATACGGCATGATATTTCAAAAAGTTTTTGGACTCGATATGTTTCACTGGATTGGGCATTGCATGGCGGAAGTATGCGCTCTATCGACTGCCCTTCTGGTTTGGAACTGTTTTATGTGCACGGCTAGTGGAATTTTATTTTCGTCCACGAAAAACCGTGAATATGTGAAGCACAGGACCGCAAATGTCAAAGCAGGTTTCATTTTGTAAACCGTGAATAAGCGGGGTCTACGAATAGCGAATCAACGAATAGTGGGATCTGACAGTATATTATAAAAAAACAAACATAATGTGTGCAAAGATTCTGGAAAGAGCTGGAGTTCAGGATAGTAGAACAAGGCAATTAGAAGGTATGAGGAGAGAGCTGTATACTGTAGATTGGGAGAAGCTAACAAGAGGGCAGTCAGAATCAGAGAAATGTGAATCTTTCAAGGAGAAAACGTACAATGTGCAGAGTATTCGAATGAGGTGTAAAGCCATATGTAGAAAGAGACCAGGGTGGTTGAGCAAGAGTGCGAGTAACGACAAGTAGAGGGCATTTATCAGGTTCAAAATAACAGGACTGGAGTCAGATTCGTATAAGTATAGGTGCAAACAGAGGCTAGTTAAGAAAATAACAAACCAGGCCAACAAAAGAATGTGAGAAGGATATGGCCAGGAATATTAAACGTAATAACAAGTCATTCTTTAAATACATAAGGGGTAAAGAACAGGTTTTATGCACATCTTTTTTTGCGTGTGCACATCTTATAGAAATACAAAACCCAGTAGAGCAGGGAGATTGCCATCAGCAAGCCTTTTATTCAATCAGCATTCTGTCCTTGCCATTGAGAGAAAGGGAGTAAGTGGATGAAGCATCTCATCAAAGAATTGTGGCCCTTGAGACTAAATTTCAATCTGATTTGCAATTACATTACATGACAATCAAAAATCCTTCATTTGACAATCTGGCATATCAAAAATTGCAATACTGTGTACAAATGTTGCATCGTTGTCTTGGTGTATCGAGTCGCATAACCTTGGAAGTTAGATCAAAATACATTTTGAATAAATGTATGAAAGAAATCAGTGTTTTCTACAGACACAGGTGTTGAAGGTGTTCTCTTCCCACAGATGTTGAATGCTCTCTCAATACACCATTGCAGAAACATTATCTGAAAAAAAATTTTATTCTATTAAAAATACCCTATTCTGTGGTTCTGACCTAACAACGGATCATTCATTGATTTATATTAACAGCTCAAAGACTATAACGACATTCGGTAGAGCGCATACCTCCCCAGGCTGAACCGTTTACGTTTTGTATCCTTCTGATAAACTGCATCTGAATCCAGACCTCCAAAATCTAATCGGCTTGTTCTTGTCACCTACCCAAACCAACCACCAAGTTTCGTCCCAATCCGTCCATAACTTTTTGAAACATCGTGCTATATATTGTTTTTGGCCTCTCACTCAATGGTGAAGAATGACTTTTTTAATTTTTAAAAAAATTCTCATATCTGGATCTGCATCTTCACAAGAATTGAACCAATTCTTCTTTGTCCCACACCCAACCTATCCAACAAGTTTTAGCCGAATCCGTCCACAACGTTTTGAGATATCGTACTATATATCGTTTTGGCCCTATCTGTCAATAGTGAAGAATCACTTAAAAATTCAAGGATCCGGATCCGGATCTTTATCAAAAGCGAATCCATTCTTCCTTGACACACACCCAACACGTCCACCGACTTTCGGTCGAATCCATCCACAACTTTTTGAGATATATCCTGCTCACAGACAGACAGATGTGGAAACGTAACCTTTGTCCACTTTTGATGACAGAGGTAATAATACTCATATGTGGAAACACGGACCATACCCATGGGCGCTCATCTGGTAGCGGCTGGACAAGATAACCAGGAATCACTGGTAAGCATGGATGACCCACAAAATATATAACGGAGAAGAAAGTAAATACCTATGGTTTTTTTTTGATGCCATGAACAAACCTTGGTACATCGTGGGTGATGAAGATTGTGGTGAAGTTTCATCGAAGTTGTTTTTGTCATTTCTGAGAAGAAAGCAAATACCTATTTTTGGGGGAAACCCCAGAAGATCCCCTTAAGGACCGATTTTTTTTTAAAGCTATGAACAAAATTTAGTACGTACACAGTGATGAACGTTGTGGTAAAGTTTCATCGAGAAGATAAAGTATGTGTAGTTTCAGAGAAGTTGCAAGTATTTGTGGATGGACAGACGGACGGCGCGCCATCCCATAAGCTCCCAGGAACTACGTTCCTGATGAGCTAAAAATGTGGAATGTGAAATGGCTTTTACACCTCATCCTACTGTCCTTCATTATTTGTGAAGAAAATCAAGAGAAGGAAAGGAAAACAATGTATAATTTAAACCATAGTTTGAATCATCTATCTTCCATAGTAATCACAAATATATCTGGGTATAGGCAATTATGTATGGCTGTCAAGATATATATATTGTTGTGGTTACCAAATTCGCAAACCACCATTCAGGTCCCTTAGGTGAGGTATCTCGGCAAGTATATGTGTAGTTAGGCCCAAACCCGTTGTCTAGTGGGAATACATGTCATTTATGCGAGCTGCGACTCTTCAGGATAGCCGTTTTTCTTTTACTATCTTTATTTTGGACCAACCGCCATGATTACCACCACAACCACAACATCAACCACCAACCACAACGCCGCTTCACCACAACCGCCACGACCTTCACGTCACACCTCGCAACCGTAGCATCGCCACCGTTCTTGCCCCGCTGTGGGTACCGGTGTTGGACTCGTGCAGGGCGCACGTCGAACAGCGTGTACAAAATCACGGATTTTGTGCTTCAAAAACGGATCAAAAACGACACACGCCCACTTTTTGCCGTCCAATCGGTGAGCGAGGGGCGATTTGGCCCCGCCTCCAGGACGATCGATATATGCAAATTTGTGGATCAAAAAGCCTTCACGCCCACTTTTTCTCGGGCCAATGGGGAGCGAGGTGAAAGGTCAAAGGGAGGGGGTCAAGGGGGAAGCTACGGGGGGATAAAAGGGCCGTGTTCGTCAGTCAGAGCAGTGTGGAAGTCTGGAGCCCGAAGCCTGCAGTAGCTGGAGAAGCTGAAGAGAGTCGAACGAGGAGAGCCCAAAGAAGAGTCCAGGGTGGAGAGTCCAGAGGCGGAGAGGCGGCAGCGGCGAAGGCAGACGAGGGGGTGCTCGCGACGGTGCCGGGAGCTGCACGCCCGAGGAAGGCCGGCAGCGCAACCTGGCCGAGGTGGAGACGCACACCAGGGATAATAAAGATCCTCTATACCCCGAGCATCAGCAACCCCCTCCTGTTTCCCCCCGCGCTGAGATAGTGCGACCAAGGGGGCCCCTTTCCCACCCCCTGCCAGACACTGTCCGCGAGGCCCGCGGAGTGAGGCGCCATCGCCGCTCCGCGTCTCATCACCAGACGGGTAGGCGCGACCCGGTCTCGGCCTCAGGCCCGCCTCATTCTTGGGGGTATTCTTTTCCTTGGTTTTGGGTATGTGTTGTCGGCGCCGTCTGTGAAGTAGAATTGTATAAGTGTTGCCGTGTGCTCGGTAGTCGGTATTAGCTCTGCATTGTTTTCGCTTTTATATTTGCTTTTTGTGTAAATGGAATTGTGTTTTTTTCTGTGTGCATTTGGTGGAATTGTATTTGTGTGCTTCCCGTGTGCCGCGAATAAATGTGCTTTATTATTGAACTGTTAAAAAAAAAAAAAAAAAGTGTTGCGGTATTCGCGCCCGCCGGCGTGCTGACGGCCACGTAACTCGAATCGCGGCACGTCGCCCACCGGACGGACAATCCAGTCGTGACCCTCTCGGACTAACACCGGGAACCAGTCACGGGTGGACCTTTCGGTCTCACCGCGATCGAGCCAATCAGCCCCCGCGTGGGATAGGGTTGCTCGCCAAATTCGACCTACCTAAGTACCCACGCGGAGGGTAGACCGGGCGATCGCACCTCGCCGCAGGTCGACTTCGGACACGGGCCACTGAAGCGACCCGTTCCGTACTATCAGAATAACCGAGCGGTGTTATCGTCGACCTCGACGGTTCGATTAATTATCGGGCGTATTCAGCCCACTACCAACCCTTTACGTGAAGCAAGATGAGGATTCAATGGAGGAAAAGACGAAGCGAAGCGGGAGAACAGTTCAATAATAAAGCACATTTATTCGCGGCACACGGGAAGCACACAAATACAATTCCACCAAATGCACACAGAAAAAAACACAATTCCATTTACACAAAAAGCAAATATAAAAGCGAAAACAATGCAGAGCTAATACCGACTACCGAGCACACGGCAACACTTATACAATTCTACTTCACAGACGGCGCCGACAACACATACCCAAAACCAAGGAAAAGAATACCCCCAAGAATGAGGTGGGCCTGAGGCCGAGACCGGGTCGCGCCTACCCGTCTGGTGATGAGACGCGGAGCGGCGATGGCGCCTCACTCCGCGGGCCTCGCGGACAGTGTCTGGCAGGGGGTGGGAAAGGGGCCCCCTTGGTCGCACTATCTCAGCGCGGGGGGAAACAGGAGGGGGTTGCTGATGCTCGGGGTATAGAGGATCTTTATTATCCCTGGTGTGCGTCTCCACCTCGGCCAGGTCGCGCTGCCGGCCTTCCTCGGGCGTGCAGCTCCCGGCACCGTCGCGAGCACCCCCTCGTCTGCCTTCGCCGCTGCCGCCTCTCCGCCTCTGGACTCTCCACCCTGGACTCTTCTTTGGGCTCTCCTCGTTCGACTCTCTTCAGCTTCTCCAGCTACTGCAGGCTTCGGGCTCCAGACTTCCACACTGCTCTGACTGACGAACACGGCCCTTTTATCCCCCCGTAGCTTCGCCTTTGACCCCCTCCCTTTGACCTTTCACCTCGCTCCCCATTGGCCCGAGAAAAAGTGGGCGTGAAGGCTTTTTGATCCACAAATTTGCATATATCGATCGTCCTGGAGGCGGGGCCAAATCGCCCCTCGCTCACCGATTGGACGGCAAAAAGTGGGCGTGTGTCGTTTTTGATCCGTTTTTGAAGCACAAAATCCGTGATTTTGTACACGCTGTTCGACGTGCGCCCTGCACGAGTCCAACACCGGTACCCACAGCGGGGCAAGAACGGTGGCGATGCTACGGTTGCGAGGTGTGACGTGAAGGTCGTGGCGGTTGTGGTGAAGCGGCGTTGTGGTTGGTGGTTGATGTTGTGGTTGTGGTGGTAATCATGGCGGTTGGTCCAAAATAAAGATAGTAAAAGAAAAACGGCTATCCTGAAGAGTCGCAGCTCGCATAAATGACATGTATTCCCACTAGACAACGGGTTTGGGCCTAACTACACATGTACTTGCCGAGATACCTCACCTAAGGGACCTGAATGGTGGTTTGCGAATTTGGTAACCACAACACTACCCCCTCCCCTTTTTACAGACTCGTCCCGAGTCGTCAAATTTTCGTGTGCCATCATGTGTAGTTTTCCCCTAGTACATTTTACCTACGGATCCCTGAGTGCGACATTCATGGTATTCGTGTCCCCAAAATAAATAACCTGAGGGCTGCGTAACTATCTAAACAAACTCACTCACACGGACGACTTAAATAAAATTGCCGGCGCTAAGACATACATGCCGGGGGCGCACTCATATTTACAGTACATCTTAACCTTAACTTACAAATTTTACACTAAACCATGGCCCAGGATCATTGAACTCTGCAAAAGAAAGCAGTTAGCAGGGAGCCAGGCTGCCCGCATGCAGTCTCTGGCTCAAAACAATGCAGGTGACAGGGAACGTGGCTGGCTGCTCACACGCAGTCCAAGGCCTTCCCTTTTGAACTGAACTCAGTGAACCACAACGGTGCTTGGGCTGCACAAACGCAGTCTCCGTGCCAGCTCAAGTGGCACACGCAATGAACACAACGAATGGATGGATGAATGGATGGACCGAATGCAGTGAACCACAACGGTGCATGGGCTGCACAAACGCAGTCTCCGTGCCAGCTCAAGTGGCACACGCAATGAACACAACGAATGGATGGATGAATGGATGGACGCAAACACGGTGCACGGGCCGCCACTGCAGGCCCGTGTTGTAGCTGCCAACAGGGCAGTTCTCGCAGCTTGCAAACTGTTGCCTTGCGGATCCTGGCGCACATGGAAATGAACAGGGGGGGGGGGGCAAAGCGAAAATTGAACGGGGCTGGTGAACGTGGGCAGTGGGCATGCCATGGCAAAGGCAGCAGGCAAACACAGCCCGCAGAAGAAGGCCGCTGCAGGCAAACACAGCCGGCAGATGAACTGGCCGGCACAGGCCTTGAAGAAAAAACAGCCAGCCGGCAGATGAAGTGGGCCGGCACAGGCCTTGCAGCACAGCAGCTGCAGACGATCCAGCCGGCACAGGCCTCGCAGCACACAGCCAGCAGATGAAGCTGGCCAGCTTTTGCCGTCAGTGGAGGTTGGTGGAGGGAGTGCGGTGGTGCTGGCCACTTGGAAGGCGGGCTCGGACCTACCTACCTGTCTCCCTCCCAACCTATCGCCTTTGCCTGTCACTGTACATACCCACTCCCTTAATTTGTCAAACGCCAATTTAGCCCCAACTTATTTTTTTGTTGTTTTTATTTTTACTTCCCCTCTATAAATCGTCCCCTAACCCCCTTTATCGTCTTTGTTCGGCTAACCTATCCTGTCACCTATCCTACTCCCAAACCCTACGTTCCCTTCCCGGAGGGGAATAAGGGAGAGCTAACGTCCTGTGTCGAGGCCCAACTCAAGCCTCAGAATGGCCTCCCCAGAGTTCGGCGATCTATAACCCAAAGTGGGTCCAGCGGCCCACAACGAGAGCGAGGGGATGGATGGTGCGGAGGGGTACATCTCCTAATCTACCCTAACCATTTAACTGTTAAACTACCCCGGGGCTTTCAACAAGCGCCTCTCGCTTAAACTATTGGTTCTAACAACCCAGATTCCCGTCGCCTGTGTTGGTGTCCTTACAATTTCGGGCCTCGCCCCCCAATTTTCTCTCCGTGCCCTCACACGGTCTCCTGGCTGGGACACGTGGCTCCCTTTGGCAGGCACGACCCTCTGCCGAATCTCCCGCTATGGCACCCCCGGGCACTACACTGCCTCCGAGCCTACCAGCTCCCTAACACCGGGGAGTGCCCCCCATGGCACCTCCCCTGAAACGCACACGTGGCAGGCCGGCCTCCCGGGCCCCTTTCCGAGGGTCACCCGTGCCCACAACACTGCCCACGCGGCTAATGGCGCCCCGGGCCCCCGCACCAAGCAGGCGCACCCGTGCCCACTACTCTATCCCGGCCCCCCATGGGCCCATGGCCTACCGCGGCCGACGAGCCTGGTGCCCGGGGTACCCACTCAGCGATACTCACCTTTCGCAGCCACGCTCCCAAGCCCGTCAACAGGGCTCCTGCACCCCTCCAAATGGGTCTCGAGCCTACTTCCTCACCAACAACAAAACGACTTCCATTTTTCAATTTGACTAACCCAGCTAACTCACTCTACACTGACCCCGGGGTCCCTTGGGCGGGAGTCACTCCTCCCCCCAATCACTCATCGCACCATGCATTCCCCATTCACTCCACACACACAGACCCTCTGGCCTCACTCACTCATCATGCACATGCTTCACAACTCGCCAACTCTTCAACACACACGCCACTGAACTCTGCCATCCTCCTATCTGCATCCCCTAACTAGCTCGTGCTCCCACGTCGTCCCTTAAACTAAAGCACGTTCCTTTTAACACTACGTAGCTAAACTACGTCCCCTCTACACATTCACTGTCTGTCTCTGTCTCCAAATAAATCATTTTATTTCCCAACCTAAATCTGGCTACAATCCCTCTACCTAATCCATTCCACGGACTCCATGAGGTCTTACCCCTGCCCCATGAAGTCGGTCTAACTAAGCTAACCCTTCCCCCTAACTAGTTTTCATCCTGTGCCCAGGCCAAGGGGGTCTTCCACCCCTTTGCCCAGGAATCCTGTGCACCCGAAAGTGAGGCTTGCTTCTTTTTTTTTTTTTTTCTTCCCATGCGCAGCACCAGCGCGGCGACTCGCGCATTTTGCACTTTGCAACTGCCCGTGACGTCATGCAGCTGCACGTGTTCCTCGTCCCTCCTTGGACGGGACCATCCGGCAGAGATACCCCTCCTGCCGGATTCCAACCCCACGTGCAGCCATGACGTCACCGTGCGCATATAAAAAAAAACACAAGCCACACGTCTCGAGGGGTTCCCCACGCGAACACATGTGCTCTGCCCGTTGGAGCTTAACACACACGATCGCGTGGAGAACCCGTCCGGTCCAAATCCGTAGTCCTGCCTAAACTTTGTCCGTCCGCGGGATCGGCAAATCCACCGCGTGCGTTTCCGGACCGGGACTTCACTCTCGCAAGCGAGCACGTGGTGGTCTCGTGCGTTGCACAGCACGAACCGCGTGCTCACTGCTGGGCGAACCCGGCACGGTCCCCGAAATAGCTACAGCCGCTACTCGGCTTTCTCTCTTCTGTCGCCTTCGTCGTCGCCATTCAACCCACGCACACCTGCGTGTTACGACGCACACAGTCCACTCCATCACATTCACACGGGGAGACGCGGCTGCGTGCTCCCGCATGCCAACCGACATCTCCCTCACATACCGCTCTCTCACACACACGGTCTCCCTTGCACACAGCGACCTTGCACACGGCCGTTCACTCACGCGTGCCTCACTACTCACACACCGTGCCTCACTCACACACGCGGGGGCACACACCCGCGGTGCCTCACTCACACACACGGCGACACTCATACACGGTGCCTCATCCACACACGCGGGGGAACTCAACCGCGGTGTCTCATCCATACTCCGTGCCTCACTCACACATACGGGGGCACTCACCCGCGGTTCCTCACCCACACACGCGGGGGCACTCAACCGCGGTGCCTCATCCACACCCGGCGTGCTGGGAAGCCCGCACTCTGGCACCATCGCCACCACACCACTCACACACGGGGTCGCTTCCACACACGGTGCCGCACTCACACCTTGCACCACACGCACAGGGACAACCACACTGGGGATTTGTGTCCCCACAAGGGTCTCCGGGGCCTCTACACCCCCCAAGCTCTCCGTGCACCCGTCCACAGCACCCGTCCCCTCAACCTCGCAAAGCACGACCGAACCCACCTGGTCGTGACTCGCCTCAAGGGGGCATACTCCCTCCCCTCGTTCCTGGAGGAGGCCATCCAGGTGCTCGCACTGGGTCTCTACCCAGTCCGCCAGCTCACCCCCATTATCCTCCACTACCTCCGTGTGTGTGTGTGCGTCACTTACCCTGTCCTCACCGTGCAGTCTCTCCTCTATCGTTCCCTTCCCGGCGACCGTCACTGCCAACTCTTCACCCTTTACCTCCCTTGTCTCCACTATTATTTCCGTTGTCACGGCCTTCATGCCCGCCTGCAGGCATCGGCCCATGTTCTGCGTCTCACCCCGGAACTTTTTCATTTCCTCCTTCATTTGCTGTGTATTCGCATCCATCTTTTCGATCATTTGTTTGTTCATGCCTTTCATTTCGTTTGTATTTGCATCCATTTTTTCGATCATTTTCTCAAACATTTCCATCGTCCGATCCGTGGGCGAATTCGCACGTGGGGGCCGTTTGTCCGCCACCCCAGCCACTGCGCCCATTTCGAACTCTGGGTTCAGTTGGGGGAGTTCATGTTCCTGCACAATCAACATTTCCTGCTCGGGGATTCCATCCTGGACCATGGATTCTACACATTCTACATCCATTTCTAATACCCCCGGCTCCCGCTCGCCTTGAGACGCCATCTTGCTTCTCGTGAAGGGTTAATTTAACTCGCTCGTAATTTGGAGGGAATCGGGGGTCGCTTCTCTCACCCCTGGACCGATTCCCGTGAATTTAGCCGGAGACAGGAGAGCCCGTTTTCCTGTTCTCCGATACCAGTGCCGCGAGGAGGGCGATGAATTTGTATCCCACTCCTGACACCAGTGTTGGGGTATTCGTGCCCGCCGGCGTGCTGATGGCCACGTAACTCGAATCGCGGCACGTCGCCCACCGGACGGACAATCCAGTCGTGACCCTCTCGGACTAACGCCGGGAACCAGTCACGGGTGGACCTTTCGGTCTCACCGCGATCGAGCCAATCAGCCCCCGCGTGGGATAGGGTTGCTCGCCGAATTCGACCTACCTAAGTACCCACGCGGAGGGTAGACCGGGCGATCGCACCTCGCCGCAGGTCGACTTCGGACACGGGCCACTTAAGCGACCCGTTCCGTACTATCAGAATAACCGAGCGGTGTTATCGTCGACCTCGACGGTTCGATTAATTATCGGGCGTACTCAGCCCACTACCAACCCTTTACGTGAAGCAAGATGAGGGTTCAATGGGAGAAAAGACGAAGCGAAGCGGGAGAACAGTTCAATAATAAAGCACATTTATTCGCGGCACACGGGAAGCACACATATTCAATTCCACCAAAAGCACACAGAAAAAAAAGAAAACACAATTCCATTTACACAAAAAGCAAATATAAAAGCGAAGACAATGCAGAGCTAATACCGACTACCGAGCACACGGCAACACTTATACAATTCTACTTCACAGACGGCGCCGACAACACATACCCAAAACCAAGGAAAGAATACCCCCAAGAATGAGGCGGGCCTGAGGCCGAGACCGGGTCGCGCCTACCCGTCTGGTGATGAGACGCGGAGCGGCGATGGCGCCCCAACTCCGCGGACCTCGCGGACAGTGTCTGGCAGGGGGTGGGAAAGGGGCCCCCTTGGTCGCACTATCTCAGCGCGGGGGGAAACAGGAGGGGGTTGCTGATGCTCGGGGTATAGAGGATCTTTATTATCCCTGGTGTGCGTCTCCACCTCGGCCAGGTCGCGCTGCCGGCCTTCCTCGGGCGTGCAGCTCCCGGCACCGTCGCGAGCACCCCCTCGTCTGCCTTCGCCGCTGCCGCCTCTCCGCCTCTGGACTCTCCACCCTGGACTCTTCTTTGGGCTCTCCTCGTTCGACTCTCTTCAGCTTCTCCAGCTACTGCAAGCTACGGGCTCCAGACTTCCACACCGCTCGGACTGACGAACACGGCCCTTTTATCCCCCCGTAGCTTCGCCTTTGACCCCCTCCCTTTGACCTTTCACCTCGCTCCCCATTGGCCCGAGAAAAAGTGGGCGTGAAGGCTTTTTGATCCACAAATTTGCATATATCGATCGTCCTGGAGGCGGGGCCAAATCGCCCCTCGCTCACCGATTGGACGGCAAAAAGTGGGCGTGTGTCGTTTTTGATCCGTTTTTGAAGCACAAAATCCGTGATTTTGTACACGCTGTTCGAC
>NC_140966.1:13858332-13873332 GCF_056783735.1 Eptatretus burgeri
CTCTCAAAACTTGGTTTATTTATCAATCTCGAAGCTTCTTTCCAAGATGTTGCGAATCTAATGTTTTGCCTGTTTCTAACATTTTCCATAGTCTTTCCAAATACAGCATTATTCATTAATTTATAAAAGTCCCCTTCAAATTTTACTTTTGTATTTGCTCTCATATCTGTATTGAATTGAATATACTTTTTCACCCAAGGACTTTGTTTAAATTTTAAAACTCTATGAATTTTAGCTACTCTCAATCCTTCTCTCAAAAACTGTTTTAAGCTTCTCTGATGCAAAACATATCCCTCTTTATCATAGAATGTTGTTAATAACTTTTCTGTTGATTTACCTTTAATATTAAAACTTTTATGATAATCACTTAACCATTCTTTCTTTGGAGTTTCTTTCTCACATGCAAAAGGAAGATCTTTATGCTTATTATGAAGATCACTCGGGTACCTCAAATCAACTTCAAAATAATAACCTTCTTCTTCGTCATTCAATTCCTCTTGAGAAGAAATAACAATATTCATCAAAGCCTTTTCATAATTCTTTTCTTCCACCCACTCTAATTTACCATAAGGTAGAGATTGAGACATTGCCCATCCATACAAATTATTAGCATCAAAATACATCAAATAATTACTATCTTTTTCACTATCATAATTTGGGAGATATTTATTATTTGCTTTAGCATATCTTTTTGAACATACTTGTGATATTCCACCTCTCTTGGACTTCTCAATCATCAAAAGCATATCCACATCACTGATTAAATCTATATCTTGTTTTGTCATTTTCAACATTGCACTCCAAGCTAAACCAGGAGCTGTGAAATAGTGGGCAGGATCTAATCCATAACAATTTTTATTATGACAGAGTGATCTAAAAGCTTCAAACACATCAGCTAACAATAAAACATCTGTTTTTAGATATAAATCGTGATATTCTCCAAGGTTCTTTATCTTAAATATTTTCCATATTTCTTGTGCGTGTTTATATTCCTTATCACTTATCTCTTCTTCATAAAGGTTATTATAGAAACTTTCTTTTGAAGGAAGTTGTGTTTCTTTAAATCTCATAAATGAATCCATATAATCATAAGGATAAATTCCCTTACTTGTAAGAATTTTCTCTTTACTTTGAATTTCATTCCTTGTTTGAATTTCCTCTCTCGTAAGAATTCCTTCTTTAATCAGAATTTCATCTTTAATCTGAATTTCCTCTTTAGTGAGAATTTCCTCTTTTGGAAAGAATGAATTAAGATTTGGAAAAGAGTCTGTGGAGCTTAGATTTGATGCGAGGTAGGCTAGTGGTGTTCCCATAAACTTGTAAGAATCTAAAAACCTAATACGAGTTATAGGTTTTGTGAATATCATTTTTGAAAATGAAATATACTTTTGACTTGTGTTTGTTATAGCAGAAATATTCCCTGGTGTTTTTGAAAGTTCATTTATAAATAGATGTGTATCATAGTTGGCGCTGTTGTGAAGAAAGACTGGAATAAAAGAAGGTAATTTATAATTAAGATTACAACAGGAATGAGCGGGACCTCTATATTTACCAGTAAGATGACAATGGTCTCTAACTTTAAACTCCTTAATTTCCCCTCACAAATATGACAGATATTGTTCATTCTAAATTCTAATTTTTCTTCTTTGGTTAATTTCATCGGTTCATTTGTTTCTTTCATTAATTTAGTGAGTCTTATACAATCCTTTTCTAATCGTTTTACAAACTCTTGTGAAGCATTTTTTCCACGATAATGTTCAAGTTTGTTATACTTTTCTCCAACAGATGATTTGATATAATAACAAAAACCACAAGGAATATGTTTTTGATATTTATTTGTATATGGTTCTTTTGGATTAGGAGAAGCAGTATTTATCTTTTTAAGGATACATTCAAAATCAGCGTATATCACAAATGGGTGCATGATAGATTTATTATAATCTTCAAAATAAATCTTTTCACCAGGTTTAGGCATTGTAATTACAGCTGATTTATGATTACTACAATATTTTGAATGTTGTTCTAATCGTTCTTTTGTATGAAATGAATTAAGACATCGCTTACAAGGATATATTTTGTTTGCTGTTCTGAATACCTGAGAAGAGATTAATCTTGATAAATTATTGATGTATGTGTAATGTGAATTCTTTCCAACACTAAAATATAAAAGGTCAATGTGTGTTTCTTCATTTTTATAGTTGTTTGAAATTTTTAATATTTGAACTTTGTTTGTATCCGTTAATCCATATACATTAATAGAAAGATTATTCTTTTTCTCAAATTTAGGAATATCTGTTAATGGCATTGGGAATTTAAAATCTTTAATGTCCAAGGTATTCTCATATTTCATATATTGTTTTACTCTTTCTGAATTACATTTTGGTGGATGTAAGTGAGCAAGAACAGACCAGAGAAAACATTTATTATCATTGTTCTTAATATTAACAACTGCCTTCTTTAGTTTTATTTCTTTTGGTAATTCAATATAAGAAGAAGCTTTAAGAGGGTTTGATTTTAGAATGTGTATATCTAAAAAGATGATTTTTTAAATATTGAATCCACTTCCTACCACTGTATTATCAACATCCTCCTCTTGTCTTGATAGTTCTTCATAAACCCCACTATTCAAAAAATCTTGAAATGATGTTATAAAATGAAGATCTGTTCTCATATAAGGAGTTTGTTCTTCATCTTGTCTTTTCATATTCATTTTCACTCCCATATAAAACTTTAAAGTTTTTATTTCTTTTAATGTCTTTTTAATAAATTTTTCAACATCGGGTTTCACTATTTCAATTGATTCAGCTATTGATGATGGACTGGGTTCTCCAAATTGAAAAATCCTTATTTTTATATGCCCTTTAAATGCCTCATCAGTGTTTTTAATATAATAGTCTCCCTTTACTTTAAACTCATTTTTCTTGTGTTTTTGTGATTGAAGATGTTGATTATAACTACTCTTCAAAACATCCTTTGAACAGATATCACAATGTTTTCTTTCCAACTCAAGAGGAGATATTTGATGAAATAGATTAAATGTGTGTTTGTTGGTTCGGAGGTGTTTTCTATAATGTTTATATTCGTGATTACAAACATCGCAGTACGTTGTATTCACCATATTTATAGAATAAAACTTTGCTTAAACTAAAATTTTCTTGATGAAAATTTCGTTTAATTTATAGGTGAATCTGTGCTTAAAAACATTTTATCCTCCAACTTTTTCACTTAATAAATACAATGTTTCAAGACACAAAAGACAAGTTTCAATCAATCTCTTCATCTGTTAAAGATACTGAGAAATATGTCAAGGATGTAAAATTGAACAAAGATAAATATAACAACTATTGGGTAAAAACTATTATGGTAAATAATATGAGTTCTTCAATTTCCTTCAGTGGAAGGGCTTTTAGTATACCTGGTAGAACATCAATTAAAGTATCTCTAACAAAAGTTTCTCCTCTCCTTCTAGTAATATATTCAAAACTAGAAAAAGCAATGAAACAAGAAAAAGTATCAAAGAACAAAAACCTTATGGATGAAGCTTTAGAAAGAAAAGATAAGACCATCTGTAATATGCAAGGAGAAATTTGTATTTTTTTCAACAACCCTAAAGATGTAAATCTTGATGAAATAAAGGATGTTAATATATCAGGTGAAATGACATTTCGTTCAATAGTAGTTAACGATAATTTTAAAATTACCTTTAATATAAAAAATGTTGTCGTTGAATCTGATAATGAAAAAAAGTATATCGATATCGATGGTAATATACAACTAAAAGTATAGATGAATTTCAGTTTAAGTAAAGTTTTACTTTATAAATATGCTAGACTTTCCTGATTCTCCATATGACAAATTTGAGAATTGTCCTGCGTGTGAAAGACAGGGATTAAACACAGAGTCAAAAGCCTATAAACAATGTATATTCTGTGATTATCTTCTAATTAATGATAATAAAAAATATAAAAAGGAAAATAATTCTTTTAGATTTACACCAAAAATGAATTACTTTACAAGATTGATTAGAGAAATGAATGTAAAGTATGAGGATGATAACACACCTTTCCTTACAAGAGAAGAAACTGAACGTATAAGAGAAATGTTCAAAGGATTGTTGTTGTATATTATTCATGGATGTAATTTTCAGGGAAATATCAACACAAGATATTGTATAAATAAAATAATGGATTATCTTGAAATTAAACCTGAACTTAGGATAAAATATAGAGTTTCTAAAAAAGCCAATAATAAATTAAATAACCTGTTTTTCAAATATATAAATGAATGATTTTTTACCTATTTGGGAAAATAAGATAAAATTTAACAACCATAAAAATCTCCCAAATTCATTAAGATGTCTCATAGTTGGTTCAAGTGGATGTGGAAAAACCTGCTTACTTTTAAAAATGCTCCTCACTCCCAACTTTTTAGATTATGATAATTTAATAATTTTCACAAAGTCGAGTTTTCAACCAGAGTATCAACTACTCTCACAAGGTTTTAATGCTGGTCTTCAAAAAGAAGATATAATAGGTTTATTTAAACGTCAAAAAAACCTAAATGATTATAACATTGAAGATATAATTCAACTATTTTGTGATACACAGAGATGTAAAAAGAAATCAAATCTTATAACTTGTATTCTTAGTGATAATACGGATGATATACCGTCTCCCCAAGATTTGGATAAATCAAAAAAGAACCTCGTTATCTTTGATGATTGTGTTAATGAGAGAAACCAAACGGTAATGGACAGCTACTACACAAGAGGGAGACATTCTTCTTGTAATTGTATTTATCTTAGTCAATCGTACTTTCAACTTCCTCGTCGTTCCATCAGAAACAATGCTAATACTTTTATTTTATTCAAGTTAAATTCAATAGATATCAATAATTTTTGGAGAGATAATTGTTCTACATTATGTAGTAAAAAGAAATTTGAGGATTATATGAAGCACACGACTGAAAAATATAAATATATTGTTGTGAAACAAGATGAGATATTAAGGGATATATTTTTTGTTTTATAAACAATTACATATATAAATGACAACTATTATTATAAATCTTGTGGGTAAATCTGCTTCTGGAAAAAACTTTCATAAATCAAGGTTCTTGTGTAGTACAAATGAGAATATTGTAAATTTACTTAAAAACACCCCGTGATACGCATTGTATCAACAACAACTAGAGCAATAAGACCTGGAGAAGTAAAAGGTGAAGATTATCACTATATTTCAGTGGAGGAACATATGCGATTGAGGAATGAAGGACAAATATTTGAGGAGGTTTCTCTTGGTACAACAAAATATTCACATTGTAAGAGTGAGTTAAAGAAACTAAAATCTGGTGGTGTTGGGATATTAGAAACTAATCCAGAAGGAACGAGACAAATTATTAAATATCTGAGCGGAGTGAAGATTTTATCATTCGGTTTTGATGTTGATGAAGAAACTCAACACAAACGTATGAAAAGCAGAGATGCAAGGATTAGTGAAGAAGAAATTACAACTCGCATTAATGTTAATAAAGAATTTGATGAAATATTTAAAGAAAAGGATTTATTTGAACACATCTACTTGAATGATGAAGAAAAGGAAAATTTCCCTGTTGATCTTTACAATTCATTAAATGATATTTTACAATAAATAAATGGATACAAAAGAAAGAGCAAGAAGATTTAAGGAACATCAAGAGTTGGTTTCAAAAGTTGTAAAACAACAGGAAGACATAAAGAAGAAACGCAGACAGAAACTAACGGGCGAAGAAGCATTTGAAAAAACAAGAGAAATTTTTTAAACCACTTTTAAAAACTTCCCAAGAAAAAATGAAAGATGTTTCCACAGTTCCCACAGTAGAATATACTCCTAGAAAGCTTCAAATGTTAAAAGATTTCAGTCAAATGACGGAGGAAGAATTAGAGCATTTAGGAGAATTAGAATATGATGATGAAGGTTTATTTCAACAACTGGAAGAGATTAATCAACCCCTGATTATATTGTGAATGCTGTTCAAAACAATGAATATTCAGCGGATTCAAAAACCAAAGCAGGACTCATTCCAACAGAACAACCAGCAATATTTCATCTTGTTCAAGAAAAGGTATTGATATTTAATGATGAATTAAGGTTCTTAAGTTCTGCTCAACCCCCTGTTAAACTAACTCCGAGATTAATGTTTCTTCTCACAAAAGATGGAAGACAAGGTTCAACTGTGAGGGATGAATCAAAGTATATTGATAAACCATTGGATATGGAAAATAATGATGATAGAGTATATATTGATTTGCTGAACACTCTAAATTATAAGGTTATTCTTTCTGGTAAAAGTAGGAAGAATGAGAAGGAGAAACACATTATTCAGGCTTTAAGTATCCTTGGTTCAGGTATTAGTTTTCTTCCAAATGACCCATCGCAATTAGTTAATAGACTGTTATTGTTGTTCGGCAGTAAGAAGGCTGGAAATAACAATTGTTTTAATGAAGCATCAGCCATTTTAGACCAGTTGATGAACATGAAAATAATTAATAAATCTCAATATAAAGACATTTTAACTCATATTAAATAAGATGAGAAGCACAATCCTGAGTTTTAATTTCACAACAAGCGACCACACATCTTCATTCCCATACCCACTACAACTTGACACAACAAAAGAATATGAGGCATCTTTATTGTCCATGGAGACTTATAATACCTTATTTAATATAACCGAGAAAAATGACAAGTTTAGTTATAATCCGGGAAGTGGATACAAAACGATAACAGTCTCACCCGGAGCATACGAGATTTCTCAAATATCTTCCGAAATTGCTCGTCTTATGAAAGAACAGGGTGATGAACCAAAAAATATTGTTATAAACATTCAAAAACATACTTCAAAATCAACGATTAAAGTTAAAAATAACTACAAGGTTGATTTCACAATTGATAATTCATTTAGAGAGTTATTAGGTTTCTCCTCAAAAAGATTGAAACTAATGGGACGTTTTACAGTGATAATGTCATTCAAATATCCTCAGGAATAAATTCGGTGTTAATTCACTGTGATTTGATTGATGGTGCTTATAATGATGGATTAAAAACAAATACAATATTTTCATTCAGCGCATACTCAACCCCAATTGGTTATAAATTCAATATGGAGCCTAAAAATTTGGTTTATCTACCT
This sequence comes from Eptatretus burgeri, assembly GCF_056783735.1. Taxonomy (NCBI): domain Eukaryota; kingdom Metazoa; phylum Chordata; class Myxini; order Myxiniformes; family Myxinidae; genus Eptatretus; species Eptatretus burgeri. The sequence goes on from NC_140966.1 coordinate 13,865,503, forward strand.
GTGTCAGGAAAAACCATACACAGAGTAAATTTTAGGATAACCGACCAAGATAATCGTGTGATTTCTTTTAATGGAGAAGTTATATCCATCAGAATTCACCTACGTGAAGTTTTTCAATAAATAAATACGATGGTTATTGTGAGGAAGCACGAGTTGGGAAAATATAAAATAATTACAGGGGATGGGATGTTCCTTTCCCCGTACTACAAGGGTGAAGGTATGTATCTTGGTAGAGGATACTATAAACCTAAGAGACAAAGGGGTGTCGGACATCAATTTAGAGGAGATGGGATAATTGATACTCTCATGGGTATTGGTTCAACTATTCTTAAACATAAAGACCTAATTGGTTCAACTGCTTCTGCTGTGGGAAATGTAGCAGGTGCTGTAAAGAGTATAAAAGATGCTCAGAAAGAATCTCATAAATTACAAGCAATAAAAGAAATTAAGAAAGGTAAAACTCAGTTGTCCCCCCAAGAACGACAGAAAATAATTCAAATACTTGGATCAGGGTTTCAAAAGTTTTAACATCTTTTTTCCTAAATAAATACAAGTATGGAAGCAATTGATAGTATCTATGATTTGGATGATACTATTATTATCTCAAACTCCACTAAAAAGAAGATTACTTCAAGGTAAATGCAATAACTGGAACAGACTGGAATACAAATGGTACAAAAAGTTTTGAAATAAATAATCAACAAACCTATTTGAATCTCTCCGAAAGTTTCTTGTTGTGTAAATTTAAATTCACTAAGGCTGGGAATAACACAAACGCTACACTTGTAAATGATTTCTTCTGGAAAATGTTTGATAGTGTGCGATTGTATATTGGAACACAAGAAGTTGAAGCGGTTGATTATGTCTCTGCTGTATCTGAAATGATGAAATTTACACTCTATACATTCAGTGATAGAATGGGAAAGGGGTCTGTCGAAGGTTTTATTCCTGATATGTCAACGGGAACAAACACAGACCCTGGATATATTCAAAGGAAAGGAATGTATAATGATGATACAAAAGCAAAAAATAGTTTTACTGTGGCAGTTCCTCTTAAAGGTATATTTGGATTTTGTGATTATGATAAAGTTCTGTATGGTCTTAAAATTAGATTTCAACTACAAAGGAATGATAATGAAAATAGATTGCTTTTTGGTGTTGGTAATGCTTTTGGTGATCAGAATAAATTTGTAATTGAGGAGATGAGTTGGTATATCAGTGAATATACTCCTAATCTTAAAACAGAAGAGATGTTGAATCGAAGACTTAACTCAAAGAGACCACTCAGTGTATCATACCTCAAAAGAAGATGTCAACACGTTAAACTCAATCAAACTACTTACACGTGGAATTTGGGTGTTCTGGAAGGAAAGCCACGATATCTGTGGATGATTTTTAAAAAGCCAGATGGTGATACTGCGACTGATAAGAATAATGCATTGAGTGATAATGCTAAGGTGAAACAACTTCGCGTTTCTCTAGATGGAACATTTTATCCACGAGATAGATTGGAAATTAATTGGGAAAAAATGATTTTGCTGAAGCATACAAGTCTTACCAAAAGGTGTGTGAAAGTAATGGAAATAAAGAACCTATTTTGGATATGACAGCATTTAAAAGTTTGTATACAATCTATACGTTTGACCTGAGCGCTCAAAAAGAAACTATAAAGTCTAATCGAGTGGATACTTCCCTATACATTGAAAGAGGAGAGAGTGAAGAAGTTGATACATATTGTTTGCTTTTGGAAGAAACAGAATTGCAGATTAATACAGATAATGGTGTGATGATTAGTCTCACATAATTTTTTGTTAAATAAATGAGTGGCAAAGTACCAACTGGGGTATATGTTAATCAAATCAATCTTCATAAACTATCATCTTGTGTTCAAAATCAAAAGCCTTGTACGATTAACGTTAATACAATTCAGAGAAAAGGAGCAGTAAGAATTGATGTTTTGCTCACAAGAGAACAGGTTAAAATCTTGAATGACACTGGCTCACTTAAAATTAAAATGACAAAACCAATGTTGAAAAAATATTCAATAAGAGAGACGAGTGGAGGATTTCTCCCATTTCTAATTCCTTTATTTGCTGGTTTAAGTGCGGTTGGAGCATTGACGGGTGGTATTTCAACAGCGGTCAAAACTGCCAACGAAAGGAAGGCTCAACTCCAGGCTCAAAAGAATTGGAAAGACATAACAAAGAGTTGGAGAAACAAATTAGTGGAAGTGGTGTAATTGTAGATTTTGCTGAAAAACTTGAAGGTCTGCCTGATAAAGCGAGATTGTTAGTTGGAGATATGCTTTCTTCTATAGCACAAGCAGGTGTAAAATTAACGAAAAGAGGTAATGGATTATATCTTTCTAATAAATAAATGAGCATTGATGAGTGGTTGAAAGAATTTGGAAAGAATACAACATCAAATTTACAACTTGCCAAATATTGTAAGAAATTAAAAATTCATAATGTGGTTATTTGTATGAGAGATGAATTAACAAATGTGTCGAAACATACAAAGAATATTATTATGAACTTAGAAGATAATGATGGGAACGGTTCTCATTGGGTTTGTATTTTTAATAGTCAAGACAAATATTATTTTGATAGTTTTGGTCTTCCACCACCTGTTGAAGTCATAAAATTCTTACAGAATGGTGTTTATCAAACATTTCAAGTCCAAGAATTAAATTCCAAGTGTTGTGGTCAATTATGTCTATATGTGTTATTTCAACTCAACAAAAATAAAAAATTTTATGATATTATTTTTAATCTAATATAAATGACTTATGTTGGTAAAGATGGTTCTATCTTTGGTGTATCTCAAGAACTGGATATTGATTTATCAAATTATTACACAAAGGCACAGGCTGAACGACACAAATATAATATAAACAAAAATATTAACATGAAAAATGCTTATAAATTAAAAAATTATCCAAGCCCGACTGACGCGAATGACTTGGTGAGATTAAGCGATTTATCACAATATATATACTTAAATAAAACGGCTGTGTATTCTAAAGATACAGAAGTGTTGATATTATCTCCAGGTCATACAGAATTCACAGTTCGAATTAAAATAAATTTTTATAAAGAAGGGCGTATCGTTTGTATGAGAATAGAACAATGGGGGTATGATATGAATGATTTAGGGTATAATTGGTCATTTAAAATTAACCTCGAAGACCTGGAACAATTAAATCAGTCTCGTAAGGAAGAATATTATCCACTTGGTATCGAGAATGAGTTTTGTGGAGCCACGATTAGTAAACAACAAATAAAAGAATTTAATAAGGGTAAATATAATAATGGTTTTGCCCTTGTTTATCTCATGAAAACAGAAAAAACAGGATTATATATAATAAGTAAGGAAATACAAAATGATTTAACTATGGGAAGATGGGGAGGTGTTTCGTGCTATAATATTATTCTAACATATATTTCTAATACATAAATGACAGCAAGAAGGCTTCAAGAAAATTATCATTTCTGTGTTCAAGCATACCTTCAAGAAAAGGGTATTCGGTATTTTAATAAATATGTTCTACAACATAAGAATGAGGTATTTTCAATAAAAGATTGGCATTATGCTGATGTTGATAAACCAACAACTTTAGATTTAATTAGAATGTTAAATAATGAAAAAATTATAAGGTTAAGAAAAGGTAAGGCTCTTTTAGAAATTCAAAAGAAATTTTATTGGTATCCTGTTGTAAAAAAATTATTTTGGATACAGGAATAACAAGAAATCCTGATGAATATATGTATAATATTCTATGGGGTGTAAACGATTCAAGTATAGTAAGGGATGAGGAAGGAGTTGAAGAAGAGAGGGAAGAGGAGGAAAAGGAGAAGGAGGAGAGAGAGAAGGAGGAAAGAGAGAATAGAGAGAGGGAGGAAAGAGAGAAGAGAGAGAGGGAGAAGAAAGAGAAGGAGGAAAAGGAGAAGAGAGAGAAGGAGGAAAGAGAGAAGAGAGAGAAGGAGGAAAAGGAGAAGAGAGAGAGGGAGGAAAGAGAGAGAATGAATAAATATCAAAATATGGAAACCAGTGAGATTCAAAAAAGAATAGAGGTATTACAGAAAATAACTCAACCCACCGAGGAGGAAAACAAAGAATTGACAAGTCTATTTGCAATACTTTCGACAAGACTATTAGCATCGACAAGATATAGATTTTAATTCAAGTTTTTTCTTAAATAAATGGAGGAGAGAGTGAAGGCATTTCTAAGGATTCTTTATGTTTTAAAAATTAAGATTCAAATGTGCATGTTGGAAACTAAAAAGGTTTTTGCACTCTGCAGAAATTTTTCTCATAAATAAATGAGTTATTGTCTCAAATGTAAAAAGAAAACTAATACTAAAAATATTTCATATATTAAAAGTAAAAATAACAGGGTTATACAAAAAGGTATATGTTTGGTGTGTGGTTCAAAAAAAAATCAATTTATCTCCAAACACAAACTCGGAGGAGATATACAAAAGTTTTTATCAGGAAGTAAATTTACAACTACTGGAATACCAGGGGAATTACATCTTCCAGGTTATTCTTTCTGTGGTCCAGGCACAAACTTAGATAAAAGATTAGATGAGGCAGACAATCCTAAATCCTGGAGTAAACCAATCAATAGAGTTGATGAAGTGTGCATGAGACACGATATTGATTATGGGAATACCACAACGTTGGAAGAAAAGCATGAAGCCGATAGAGAAATGTTATATAATTTGTCTCTGATACAAAATCCAACCTTGAGAGAAAAAGTTGATAGGTTCATTGTGAAGAAGATGATTAGTGCTAAATTGAAACTTGGACTTGGAAATTCAAAAAACTTATAGGCTCTAATGATGCTATTAAGACTGAAGAGCAATTAGCTGATGAATTACATAAACCAATATTCACAAAGTTTCAGAGAAGGAAAGTTTATTCCAAGGAAGTTGATTATATCTGGTCTGCTGATTTGATTGAACTCAATAATGATAAGGGGTACAAGTATGCTTTAACCGTTATTGATTTGAGGAGTAGATATGCGTGGGTTGTCCCTTTAAAAAACAAAACAGGTAATACTCTTATGTTAGCTTTTCAACAGATATTTAATAAAAGTAAGAGAAAACCTAAGAAATTGTGGACTGATGAGGGTAGAGAGTTTTATAACAAGACATTTATGAATTTTCTAAAAATAACAGTATTACATTATACAGTACCTTTAATGAAGGGAAGGCAGTTGTTGTTGAACGTTTTAATCGTACCTTAAAAGAGAGACTATATAAAAAATTCACACAACTCGGTTCACAACAATGGTCATCTTTTATTCAGGATATTGTGGATAAGTATAATGACACGATTCACACATCAACGAATATGAAGCCATCAGAAACATTTACAAAATTAAAATATGAAAAAGAGATTAATGTCAGAAAACCTAAGTTCAAAGTTGGTGATATCGTAAGAATATATAGGTGGAAATCTCATTTTGAAAAGGGTTTTACTGAACGATGGACGAAAGAACTTTTTAAAATTGTTGATGTAATAGATACAGTTCCTTGGACTTATAAAATATATGATTTGGAAGGGGAAGAGATTTTAGGTTCATTTTATTCACAGGAATTACAAAAGACAAAACTAAGCAGATAATACACCTTTGTGGACACTAGAGGGACAAGTATATAATGTGTGTCAAGGGGGACGTTCTTAGATCTGTGAACCCCAAACACAGAATCCTCAACTGAATAGTCAAGGCTTAACTTTTGTTTGTGTGTGTGTGTGTAATGGGAGCAATAGGTTGGCGCTTCACTCCCTCCTACTATACACCGTTGTGGACACTCGAGGGCCAAGTCCGAGGTGTATAACAGTATATAATGTGTGTCAAGGGGGACGTTCTTAGATCTGTGAACCCCAAACACAGAATCCTCAACTGAATAGTCAAGGCTTAACTTTTGTTTGTTGATGTGTATGTGTGTGTGTCCCAACCCTCACATTCAAAATCTCAACACCAACCCTCACATTCAAAATCTCAACCCCAACTCAATCCTCACCCAACACAATGTCTTTTTCAAAATGAGATTTCCACCTATATATATATATATATTTTTACATTTTTTCTTCTTCCAATTCTGTCTTTTAAGGCTTTCAGGTTTGATGACGTAGAAAGGGGGAGTAAGCCTGCACTTTCTTCCCAGAACTTTCTTGATCTTGCTCCCATCAAGCACCATCCGACAAAGAACTACATCGATAGGTTTAGATCCCAAAGAGTGATAGCAACTCCAAAAGTCTCCAAAATATAAATAAATAAAATAATAATAATAATAAATAAATAAATAAATAAATAAAAGCCCCCAAAAAAGTTTCAAGTGTCCAACATAAACCCAACTTTCCAAGTCTTCAAGGTATAACCACATTCCCGTTGAGTTTCCAAGATATGTATCACATTGTGAGTTATCAATCCAGAACCCACATTTCAAGTATTCAAAGTAAAACCAACTTACAAAGTCTCTTAAGGATAACTCATTTACTGATTTTTCAAAATTTGTGAGTCTCCAAGGTAGGCCCCATATTTAGAACCATCTTGGCAGAACCCTTTTCCTGAGTCTCCAAGGTAGTTATTTAAACCATCAAGGCAGAACTCATTTACTGATTTTTTCAAAATTTGTGAGTCTCCAAGGTAGGCCCCATATTTAGAACCATCTTGGCAGAACCCTTTTCCTGAGTCTCCAAGGTAGTTATTTAAACCATCAAGGCAGAACTCATTTACTGATTTTTCAAAATTTGTGAGTCTCCAAGGTAGGCCCCATATTTAGAACCATCTTGGCAGAACCCTTTTCCTGAGTCTCCAAGGTAGTTATTTAAACCATCAAGGCAGAACTCATTTACTGATTTTTTCAAAATTTGTGAGTCTCCAAGGTAAAACTTGTATTCTGGCTCATCAAGGTATAACTTGTTCAGTGGGTATTGTCTTGATAACTCACAATGAGTACTATTGCTGTAAAACTCTTTTTCAGGATTTTGCTGGTCTCCAAGGTATAACTCTTTGGTTGGGTCATCAAGGACGAACTCGTTCTGTGGGTCTTGGTCGCTCATAAGGTCTTCAACCAAGCCAACAATTTCGCCCCAAGTTGTAGCAAAAGCAGTATTTTCATTTCGTATTTCAGACACAATTTCCTGTGAGAGAAAATAATAATGTATTAATTAAGTTATTTAATTATTAAATGAGTATGCTTCAATCAAAGTTTGAAAATAGGAAAATAAAAAATCTTACCTCAATAGATAAGAGGTTTGAATCCAGTTCATCAACTTGAAGGTTTAGTTCCATAGAAGACAGAGAGTTCCAAGGAACACCAAAGTCATCCCACTCAAGGTCTTCAACCAAGCCAACAATTTCCCCCCAAGTTGTAGCAAAAGCAGTATTTTCAGATACAATTTCCTGTGAGAGAAAATAATAATGTATTAATTAAGTTATTTAATTATTAAATGAGTATGCTTCAATCAAAGTTTGAAAATAGGAAAATAAAAAATCTTACCTCAATAGATAAGAGGTTTGAATCCAGTTCATCAACTTGAAGGTTTAGTTCCATAGAAGACAGAGAGTTTGAGACAAGCACACAGAACACCATTGCCAGCAAGAACAAATGTTTAAAATGGAGCCTGGGTTTGAAGCTTTTATAGAGAAAGACTGGTGGGTGTGGTTTCCTTTGGAAATTCCCTGGGCAAGCCTAGGCAAGCCTTCATTGGGAAATTTTTCAAAACCATAACATCCTGTAATTTTCTAGTGATTTCTTTGTGAGTCAGAGATGAACTGGAAATGATGTAAGAGTGGGCGGGGCTTAGCAAAAGTAG
>NC_140966.1:13878332-13905832 GCF_056783735.1 Eptatretus burgeri
GAAGGCTTCAGCAGTTTGCTGAGTTAGCTTCAGCTTACTAGCACCACCTCCTTGCCATGCGCAGGTAGATATAATTTGGCAGGCCTGCTCCAGCCTCGTGAAACTTGTGCAGTCTGCTGTCCAAGGCTGTCTGGATTCGGCGCACAGATGGATAGCTGAGAAACGGTCTTTCACGTTCATCATCTTGAACCACTCACTCATTATCTGGGTGAGGATGATTGTGCCTTCGCTGATGCCCAGTGAATCCTTGAAGGTCTTTAAAGCAGCAACAGTCTTGTCATTGAACACTTGGCATACCAATGGTACGCTCTGGCGTTGAAGGTGCTTGGGGAAAACAGCGGTGTGCGTCAGCTTGGTTAAGCGAAGAGGAGAAGGCGGTCGATCTCATAAACCTTCTGACTATCACTCCAATAAGCTTTGTACTCATTACCATCTACAACAAATGAGAGTGTCTTGCCATCAACAGTAATCCAGTTGTTACGAACATTTTTGAAGATGTGCACGTAGTCGTACACTAAGAACATAGATTGCTCTTGAATTGACAGCACTTGGCAACTTCCTGGTCCTCCAAGTTTTGAATATACATTGTGGTTGGTATTGCAATTGTCACATATCAAAGAAATCACAGTACCGCCAGCACCAACTACAGCTGATGCAGCTTCAATAAGGAGTTCCTTCAGCTGATCGGCAGTTAGTTTTTTGCAGGGCAAAATGTGTAGAATATAGCGTGGACCACCGAAATGACAGGCAACTTCAACAACCATAGCATGTGAAGCAAGCATTTCGTGTTCACCACCCGCTACTGCATTTTGAGCATATCCTACAACATGCCCTCCAGAAAATCGCAATGTCTCGACCAGCTTTACCTCGTCAAACATTAAATTGACCAAACGCTGCTGTGGTTTAAGCTGGTCGAACAAGGTTTTGAGGTTGGAGTCCTGCTGACTACTAGCAAGCATCAGTTTTACCTTTTTTGTTGATGGTAGAATGATTAAGCCGGATCGACGAATCATTTTGTATGCACTGGGTGATATGTTGTGAAGCTGCTTTGCGAAAATCATAGTATCAGTATCAAATCGGCGACGATCAAGAGGTTTGAACATAAGATGGAGCTGCGACAGAAGGAAGGTGAAATGAGGAAGCTCGTGTGCCTCAGTCATCCAACAGAGCTGGCTTATTACAAGCTGAAGAATTTCCTTGCTTGTGCATTCATAGATGTTTACCTGGTCAGTTATGGATCTAATCTGGGTCCATTTTGAGAGCAGGCTGTTCTTCTGAAAAGGAAAAAGTCGTTTGGGCACCTCAATGCCATCTTTCTCAACTCTATTCAAGAATAGAAATCCAAAAGGTGACTGAACTTGTTGGAAATGAAAAACTGCTCGACAGTTTGTCCAGTAGCATCAGTTCTTGATAGGTAAAGGTTTTCCTGGTCTTTTATGACGTTAAAGCCAGGAAAATAGGAGCTGATTTCAGCACAGAAGTGGTCGAAATCTTGGATATTGTCTGCAGCCTCATCAGCTGCCTGCATGTTCTTAGCTCTTGATTCTGACGTCGAAGATGATGTTGGGCGTGGGGCTGAGGTCACCTGCTTAAAGCTGATTTCGGTACTCCAGGAAATATTGATGGGGGTTCTTTGGGTCGTTTGCCACCCCGAACTGACACCCAATCACAATTGAAATGTGTCTCACAAATATATATCTCCTTTAAGCACCTCAAGCTTTCTTTCTCATTTGGCATTGCCAATATCCATCTCTCCCTCTCCTCAGGATCTTTTGGGAAGGATATGACCTTTACATAAGGCGTCCCACCATAGTTTCCTCTACAACCAAAGCAGCTGCAACGACGTGGCATATTGTCACCAAAGCAGGAAACAACACAAAGATCCTGTGAGATCACCAGCTGGACAGTTTCTGAAAGAGAAACAAACAAAACATACATTAGTTAACGATGATACAAATCAGCAAGTAGGTGCAGTAGGTGCACAATGTCATGTTTTGTCATAGACTTTACAAAAGTTTTTCTCGATGAGTTAGACACAAAAACGGGCAAAAAATACCAAAATTCAGTAATTTGACCTTGATATATGACCTTTTGACCTTGAAGATGACCTCACGTGGTGTTGAAAATGACACTATTGAACTCGCCGTCCTCAGAAACCCCTATATGGATCCCGAGATTGTGTCTCGAGCCCTTCTAGAAGTCATTTTAGCCCCGGACTCAGGTTAATCCTTCAGACTCAAGTCACAAACCCCGAGATCGTGAGGTTCCAGTCCTTCTCTATCGGAGTCTATGCCACAAACAGACACAGACAGGACAGCAGCATCAAAGATGTCATTGAAAGCCTGGATCTTAGTTTTGACCCAAGAAACCCGTAATCCCAGCGGCTCCGACTCCTCATTCAGCACCTCGAGGGCCCCCAAGAGGATGTCTAAAGTCTCCGCAAATATGACTGCATCATCTGCGAAATCAAGGTCCGAGATCTTGACATTCGCAAACGATGCACCGCAGCTTGATCTTTCCGACATCCTACCTAAAATCCAGTCCATAGAAGTGCTGAAAAGTGTGGGGGCCAGTACACACCGCTGACGAACTCCAGTACCAACTGGAAATCAGTCAGAGATGGTACCACCACACTTCACAGCACTCTCAGTACCAGAGTAGAGTTCAGACATCAGATCGATCAGTTTTGGTGGCACCCCACGAAGACCAAGAATCCTCCAGAGGGCATCCCAATTCACTGAATCGAACGCTTTATAGAGATCAACATAGGCTGCAAGCAGCCCCTGCCGAAACCCTAGTCTGCGTTCGGTGTGGACACGAAGAGCAAGGATACGGTCAATCGTTGACCTCTTTGGTGTAAAACCTGACTGCTCTGGACGCTGGTGCTCAAACAGATGGTGGCGAACCCTATCGAGAATTATTATCCAAGCAAAGACCTTGCCCGGCACTGAGAGCAGCGTCACCCCTCGGTAGTTGTTGCAGTCTTGCCGATCACCCTTCCCTTTCCAGAGAGGGACAACAAGGCCCCTCTTACAATCAGTTGGGATGATGCCTGTGTTCCAGGCATAGCACAAAACTGCATGCAACGACACGAGTGCAGCATTTCCACCAGCCTCGAGAAGTTCAGCATGGATGCCACAGATCCGTGGAGCTTTGCCCCGTTTCAACCGGTTCACCGCAGCCCGTGTTTCCACAAGCGAAGGTGGACCACAGTTGATTTGAGGGTCAGCAACAGGGATTGTAACACCCTTAACGTCCAACTCGACAGCTGGGGGATCAGCCTGGTACAACCACTCAAAGTAACCGGCCCAGCGGGCCTTCACTTCAGACTCCTCTGTCAAGAACCTACCACCCTCTGCTCTAACTGTAGTGCTCCGAGGGATAGGCTTGGATGAACGCAATGCGTGAATTCCCCTGTAAGCGGTACGAGAATCACCTGTCCACAGGTGATGCTCTACCTCCTCACGGATTCCTTGCACATAGGCCTCCTTGTCCACCCTTAGTGCACGTACAGTTTTACACCTCAGCTCCCTGAACAGCTCAGCTCTGCCATTCAGCCTGGCCCTGCGACTCTGGTCAATGGTATCCAGTGTCCCTTGAGAGACAAAATTCTTCTTTGCCCTGCGGTGAGTTCCAAGACATCCACCGGCAACATCAAGGACGGTGGTCTTGAAGGCGCTCCACAACTCTTCAGGACCCCCCAAAGCACCCAGACCCCCCAAGTGTCCACTCAGCCTGTTCGCAAACTCCTCAGCTACTCTCTCATCCTTGAGCTTGCCAACATCCAGCCTCTGCTGGGATGGTACCATTCTCCAGGATTTAAGGTGCAGCTTTAGAGTTGCTACAACAAGCCGGTGGTCAGTATTGAGGAACTGAGCACTCCGGTAGACCCTGCAGTTCTGGATCATCCTCCAGAATGGTGAAGACTCACTTTAAAAAATAAATAATTCTCCTATCCAGATCCGGATCTTCACCAAAATCGAATCAAGTCTTCGTTGCGACACATACAACCTTTCGTTGTTTCGTCCACCAAGTCCACCAAGTTTCGTCCGAATCCGTCCAACTTTATGAGATATCGTGCTACATATGGGTTTTGCCCGATCTCTCAATGGTGAAGAATCACTTAAATAATTGTAGTCGTCGGATCCGGATCAAGATCTTCACCAAAATCTAATCAGGTCATCCTTGTCACACACTGAACCTGCCCACAAATTTCATATGGATCCGTCCACACCTTTTTGAGATATCCTGTACAGAAACAAACAGACAAACACAGAAAGGGGTGAAAACATAACCTCCTTCACCTACGGTGGCGGAGGTAAAAATCCCTGACAAGGGAAAATATACATTTTGACAATAAATACACACTTATTACGTAGGGAAATATGGACCTTTGGTTCTTTGAGTAATTAATCTCTTGTTCACACCAAAGAAAGGGGAGCCAGGCTAGGACTTCACAAAGGATATGTCGTGGGCAGTATGGCATCTCTGTTGGGGGAGACGAAGGACACACAATGGTGACAGGTTGTGGCAAGCAGGGCTTCCTCTGCAGGCTCCATCCATTCTCCTGGCTAGGGGTAGACTGGGTCCCTTGAACGTCCTTCTTCATGGCCCGGCACTGGCCAATCATGCGGCATATCGCTGCTGCCGTAGCAACATCACGTGACCGAGGTGGCGCCACCAGCACCACCCTAACCAATAGCATGCCGCCTTGCAGAACACCAATGGAATCTCACCATCTGGGGCTTCGTTATGGCTGGTGCCATGCCGAACCTCCTACACCGGACAGTGGGCAGTGAGGCGGGTGTATCGGAGTGCACACGGAATGCAGACACATCGAGCGTGACCCATCTCCTTACCTTGCATGTGACTTGCTTGGTTATCAGGCCCACACCCCACCCACCCTCCGCAAAAAAAAAAATAAAATCACAAAGGTCCACATTTTTTTTTCGAGAGATTCTATTTAGTCAGGTGAATTCGTAAAAAAAACACTCACGAACGTAGGCCTTCCTTAATCAAGTCTGACTTTTAACCTGCACAAGCTACGTGATCTTGTTATAACTTGACCCTGTCTCCTTCTTTGTTACTGTGTTTCAATGTACGCTTGTGTTAATGTCAAAGCCAATCGCATTCAAGTTTTTATGTTGCGGGCATGTACGATATCTCATACCAGTCGAAAGCACGCGGAAATGAATCAGGCACGACATGTTTTACCTTTTTTCTTTCCCCCCCTTTCAAGTATTGACCACAAACAATAATTTTGAGGATAGACCTATAATGATGAACTTGTGATATTATAAAAAGAAAAGTACACCAATGTAAATCTGTGTTTTCATATGATGTTCCCTTTTCTGACGTGGTGTTTCCTGTCATGAGTCACTTGGCGACTTGAACTTTAACTTTGATCTGTATTCGAGATTTCAATCAATGAAATACTATTTTATATGCTGCCATGTTGATGCCACACCGACATATGGCCTAAAATCACCCCAAAACGATAACTCATTGAGCTCTATTTTGGACACTTTCACTTTCTGCAGTTTAGCAATGCGGTGTACATTGTATCCCACAACAGGTATGATGGTGCGGTGTACATTGTATCCCACAACAGGCATGATGGTATGGTGTACATCGTAACCCACAACAGGCATGATTGTGCGGCGGACATCACATCCCACAACAGGCATGATGGTGCGGCGTACATCGTAACCCACAACAGGCATGATGGTGCGGCGTACATCGTATCTGTAAAGTATCCAACGTGCCCAGTACAATACGTTGCTGTATAATACTGTTATGGCCATGGGTACCGAGTGTATTATGAGGGGGTTGAATCCCCGTTTGTCCTCAGAAGAGCCGGACCTGGGACCACCGCTCACAATTAACTTCGTGGTACGGTGGGTTACTTCAGACCACGAACGCCACTCAGTTAACCACGAGTTGCAGTGTCCACCATCTAATTATGCCATTTAACTAGAGATCACGTGGCTTCCTGAACAAGGGACCTGAACAAGGCACCCTTGGCAAAGTACCAATCTTATCTTGATTAGATCTTAATTAGGGCAGCCGAGCGTTTAGCCGCTGGTACATGCCGACTATGACAGGTCAATTATTGTGGTAATTATCTCCCAGTCTATCTTGGTTCAGATAATGCTGGATCAATGGAAGGAAAGGACAAGCACGGACAGGTTGAAACATCAACAAAGGAATTTATTAATAACGAAAAATGAAATAAAAACAATTTTTTTTTTTCCGTGTGACAAAATAAGGTAATTCAAATCAATAGAAATAATCGCAAGAAAATGAAGAATTAATCAGGCATTGATAGAAAAAGACACAAAGAGCAGATGCTTATCACTTTGCCTTACTTAATGATCAAACACAAGACAAGGGTACCCAGCAGATCATTCAGGGGGGAAGAGAAATCCAGGCTCACTCACCAAATAGAAGTCGTTGAACGTCAAATAAAACGTCCTGAAATATGTGAGCATGCCTTGTCCGTTGCCAGCGCCCAGCCTTGCCGTGCGCCCACTCGCAAACAAGCTTGAATACCAGTCGACGTCACCCCCAATAATCAGGTACGTCAAAAGCAGGTTTTGAGCAGAACCAGCGTCAACAGTCCGAGCATCACCCACCGTCAGGAGCCACTAGGAGCCACAACCGACGGACAGCTGTTAGGAGCTGTGAGAAACTGTCGCCAGCTCGCCGACCGTCTGATTGGAAACGACCGTCTGACTGAAACTGACGAAACGACCATCTCCCAAAGCTGCCAGAACCGCAACCAGCCACTGCCAATCGACTCTCAAAACCATCAGACTCGCAACCAGCCACTGCCAACCGACTGACTGACTGATACCAACTCACCGACTCAAACTCACTTACTCACTCGAAAAATACGGTCCTCACATCCGTTTTGTAGGTGGCCCGTCTGGGCGGAGCCTTGAGCAGGTCAGGTCAGGTATGGAGCATGTGCCAGAGCAGCAAGTCGCTGATTCCACTTTCTGCAGGTACTCCAGGGGCCTCCGTCTGGCCATCCCCCAGGCAAATGTCTGACCCATCCCCATCTCCTTGAGATTCCGATCAACCTGCTGCAACCACGAGGAACGTGGTCGGCCCATTGGCCTCCTCCACTCACGAGACTCCCTCGCTGAGAGAATCTGGTGAGCAGGATGAGCGTCAGGAAAACGAGCCACATGTCTATACAGCTGCAGCTGATGCTCAAGGACCATGCAGGTAACAAATCTCATTTGAGTCTCTCTTAGCAACTGCTCGTTTGACACAAAGTCCAACCAGCGATATCCAAGGAGTCTCCGAAGAGACTTGGTACCAAAGGAAATAAGTCTCCGTCTCAGATCCTTGGTCAGCGTCCAAGTCTCACATCCATAGAGCAAGACTGGAAGTACCAAGGACCTGAAGACTCGGATTTTCGTCCTCCCGCACAGGTACCGGCAGCGCCACACCCCATTATCCAGTGAATCCATGACTCCCCAGGCCCGACCCAGACGTCTATTGACCTCTGACTCACAGCCAGCAGAGACATGAATATCACTGCCAAGGTAAGTGAATCTCTCCACAACCTCAACTTCCTCACCACAAACAGGCACAGACAGGACAGCAGCATCCAATATGTCATTGAAGCCTTGATCTTAGTTTTGACCCAGGAAACCCGTAATCCCAGTGGCTCCGACTCCTCATTCAGCACCTCGAGGGCCCCAAAAGGGATGTCTAAAGTCTCCGCAAAGATGACTGCATCATCTGCGAAATCAAGGTCCGAGAGCTTGACATTCCCAAACGATGCACCGCAGTTTGATCTCTCTGACATCCTCCCCAGAATTCAGTCCATACAAGTGCTGAAAAGTGTGGGGTCAGTACACACCCCTGACGAACTCCAGTAACAACTGGAAATAAGTCAGAGATGGTACCACCACATCTCGTAGCACTCTCACTATCAGAGTAGAGTTCAGATATCAAAGATCGGTTTTGGTGGCACCCCACGAAGACCAAGAATCCTCCAGAGGGCATCCCGATTCACTGAATCGAACACTTTCGAGAGATCGACATAAGCTGCAAGCAGCCCCTGCCGAAACTCTCGTCTGCGTTCAGTGAGGACCCGAAGAGCAAGGATACGGTCAATCGTTGACTTCATTGGTGGAAAGTCTGACTGCTCTGAACGCCTTGAGCAGACAAGCAAAATCCACCCCGTCCATTTGCGCATCATTGCACGTGACAAACTGCCTGTCCCGCGATTATCCTTGGCCTACGATGCCATGTTTGTGGTGCTGGACGAACAGCATGAATCAGCCATTTGTCAGAATCACCGAGCGATAACGTGAAATGCTCATAAAACGTCAACTAAACAACAATTATCACCTCAATGTTCAGCCCGATATGAAAAAGAGCCAGTTCGCGTCCATGGAGCTGCTGAACGGGGTGTCGAACGTCGATGGAAAAAGGTGGGCGTCGAGCCTCCGTTGGGCTTCCAGCTACTTGACGTGCATGAATGTCTGTCGTAAAGAGAAAAAAAAGAGCTTTCCATAAGAGAGGGAATCCGTTCTTTACCCTTCTCAACGCATCACAGTTAGAATCCCACCAGACATGGGGATGGGTCTATCCTGGACATGCATTAAGGGAAATAACTATCCGAGGACCCGGATGCTTGTATGCATTCGTTGGATCGGATTCTGAAATCCGTAACAACACGTATTTTATGACGAGCACAAATGGCATGCACTCTTCTGTTCTACGTCTCAGCGCATACTGTCTTTATTTCTGTTTCCCGTCCATAGGAGACGGGCTCACGAGTCATGACAATAGAGTACAGCACATTACATGTTCCGGTTTTACAAGTTATGAAAAAAACTTTCACAACAATAATCCACGGAGTTTACTAACAATCTGAGTGATCAATTTGTATTTCGATTTTCGAGCTTAAGTTAACATTAATAACACAAACAAGTTTCAATCAGGGTCATGCAATGCAACTCTGTCTAATCATAACAATCCATCTAATCTACCCAATCATTATTATTTTTTCAAACAATTTCAGAAGTTTGCCTTTTAAGCCCATAATAAACTTATTAAAAGAAATGTCACACGTAAATTTTACAAGCCAGCTCAAAGAGTCTGACGCTTCTCGTAGTAATGTGCTGTCGAGTTTGGATGGTGTCATCGCAAGTTATGTTTTGGCACTCTGGCTGCTCGGCCAGATTGTGTGTGACATCGTTATTTTGTGGACAGGGTATTTGTACTTTCGGGTGGGGGTCAGTTTGGGAACAGGAAGTCTGTGCTTTTGAGTGGGGGTCAGTTTGGGAACAGGGAATATGTGCCTTTGCGCAGGGGTCAGCATGCTCCTTATTACCTGCGCTGCTGGCTGTAATCACGTGCTTGTGATTGCACCGGAATTGTTTGCTGGATGGCATCTGAACGATGCAGCTTCGTGGTGTGGCATGCTCGTGAATGACCTGCCCTGGGACCCATTTCTCATCTGTTGCTCAAAATCGAACTCTCTGATCAATCAATCTGAAGTGCGGCGTGCTGATTACCACTTTTTGCATCTTAGTATGCCTTTTGATTTTGCTGCCTGGCGAACAGACTATCTACATTGGGTTGCACGACTTCCAGTTTTCATGGTTTGGCGGAGGTGGGAAGCTTGCTTTGTTGCAGATGGCCATTTAAAAGCTCTGCGGGGGCATAACCATCTGTTCCGTCAAGGGAGGTGTTGCTGTATTCTAATAGCGCACGGTATGGGTATGTGGATATTTTCATTGGTGACTTCTCTGTCTGCACAAACCGTTCAGCTTGCCCGTTACTCTGGGGAAATCGTGGGGTAGAGGTGTGGTGGTCGAAATCCCATTCCTCGGTGAAGCGGTGGAAGTCTCCACACGTGAATTAGCAAACATTGTCGGTGATGATGAGATCGGGCGTTTCCGATCGCACAAAAATGGCGTTCAGCTCATTGATCACAGAGTGCGTGGTGAGGTCAGGAAAGCGCTGAACCTCAGGGAACTTAGAGTAGTAATCGACTACAACCAAAAAATAATTTCCATCAAAATGAAAGATGTTGGCAGCGAGCTTTGACCAGAGGCAATCAGGTATCAAATGGGGTAGTAGAGCTTCTGCCGGCTGTGCTTTTCGACTTGCCTCGCAAATTGGGCACTTTGACACCGTATCCTCAATTTTCCCATTGATGCCAGGCCAGAACAAGATAGTGCATGCCCTTTGCTTCAGTTTAACAATTCCGAGATGTGACTTGTGTATTTTAGCGAGCATTTCACTCTGCATGTTTCGCGGTACAGGTATCCTGTTCCCCCGAATAGTATGCCAATGATGCACACCGTCTCATCACTGAAGTGGAAAATGGTGTGAGCTCCCTCAGCAATGAACGTTTCTTGGAGAACGAGTCCCTCTGAAACTGCTGCTTTAACAACTGCAGGGCTGAGTCTTTTTCAGTTCTGGTTCATTTTAGGTTCTGAAACTGGCATGTCATTGAGAATGGAACTGACCTCCAACTTGTCATCAAACTCTGTGCAGGGGCTGTCGGGGCTTTGCATGACAATGTGGCCAAGCGCATAATGGACGAACATTTCGCGGCCCGGTTTCCACTGTATGTCGAGGTCATTTCGCGACAAATGCATCCGCATGTGCTGAAGTCATGGGCTAAGCTTGTGTCGGGGTTTCCCGAATATACCGACTAGCAGCTTGTGGTCGGTGTATATCGTCGTCGTCTGCCCGAAGACAAAGTCATGGAATTTCCGACAAGTGACAAATATTGTGCATAACTGCTTTTCAATTGGCACATAATTCTGCTCAGTTGCGTTCACACTGCACGCCACATATGCTATTGCCCCATCCACGACAATTTGAACTCCTTCCAGGTTTCCAAACTCGTCTGACATATGCTGTCAAATCTCACTCATTGAGGATATGCCAAATGGAAGAACAAGGTATCGGTACCTCCTGAATGGGGGTGTTAAACGTGGTCAAACGCAAGCTCTCGTCTGTGAGTTGGAGCTGCCAAAAGCCACTCACGGCGTCAAATTTCGAAAAGAACTTTGCTCCCGGCATGCGGGCTGCAATGTCTTGAAATGTCTGCAGAGGAGAAATGCTCTCTCCGTATCGCGGCGTTGAGGTCATGCGGGTCAAGGCATATTTTCACCTTCCCGTCTGCTTTGCTCACAATGGTCATCGAGTTAACCCAGTCAGTGGGCTTGTTCCCCCGTTGTCTGATCCCCCAAAGTTTCTATGCGTTCAAGCTCGGTTTTTGACCTTGTCTAGTAGCATGTATGGGATTCCGCAGGGAGGGTTTTTGCTTCGGTTCAACTCCCTCGCGAAGTGAAACATCACGCTCATGCTTCTCTCGGCGACCTAACCCATGAAAATGATCACGATGCTGCTTCATCATTTCTGACTCAAATGAGTTATGATTTTTGACCCGACACATTCACCTTCCTGAAAACCATCTCTCTTCATTTGGCCCACACGCTCATAAGTTTGCTTACCGAGGATTTGGTTTCACGTCACCTCGTGCAATTGGAAGCTTTACTGTGTATGTTTCCTTACCAAATGGAACACGAGCCCTTGTTTGTCTAATATTCCTCATTTGGTGCCCTGAGTACGATTTCAATGTCACATTACTCTTGTCTACAACCAAGGCAGTCTTATTAAATATGTATTCTGGTATAATATCCACTTGGGAGATGAAAGAAACATTGGGGGGAGGGGGAGGAGAGGGGGGGTGGGTGAGAGAGGTTCTTCGTCATCATTTTAGTTCCAGTATCGCTTCAAGCACGCGTTAAAGCAAACAATTTTTTATATCTCCTGTTTGTTATCCCAGTTGTCTTTATTTGTTTCTTGTGGACAAAGTATATCAGTAAATGAAAATTGTTTTTTTTTCTTTTGTTAAATACACCAAACACATCGGGTATAGGGTTTCTTCTTCTTCGTTTTGATTCTGGTATCGGCTTGAGCGTGCGTTAAAGGCAAAAAAATGTTTTATCTCCCAAACATTCATTGGAACATGTATTGCAAAGCAATTCTTGCTCTTGTTGAATTTGATTCCACTTCTTTCATGTGCACGCAGCACATGGTTGCGAGTTTGCATTAGTTGTTTTGCGAGGAGTGCGTCTGTGCAGTGATTCGGCGCTCCATGTTGGTTAATGCATTAATTTGGCATGAAAGAGGGTGCTGGTGAGAGCTTGCCGAACATGCCATTATGTAGATCTTTGCAAAGGACACAGTGGGATCTTTAATGTCGGCTAATGCCAGCAGATGGGACAGCGAGTTGAACATCGGTACAAGTGGTGGCAAAACGTATTCACAAATCACCCTGCCTGTGAAACACCTAGATGAAAATACATACCACAGTGACTTCAGAAAGTATTCACACCCCTTGACTTCTTCACATTTTGTTGTCACAGCCTAAATTTAATATGGATTAGATTTTAAATTTGTTTTCACTGATCTACACAAAATACCACATAATGACAAAGTGAAAACATGTTTTTGAGAAAATTTTTACAAATTAATTAAAAGCTGTAATGTCTTATGTTAATAAGTATTCAACCCCTTTGCTATGACACTCCAACTTGAGCTCAGGCGCATCCAATTTCCTTTGATCATCCTTGAGATGTCTCTACAACTTGATTGGAGTCCACGTGTGACCAATTAAATTGATTGGACATGATTTCTAAAGAAACACACCTTTCTATTTAAGGTCCCACAGTTGACATTGCATGTCAGAGCAGAAACTCATCTGTGAAGTCCAAGGAACTGTCCATAGAACTGAGGCACAGATCTGGGGAAGGCACAGTGAGCACAGTGAGCTCTATCATTAGGAAATGGAAAGCATATGAAACTACTCAGACTCTTCCTAGAGCTGGCTATCCAACCAAACTGAGCAACCAGGCAAGAAGGACCTTGGTCAGGGAAGTGACCATGAACCCATTGACCACTCTGACAGAACTACAGAGTTCCTTTGCTGAGATGGGAGAACCTGCCGAAAGGACAACAGTCTCTGCAGAACTAAAAAATTCTATGCTTTCTGGGAGAGTGGCCAGACAGAAGCCACTCCTGAGAAAAAGGCACATGACAGGATTGACAGCACACCTGGAGTTTGTAAAGACATACGTGAAAGACTGAGAGCACGAGGCAAAATATTCTGTGGTCTGATGAGACGAAAATTGAACTCTTTTCACAGCTCATCACTAATCCAGCTCGCATGCCGGAAACCAAGCACAGCTCATCACTAATCCAAAAACATCCCTGCCGTGAAGTATGGTGGTGGCAGCATCATGCTTTGGAGTTTTTTTTTAGTGGGAGGGACTGGGAGACTTCTAAGGATAGAGGAAACAATTAATGGCACCAAATACAGGCAAACCCTTGAGGAGAACCTGCTTCAGAGTTCAAAATACCTCAGACTGCGATGAAGATTTCCATTATAACAGGACAATGACCCTAAGCATACAGCCAAAGCAACACTGGAATGGTTTCAGAACAACAACATGAAAGTCCTTGAGTGGCCCAGCCAAATCCCAGACTTGAATCCCATTGAGAATCTGTGGAAATACTTGAAGATCGCTGTTCACCGACGCTCCCCATCCAACTTGACAGAGCTTGAGCAAATCTGCAAGGAAGAATGGGAGAAAACCCCCAAATCCAGATGTGCAAAGCTGATACAGATCTACCCAAGAAGACTCGAAGCTGTCATCACTGCCAAAGGAGCTTCTCCAAAGTATCGACATCAATACTCATTGATGCAACATGTTTCAGCTTTTCATTTTAAATTAAATTGTAAAAACATTTCTTAAAAAAATGTTTTCACTTTGTCATTATGGGGTATTTTAGGTGGAGACAAAAAAAATTACTTTTAATTCATTTTAAATTCAGGCTGTAACACAACAAGATATGACAAAAGTAGAAGGGTGTGAATACTTCGTGAAGGCACTGAAGCTGGGTCACGATTCAAACCCAGGCTAGACAGCTAAGAGCTGATTGTGGATACCTGTCGGCTGTCGCTTCAGCCTGAGCTTGATTTGTGTTTGTTGTATATAATTTAACATTTCCTGAACTTTCCTCAAATATATTTAATCTAAATCTTACCATTCATTGACTGAAATATACGATCCAAGTTGCAGTAAAAATCCATTCATTGTTCTCTCGTTGCAAAGTCGAGTGATCTCAAAAGGTTCTCATGCAAATGGCTTCCATTTCAACCCTGAAGAGGAAAGTCATTGTTGAATACCAGCCTGGACAAGTCCTGAACCTGATCTTTAATGAAAGCAATTACTGCCAAAGCGTTACATGTTGTTTCACAGCTGTGATTGTAATGGTTACCTGCTTTGGGGGATATGCCTACACCTTCAGTTATGCATTCGACTCGCAGCAACAATAATTGTTTTTGAGGCCATCTGGTTGGGAACAGATTTTTGGTCATGTACGCCATCTGTTGGACATTCCAATAGGTTAAGTGATGAGATGATGCAAAGTTTAGGAGAACAATGAGGTTCGAGGAAAGGGGGAGCGTCACCCTTCTGGCCATACTGGCATAAAAGAGGGCCCCTGCCAACAATTGGGGATTGAGATCAAATAGGCTAGTGGCAACAGAGAAGACCAGGCCACATTTTCCAAGTAAAGGCTTGATTTGATGGAGGATGTCCAGTCTGCGGAGCTGGCTTTGCAGGCCAGCTTTGCTATGTGATTCACCCAAGAGAAGTCATGGTTGATGATGAGGCCGAAAAGTTCAAGAGACTGAACCTCTTTCACTGGATTACCATGGAAATTTATGGGTCGGTTCGTTTGATGATCATTCCAAAGTAATTGAGTGAGACTGTAGGATGTTCCAGAGAGAAATGCACCTGCTGTCTGCCTCGCAGAGGGACGGCGTGTGATACAACATAATGTGGAGTCATCTGCAAAAAGGAAAAGATGGTTTTTCAGATCATTGGAGAGGTCATTTATCTAATTGTGGAACAAGATTGGGCCCAAAACACTGTCTTCAGGAACTTCAGCCAACACCGTGAGAGGGGAGGAGAGGGTTCCATTGATGGAAACATGTTGATTACATAGGTGGAGGAAGTCAGAAATCCTGTAATGGAGATGGACTTCTCTGCCACATGTAGATAGCTTGGCAAGCAAGCAGGATGCCAGACTGTGTCGAATGCCCATCATATGTCCAGGGATATGGTCCTTATATTACATTTTGTTTGAGATTGATTGCCTCCAACCGTTGCTGAGAGAGGAGCAGAACCTTGTCCAGAGTTGAGTAACCAGGACAGAAACCAGACTTATGGTCAGAGATCAGGTTGTTTTAAGGCAGGGAAGACTCGACATGAGAAGCAATGATGAATTCCATGACTTTACCTGTAATTGGAAGCTCTTGTTGTAACTGATAGGATATGTTTTTTTTCTTCTAATTGATAGGATCTGTTTTTGTACCTTTCATGTAGAAGGAAGTGATGTTTGCTGACTTCCATGCTGATAGGAGGTGGCCAAAGAAGGACAGATTAAAGAGGACAGGGAAAGGGGCAGAACGAACTGCAGAGCAGGATTTGAGAACATGGGCACTGATGCCATCTGGTCCTGTTGCTGAAGCAGGGTCAAGGTCGGACAGATCTTTCTCGACCTTCTCAGGTGAGAATGACACAGAGTGTGCTAAATTTATATCCAGTAGTGTTACAATAAGTGGGAGTGACTCATATTGTAACTGAAGATAGGTGTGGTAAACCTCCTTTTGACTGTTGACAAAAGTTTGGTTGTATTGATTGTATAAGACAATTGTATTGATTGAGAGGATGGAAAGGAAAGTCGTGTATGGGATGGGAAAACCGGTGCATGAGAGAAAGTAGACTACTGTGAAGGTATTCTCACATGGAATCAATATCAGGTGATGTGGAGATGGTGATCCACTCCTTTTGTTGTGAGTTGGGGAACATTGATATCCCTGCCATTTGGGGTTTGCAAACAGCCACATCCTACTAATACGTTGTTGAGGTTGCTATCTTACAATGCCAGACACATGTCGGCCTTGACAATAAAGTGATTAGAAGAGCCAATAGAGGCAGAAGAGGAACAAGAGAGATTTGAACAAAAGTTAAGTCTTCCTGGATCCTGGAGGGAGGATGAACCAAGAGGAGAAATCTCGGAAGGTAAGTTTACAAATTGGATCAAACCCTCTTATTCGCAGAGGGCCTTTGCTGAAATTCCATGGCTGGTTTTTGCTGGGCCAATACGTAGCCAGCTGGTATATTGACAGGTGAAATTGCCATAGATGATGAACTGAATGAGAGGCAGGGTGATTACAGGTGAATCTCTGTTGCCCGATGCTGGCCCTTTAGGCCTGAGTCGACATAGTAGTCGTAGTAGTCTGTTGGAGGAAATAGAGGTGGATAGAGAGTCGTCATTATTGGGTGGGTGTCATCCCAACAGACAAATCAAGCAATTGTACAAGTTCTCTTTCAACCTATCTTAAGAGCAGAAGGTACGATACATATTGGCTCTGTTGTGCAATATATTCAGTGGCTACCCCAAGAAAAAAAAAACATACATTTCTTGTTGTTTCTTTTTCTCTGACACATTTTAACATTCATTGTCTTTTCATTCATTCATTCATTCATTCATTGGCAGTGCAACCACAAAAAGGTCTCGTATTTTGTTGCAGGATAACAATGTCATGATGTTTCCCCATTCATTCCTGGTGGTGAAAGCATCACAAGTGCAAAATACAGAAATAAATCACAAAGGTAAGAGAATGAAAGCCCACAAAACAATAAGGATAACAAACAACATATGGGGCTTAGATATCAAACCAGGTAGTGTGAACAAAACAGCTGTTGGCAAGCACGTCTCCAAGAAGACGATGAGTTGTTTGACCAAAGAAATAAATGAAAATTTCAGAAGTGAAAGGCAGATGGGAAAATTGGAGATGGTATGCAAAATGAGACCTGAAAAGAGAATGAAATTTTTTTTTTTAAATTTTAATTACACTGCATTGTCACAAATGATAACTCAGAGCATATTGCATCAAAACCAATATCCCCTGTGCCAAGCTGCCCTCCTAGCACTTTTGATACTCAAGCAGTGCTTTCTAACATGGATGTGTCATGTTAGAGGGGAATGGTGGCTATATGGAAATTAAGTAAGAAAGTGGGGAAGTAAGGATGAGACTGTTGGGATGGGAAGATGGAGGAGGTAACAGACAAGACACTGCCTTCATCAGCAAAGAGAGACAGGTTTTCTTTATGAAGAGGTGGTGGGAGCAGTTGGGTGTGGGTTCAGTTAACACAGGCAACACTTTTCACAAGTAGCACATGTGAATCAAAGCATCTCAGAATATCAAACAACACTTTAACGCCAACTTCCGTTACACAACGCCTGGCAATCACACATATCCAACCCTGAATCAACCCACCATTTCTGCATATATATATATATATATATATATATATATATATATATATATATATATATATATATATATATATATATCTCTCTCTCTGTCTCTGTCTCTGTCTCTGTCTCTGTCTCTGTCTGTCTCTCTGTCTCTCTCTGTCTCTGTCTCTGTCTCTGTCTCTGTCTCTATCTCTATCTCTATCTCTATCTCTATCTCTATCTCTATCTCTCTCTCTCTCTCTCTCTCTCTCTCTCTCTCTCTCTCTCTCTCTCTCTCTCTCTCTCTCTCTCTCTCTCTCTCTATGCTCGGTACCTATTCAATCATATTTAAACCCATCGACTGTCACTGACACAAGCACTCTCACAGGAAGAGCATTTTATACACTGTCATTGACAACTCCCCTGGGTGACATATACCCGGCTCTGCCTCACTTGTCCAAAGCCTCCTCCTTTTCACTCAAGCTATGCTTCCAACTCCTGTTGCTGCCCATCCTGGTTAAAACAAGAAAAAACTTCCCCACATCATTTTATCTGGGAGCTTGTGCATTTACATCACATGGCACACAAAGATATTGGAAACGTCAATGTAATTTTACATTATCATTACCAGGAGACTAGTAGACAATAGAAAAAGCGCACATGGTTGGTAAATGGGATTTCAACCCGGTTTCCTCACATCACGAGATTCAGATGGGAACATTAGCAGCACAACCACAAAAAAAATGTTGATGCAGATGTAGGTGGAAAATGTAGGATTTAGGCGTGTAAGGCACACCCATTACACATGTGATTGGAGGCAGGGCGAGGAAGAGGCTGGAGGAGAGAGGGGAGAGAAAAGGAACCGATGTGGCTGTGCTGCAGTGATGGTGCTGTTTCATTGAATGGCAACAACACATTACCCATAGGGTGATTGTGTCACAACACCCCCACCATACAAAGACACATTGACACACACGGACACATACACATGGATACTTTGAGACCTGGTTAGTCTCCGTTTCATCTCCTAAAACCCAGCCACGTGTGGAAATCGCAGCCAATGACAGCAACTTTCACGTGCACACACACTGGCAGGGGACCCAGAGTTGCCAGTCTATTTTTTTGGGTGGGGCCTAAACCTAAACTTCCCCACGTCCACGAAGGAAACGGGTCAGGATCATTTCATATTACCTTTCACGTAGCTACAAAGGCTTGGGCACCATCAAGCGATTTTAAAATGGCTGTCACGGTCGCCTGTCCAACTCGCAATCCCGTGAGATTTACGGAAACCCCGTGGAATTGCAACTGTCAAGTGACCATGAGACCCAAAACATCGAGAAATGCACTGTACTGTAGTTACAAAGTCCCATTCCAACACCCTTCCACCAACCCCCAATCATAATTATCTACACTGGTACGTTTCGTGTATATATATATATATATATATATATATATATATATATATATATATATATATATATATTGTATATATACAGGGTGTCCCAAAAAATGTACTCACATTTTGGCTCTTCATACAGTAACTCATTGAATTTTTCCTTTATTTTCAGATCAAATTGACCATAATAATGGCAGAAGTACGACTAGGTTTTGAAGAAAGGAAATTTATCAAAAAGTGCAACTGGAAGCACGAAAACATCATGGAAGTGCAAAGACAATTTAGAAGACATTTTCACAAAGGTCCACCAACGCTACGCACGATTGCGCGCATCTGAGATAAGTTTGAAACAGATGGAACTGTGCATGACGTCCATAAGGAGCGTTCAGGAAGACCGCGGTCATCAACCACCCCCACAAAGGAAAATCAATTGCTGGAAACCCTCCACCAATCCCCCCGGAAATCTGTACGACAAATGGCTCGTGAGACAGGAATGCCAAAATCAAGCGCCCATCGCATTTTGAAGCGAATTAATTGGAAAAGTTACATTCCAAAATTAATCCACGCTCTAAATGAAGACGATCCTGACCGGAGAGCTGAATTTTGTGAGTGGTACCTGGGCAAATGCGAAGAAGATGCAGCATTTCCATCCAAAATTGTTTGGAGCGATGAGGCCAGCTTCAAGTTAAATGGCTCAATTAACCGACACAATTGCACCTATTGGGTTCCTGAAAATCCGCATGTTACTATGGAACACCATTTAAACTTACCAGGGGTTACTGTGTGGTGTGGGATATCAGCATTGGGCATCCTAGGGCAGAGATATCTCTGTAAGTATATGTGTAGTTAGGCCCAAACCCATTGTTTAGAGGGAATAAATGTCATTCATTCGGGCTGCGACCCTTTTAGATAGCCGTTTTTCTTTTACTGTCTTTATTTTGGACCAGCCGCCATTACTACCACCACAACCACCACCAACCATGTCTCAACAGCCATCACACAACAACCACCAACCGCAACGCCGCTTCACAACAGCCACGACCCTTGCCGTCACATCTCGCTCTCGCAACCATCGCATCACCGCCATTCCCGCGCCGCTTGTGGGCACCGATCCTGGACTCGTACAGGGCGCGCACCGAGCAGCGGGTGCAAAAACACCAGTCTTTCCGAGAAATCGGATCAAGAATCATTCACGCCCACTTTTCCTCTGTCCAATGGGGAGCCAGCCAGAGGTGAAGGGGGAAGGTGAAGGAGCGAAGCCCCGGGGGCTATAAAGGGCCGCGTTCGCTCGCCGAAAAGGCAGTTGAGTTGGAAAGAGTTGAGAGTTTCTGAGAAGAGGAAAGCAGTTGGACGGAGTTGAGAAGAGTGGAGAGTGGGAGAGTTGGAGAGTTGTGGCGGCGGCGAAGGCAGTCGAGAGGGCGCTCGTGTCAGAGTCGGGGAGCTGCGGAGAGGGGAGGCCGGTAACGTGACCGAGGTCGCGGTGGAGTCGCTCGTCGCGGGACCCAAGCCAGAGAGATATCCTCATTCCCCCGAGCATCAACAACCCCCTCCTGTTTCCCCCCGCGCTGAGATAGTGTGAGAAGGGGGCCCCGTTCCCACCTCATTCCAGGCAGTGCCAGCGAGGCCCGCGGAGTTGGGACGCCACCGCCATTTTGCGGCTCATCACCAGACGGGTAGGCTCGACGCGGTCTCGGCCCCAGGCCCGTCTGCTCCCCCCCTCATCGTTGAGGGTGGTCCCTTTTTCTTTTGCTTTGAGTATATGTGTTGTCGGCGCCATCTGTGAAGTAAAACTGTATAAGTGTTGCCGTGTGCTCGGTAGTCGGTAGTAGATCTGCATTGTTACATTTGCTTTTTGTGCAGAATTGTTGTGCTTCTTCTACTTTTACATTTGCTTTTGGTGTATAATTGTATATGTGTGCTTTCCGTTTGCCGCGGAATAAATGTGCTTTATGTTGAACTGTTTTTCCCGTTTCGCTTCGTCTTTTCTTTTATTGAATCTCCATCTTACTTCACGTAAAGGGTTGGTCGTGGGCTAAATATGCCCAATAATTAATCGAACCGTCGAGGTTGACGATAACACCGCTCGGTTATCCCGATAGTACGGAACGGGTCGCTTAAAGTGGCCCGTGTCCGAAGTCGACCTGCGGCGAGGTGCGATCTCCCGGTCTACCCTCCGTGTGGGTACTTAGGTAGGTCGAATTTGGCGAGCAACCCTATCCCACGCGGGGGGCCGATTGGCACGATCGTGGTGAGGCCGAAAGGCCCACCCGTGACTAGTTCCCGGCGTTAGTCCAAGAGGGTCACGACGGGATTGTCCGTCCGGTGGGCGACGTGCCGCGATTCGAGTTACGTGGCCGCTCGCACGTCGGCGGGCGCGAATCCGCAACACTGTTGTCAGGAGTGGGACACAAACGCATCCCCCTCCTCGCGGCACTGGTGTCGGAGAGCGGGACAACGGGCTCTCCTGTCTCCAGCTAAATTCACGGGAATCGGTCCAGGGGTGAGAGGAGCGACCCCCGATTCCCTCCAAATTACGAGCGATTCAAATTAACCCTTTACGAGAAATAAGATGGCGTCTCAAGGCGAGAGGGAGCCGGGGGTATTAGAAATGGATTTAGAATGTGTAGAATCCATGGTCCAGGATGAAATCCCCGTGCAGGAAATGTTGGTTGTGCAGGAACACGAACTCGCCCAACTGAACCCAGAGCCCGAAATAGGTGCGGCGGCGGCCACGGTGTATGACACCTCCCCTCCCCCTCTCCACCAACCCCCCCCCCCCGATCCTTGCCGAATCGGCTCACCCAAGCGCACCCGACATGGCCCAGCTATGCGCCATGCTGGCGGCAATGACAGCGAGGATGGATACAAACACAAATGAAATGAAAAACGAAATAAAAGGCATGAACAAGCAAATGAACGAAGTGAAAACGAAAATGGATGCGAATACACAGCAAATGAACGAAATGGAAACAAACATGAAGGAAGAAATGAAAGAGCTGCGGGGTGAGACGCAGAGCATGGGCCGAAGTCTGCAGGCGGGCATGAAGGCAGTAACCGGGGAGCTTAAAATGGCGACTCCACGTGTGGGAGCGAACGAGCTGGGAGGGAGTGCAACGGCTGTCGGGCCCGTGGTGGAGGCGGGTGACAAAGTAATTCGGGAGACGTGTTGGGCGAGGGTCGTGGCGAGAAGAGTGACGGTAACCGAGAGGGAAAAACTAATTGGGGTGACGGAGACGTGCACGAGGGAGATAACAAGGGAAGAGACGGAGATAATAGTTGAGACACGGGAGATGGGAACGATAGAGGGAAGACTACACGATGAAGACGGGGTAAGTGACGCACACACACACACACACGGAGGTAGTGGAGGATAATGGGGGTGAGCTCGCGGACTGGGTGGAGACCCGGTGCGAGCAGTTGGATGGCCTCCTCCAGGAACGAGGGGAGTGAGTATGCCCCCCCGAAGCGAGTCACGACCACGTGGGTTCGGTCGTGTCGAGCGAGTTCGGGGGGAGGAGTGCTGCGAACGGGTGCACGGAGAGCTTGGGGGGTATAGAGGCCCCGGAGACCCTTGTGGGGACACGAATCCCCAGTGTGGTTGTCCCGGTGTGTGTGGTGCAAGGTGTGAGTGCGTCCCCTTGTGTGGATGAAACTGCCAGTATGGATGAGACACCGCGGGCGAGTGCCCCCGCGTGTGTGAGTGAAACACCGCGGTTGAGTTCCCCCGCGTGTGTGAGTGAGACACCGCGGGCGAGTTCCCCCGCGTGTGTGAGTGGTGTAGTGGCAAGTGCGCCGAAGGGCGTGCTTCCCAGCGCGCCGTGTGTGAGTGAAACACCGCGGTTGAGTTCCCCCGCGTGTGAGTGAGGCACGGTGTATGAGTGAGGCACCGCGGATGAGTGCCCCCGCGTGTGTGAGTAGTATAGTTTGTGTGAGGGAAATGGCACGAGTGAGTGAAAGGCCGCGAGTGAGTGGAGCCACGTGTGCAAGGGTAATGGCATGCGTGAGTGAGCGGCCGAGTGTGAGAGAGACAGCGTGTGCAAGGTCGTTGTGTGTAAGGGAGATGTCGGTGGGCATGTGTGAACATGCAGCCACGTCTCCGGGTGTGAGTTTAATGGAGTGGAGTGTGAGCGTCGTAACACGCAGGTGTGCGTGGGTGGAATGGAGACTACGACGGCGACATGTGAGGGACAAAAGCCGGGTAGCGGCTGTAGCTGTTTCGGGGACCGTGCCGGGTTCACCCAGCAGCGAGCGCGAGGTCCGTGCTGTGCAACGCACGAGGCCCCCACGTGCTCGCTTACGAGAGTGAAGTCCAGGTCCGGAAACGAGCGCGGTGAATGTTGCCGATCCCGCGACGGACAAAGTTTAGGCAGGATTTCGGATTTGGACCGGACGGGTTCTCCACGCGATCGTGTGTGTTAAGCTCCAACGGGCAAAACACATGTGTTCGCGTGGGGAACCCCTCGAGACGTGGGGCTTGTGGTTTTTTTTACGCGCCGGGTGACGTCATGGCTGCGTGTGTGTGGTTGGAATCCGGCAGGAGGGGTATCCCTGCCGGATGGTACCGTCCAAGGAGGGACGAGGTACATGTGCAGCTGCATGACGTCACGGGCAGGTGAAAAGTGCGCGAGCTGTGAGTTGCCGCGCTGGTGCTGCGCATGGAAAAAAATAAAATAAAATAAAACAAGCCTCACTTTCGGGTGAACAGGATTTCCTGGGCAAGGGGTGGAAGACCCCCTTACCAGGGCACAGGATGGAAACTAGTTCGGGAGAAGGGTTAGCTTAGTTAGACCGGCTCCATGGGGCAGGGGTAAGTCCTCATGGGGCCCGTGGAATGGATTAGTTAGAGGGATTGTTAGTCAGATTTAGGTTGGGAAAATGGAGTATGGGATTATTTTGGAGACAGAGACAGACTTTGGATGTGTAGTGGGGATGTAGTTTAGAGACGTAGTGTTAAATGGAACGTGCTGTAGTTTAAGGGACGACGTGGGAGCACGAGTTAGTTAGGGGATTTAGTGAGCAGGATGGCAGAGTTCAGCGGTGTGTGTGTTGAAGAGTTGGTGAGTTGTGTTGTGACATGATGAGTGAGTGAGGCCAGCGGGTCTGTGTGTGTGGAGCGAATGGGGAATGCATGGTGCGATGAGTGATTGGGGGGAGGAGTGACTCCCGCCCAAGGGACCCCGGGGTCAGTGTAGAGTGAGTTCGGGGGTTAGTCAAATTGAAAAATGGAGGTCGTTTTGTTGTTGGTGTGAATGTAGGCTCGAAACCCATTTGGAGGGGTGCAGGAGCCCTGTTGACGGGCTGGGAGCGTGGCTACGAAAAGTGAGTATCGCTGAGTGGGTACCCCGGGCACCAGGCTAGTCGGCCGTGGTAGGCCAAGGGCCCATGGGGGGCCGGGATAGCGTAGTGGGCACGGGTGCGCCTGCTTGGTGCAGGGGCCCGGGGCGCCATTAGCCGCGTGGGCAGTGTTGTGGGCACGGGTGACCCTCGGAAAGGGGCCTAGGAAGCCAGCCTGCCACGTGTGCGTTTCAGGGGAGGTGCCATGGGGGGCACTCCCCGGTGTTAGGGAGCTGGTAGGCTCGGAGGCAGTGTAGTGCCCGGGGGTGCCATAGCGGGAGATTCGGCAGAGGGTCGTGCCTGCCAAGGGGAGCCACGTGTCCCAGCCATGAGACCGTGTGAGGGCACGGAGAGAAAATTGGGGGGCGAGGCCCGAAATTGTGAGGACACCAACACAGGCGACGGGAATCTGGGTTGTTAGAACCAATAGTTTAAGCGAGAGGCGCTTGTTGAAAGCCCCGGGGTAGTTTAACAGGTTAATGGTTAGGGTAGATTAGGAAGTGTACCCCTCCGCACCATCCATCCCCTCGCTCTCGTTGTGGGCCGCTGGACCCACTTTGAGTTAGATCGCTGAAGTCTGGGGAGGCCATTCTGAGGCTTGGATTGGGCCTCGACGCAGGACGCTAGCTCTCCCTTGTTCCTCTCTGGGAAGGGAACGTAGGGGTTGGGAGTAGGCTAGGTGACAGGATAGGTTAGCCGAACAAGGACAGTACAGGGGGTTAGGGGACGATTTATAGTGGGGAAGTAAAAATAAAAAAAATAAGTTGGGGCTAAATTGGGGTTTGACAAATTAAGGGAGTGGGTATAGACGGTGACAGGCAAAGGCGATAGGTTGGGAGGGAGACCGTAGAGTAGGTCTGAGCCCGCCTTCCGAGTGGCCAGCACCACCGCACTCCCTCCACCAACCTCCACTGAACGGCAAAGGCTGGCCAGCTTCATCTGCTGGCTGCGTTGCTGCAAGGCAAAGGCCGGCCCACTTCATCGGCAGCTGCTGTGCTGCAAGGCCTGTGCCGGTCGGATTGTCTGCAGCTGCTGTGCTTCAAGGCCTGTGCCGGCCAGTTCATCTGCCGGCTGTGTTTGCCTGCAGCGGCCTTGTTCTGCAGGCTGTTTGCCTGATCACCTTTGCCCATGCCATGCCCAATGCCCCTGTTCACCAGCCCCGTTCAATTTTTGCTTTGCCCCCCCCCCCCCTGTTCATTGCCATGTGCGCCAGGATCAGAAAGCAACAGTTTGCAAGCTGCGAGAACTGCCCTGTTGGTAGCTACAACACGGGCCTGCAGTGGCGGCCCGTGCACTGTGTTTGCGTCCATCCATTCATCCATCCATTCGTTGTGTTCATTGCGTGTGCCACTTGAGCTGGCATGGAGACTGCGTTTGTGCAGCCCATGCACCGTTGTGGTTCACTGCGTTCAGTTCAAAAGGGAAGGCTTTGGACTGCGTGTGAGCAGCCGGCCACGTTCCCTGTCACCTGCATTGTTTGAGCCAGAGACTGCATGTGAGCAGCCTGGCTCCCTGCTAACTGCTTTCTTTTTGCAGAGTTCATTGATCCTGGGCCATGGTTTAGTGTAAAATTTGTAAGTTAAGGTTAAGATGTACTGTAAATATGAGTGCGCCCCCGGCATGTCTGTCTTAGCGCCGGCAATTTTATTTAAGTCGTCCGTGTGAGTGGGTTTGTTTAGGTAGTTACTCAGCCCTCAGGTTATTTATTTTGGGGACACGAATACCATGAATGTCGCACTCAGGGATCCGTAGGTAAAATGTACTCGGGGAAAACTACACATGATGGCACACGAAAATTTGACGACTCGGGACGAGTCTGTAAAAAGGGGAGGGGGTAGTGTTGTGGTTGACGAAATTCGCAAACCACCATTCAGGTCCCTTAGGTGAGATATCTCTGTAAGTATATGTGTAGTTAGGCCCAAACCCGTTGTTTCGAGGGAATAAATGTCATTCATTCGGACTGCGACCCTTTTAGATAGCCGTTTTTCTTTTACTATCTTTATTTTGGACCAGCCGCCATTACTACCACCACAACCACCACCAACCACGTCTCAACAGCCATCACACAACAACCACCAACCGCAACGCCGCTTCACAACAACAGCCATGACCCTTGCCGTCACATCTCGCTCTCGCAACCATCGCATCACCGCCATTCCCGCGCCACTTGTGGGCACCGATCCTGGACTCGTACAGGGCGCGCACCGAGCAGCGGGTGCAAAAACACCAGCCTTTCCGAGAAATCGGATCAAGAATCATTCACGCCCACTTTTCCTCTGTCCAATGGGGAGCCAGCCAGAGGTGAAGGGGGAAGGTGAAGGAGGGAAGCCCCGGGGGCTATAAAGGGCCGCGTTCGCTCGCCGAAAAGGCAGTTGAGTTGGAAAGAGTTGAGAGTTTCTGAGAAGAGGAAAGCAGTTGGACGCAGTTGGACGGAGTTGAGAAGAGTGGAGAGTGGGAGAGTTGGAGAGTTGTGGCGGCGGCGAAGGCAGTCGAGAGGGCGCTCGTGTCAGAGTCGGGGAGCTGCGGAGAGGGGAGGCCGGTAACGCGACCGAGGTCGCGGTGGAGTCGCTCGTCACGGGACCCAAGCCAGCGAGATATCCTCATTCCCCCGAGCATCAACAACCCCCTCCTGTTTCCCCCCGCGCTGAGATAGTGTGAGAAGGGGGCCCCGTTCCCACCTCATTCCAGGCAGTGCCAGCGAGGCCCGCGGAGTCGGGGCGCCACCGCCATTTTGCAGCTCATCACCAGACGGGTAGGCACGATGCGGTCTCGGCCCCAGGCCCGTCTGCCCCCCCCTCATCGTTGAGGGTGGTCGCTTTTTCTTTTGCTTTGAGTATATGTGTTGTCGGCGCCGTCTGTGAAGTAAAACTATATAAGTGTTGCCGTGTGCTCGGTAGTCGGTAGTGGATCTGCATTGTTACATTTGCTTTTTGTGCAGAATTGTTGTGCTTCTTCTACTTTTACATTTGCTTTTGGTGTATAATTGTATATGTGTGCTTTCCGTTTGCCGCGGAATAAATGTGCTTTATGTTGAACTGTTTTTCCCGTTTCGCTTCGTCTTTTCTTTTATTGAATCTCCATCTTACTTCACGTAAAGGGTTGGTCGTGGGCTAAATACGCCCAATAATTAATCGAACCGTCGAGGTTGACGATAACACCGCTCGGTTATCCCGATAGTACGGAACGGGTCGCTTAAAGTGGCCCGTGTCCGAAGTCGACCTGCGGCGAGGTGCGATCGCCCGGTCTACCCTCCGTGTGGGTACTTAGGTAGGTCGAATTTGGCGAGCAACCCTATCCCACGCGGGGGGCCGATTGGCACGATCGTGGTGAGGCCGAAAGGCCCACCCGTGACTAGTTCCCGGCGTTAGTCCGAGAGGGTCACGACGGGATTGTCTGTCCGGTGGGC
>NC_140966.1:13910832-13993332 GCF_056783735.1 Eptatretus burgeri
CATTAAGCGCGTGTGAATTGGCTTTAAAAAATCCAGTAATGGGTTGATTGGGAAATGCACATTTAAAGCACTCTTAACAGAGTTGATTCATCACAGTTATATCAGAATGAGCTGATGCGTCATGATGTCATCTTCTTCTTCTTCCATGTGGTAGCTCGGCTGCCAGGTAGCAATCGTTTTGTTGGGGCACAACTATGCCACTGAACTATGCCACTAGTATAGGGACACTAGTATAGTGTCCCTATACTGGTGCACTTGCACTCATTTCACCCACCTCAGAAGGATGACAGGCTGAGTCAACCCCACCTGGTGTTAATTCAGCAGCCAACGGGGC
This sequence comes from Eptatretus burgeri, assembly GCF_056783735.1. NCBI lineage: Eukaryota > Metazoa > Chordata > Myxini > Myxiniformes > Myxinidae > Eptatretus > Eptatretus burgeri. Next base: position 13,911,167 of record NC_140966.1, read on the forward strand.
TCAACCTCTGGACCCTAAGATCCCAAGCTAGCCAACCTAACCACGACGCCAAAACCAAGCTTTGTCACATAGTTATGGATTGTTTTACCCAATGTGGGGCCGTTCAAAATTTTCATAACACTAGTTTTTTTCAGGAGGCATGTGCATGTTTGATAAAACCTTACCAATAATTTTTATTCGACATATTATATGATTGGATTTTTTTGGGGTCTGTCTTCGTGATTAACACTCGATCCAAACAAAGCCATTGGAAATCTGACGCAACAAAGCTGGACAGCGTATAATCAGCAGAGGCCTACAGGCCTAATGTGTAAGGCCCAGCAGAAAACCAATATGGCGGCCATATCATTTTGTTTGGGTGTAATGGTGGGTGAAGTCAAGCAACAGATGTGGGTGTGATCCAGTAGCTGTCCGACCAATGGATGCACATTTCAAAAATCGACCCCCAACAAAAATCCCAACAACAGCAACGCGAAGGTCTAGTCGACCTGCTATAGGCCGGGGCCAGTGGGACCTACCTTGCACCCCCCCCACGACAATTTTTCACTGATACCGCAGTGTTCACATATATCCCAAGTATCAGAAAAAAGATGTTCCCAGAAAAATAACTCATTTGCACTCTGCTTTATTAAGATGTTTCCTTGGCAACCAATCAAAAATAGACGAATCTCACAAAGATCGGCAAAATGTCAATATCTCTGTCAAATATAAACATAAAATCACAAAATTGGTGTCAAATTAAAGCTTATACATTTACATATTAAAATATATTTTGTTTATGCTAATTAGCTCATTTGCGAATTCATTAAATTTGACTTAAAGACAATAATTCCCACAAAAATGCAAGAATTTCCATTTTCTTTCCTTGTAATGACCAAACATGTCAGTTTTTTTGTCAAAAAAAACATTAATTACGTGTTGCCAGATACAAGCCAGGTTAGCAAAAAATATATTAAATTTTTTGAATTTTTTTTAAGTAGGCTAATTAGCATAAAATACAAAGCACAATGAATCGTTCGAAAATCATGCGAAATCAGATTAATCAATAGAATTAATTACCTGAGCCTGATATAATACATAACTGCGACTTATGATGTCTGTTGGTGTTTAAGGGAAACAACTATTTTCTGTTTGAGTAAAAGTAGTGGAAATAATTTTAAATGCATTGATATGCGAAATAAGATCCGCCATTATGGAAATTCTCATTTTCGTAAATATCTCAACTTCTGGTGCATGAAAATTTGTAAATGAGGAATCTACACATATGTTTGGAGGGTCAAGGAATAGAGTGAACATGTTTCCTTTGTTGTCAGAGATGTAGAATAATGTTTGGATATCTTAATTACATGCAAAAATGGAAACAGCTTAATAAAGCATAGTGCAAATTGTGGTGTAGCCTGGGGCATGCAGGGCGGGGATCTTCTATTCAGGAATCTTCTATTCAGTACACCACACAAATGAGTTATTTTTCTGGGAACATCTTTTTTCTGATACTTGGGATATATATGAACACTGTGGTATCAGTGAAAAATTGTTGCTGGGGGGTTCAAGGTAGGTCCCACTGGCCCCCCGGCCTACTGCGTGTCGTCAGTAAAAACACTTTTTACTGTTAAACACTTTCAATTTCAAAACTGTTAAACACTGAAAACATTTTCAAAACGCGATTAGCTGCATTATAGTAAGAACTAGTATAAAAGCCCGTCCAAATGACGGGTTGGAATTATTTTATTTGAAATATTCAAGGAGACTGGAAGATATGATGTTTCACAGCAGAAGCTATATTTTAAACCACTACTTGTACATGTATGACCCTATTGTTTTTTAATCTTCTGGGACGTTTTATCTTGACAGTACAGCATTGGTGAGCATGCCAAAGTCCGAAGCCTCGGCCTAGCATCAGGTGTACTTCTTCTGTATTTATTGGACATCCTTACAGACGTAAATGAACACTCGTTTTACGCTGCACACGTTACACATCCTGTGCAGCGAATTTAACCTCTCTGCATCTTGTATTTATTACCGTGCGCTCACAAAGCGAAAAGTCTAGCAAGCTTTTCGTTAAGCAATCAGTAGAGTATGTTCATATGTTGTACGTCATCCATGTCTGCATTTTGTTAAGAGCATTCATCGAAAACCGTTCAGCGGAGGAAATCGAAACTTTAGCACATGTTACCTGACCATGTGATCTAGCAGGCCAAAGGCCAAAGGTCAACAAATTTGTCAAATTTTCTAAAATCCTCAATTTTCATTCAATTGACTAGAAATTTGAAGAACATTTGCACATCAAGTCACTGAATTCAACCAACTATTTTTGAGGTCAACATTGGCCCAAAGGTCAACATAGGGTAAAATATTTTTCAATTTTCATCCAGTTGATTTGAAAATTTAACAGAATTTTCATATCACCTCACTGGATTCAACCACCAATTAATTTTTGAGGTCAACATTGGCCAAAAGGTCAACATCGGGTAAAAATGTTTTCAATTTTCATCCAATTGATATGAAATTTTAACAGAATTTTCATATCACTTCACTGAATTCAACCACCAATTAATTTTTGAGGTCAACATTGGCCAAAAGGTCAACATAGGCCAGATCTTTAAAATTTTCAATTTTTATCCAATTGATTTGAAATTTTAAGAATTTTCATATCATCTCACTGAATTCAACCACCAATAAATTTTTTAGGTCAACATTGGCAAAAAGGTCAACATAGGTCAGATCGTAAAATTTTTCAATTTTCATCTGATTGATTTGAAATTTTAATAGAATTTTCATATTGGTTCACTGTATTCAACCACCAATTATTTTTTGAGGTCAACCTTGGCCAAAAGGTCAACATAGGCCAGATCTTTAAAATTTTCAATTTTCATCCAATTGATTTGAAATTTTAACAGAATTTTCATATCGGCTCACTGAATTAAACCACCAATTAATTTTTGAGGTTAACATTGGCCGAAAGGTCAACATAGGCCAGATCGTTAAAAATTTCAATTTTCATCTGATTGATTTGAAAATTTAACAGAATTTTCATACCACCTCACTGAATTCAACCACCAATTAATTTTTGAGGTCAACATTGGCCAAAAGGTCAACATTGGGTAAAAATGTTTTCAATTTTCATCGAATTGATTTGAAATTTTAAGAATTTTCATATCATCTCACTGAATTCAACCACCAATTAATTTTTGAGGTCAACATTGGCAAAAAGGTCAACATAGGCCAGGTCTTAAAAAATTTCAATTTTCATCCAATTGATTTGAAATTTTAACAGAATTTTCATATCGGTTCACTGAATTCAACCACCAATTAATTTTTGAGGTCAACATTGGCCAAAAGGTCAACATAGGGTAAAAATGTTTTCAATTTTCATCTGATTGATTTGAAATTTTAACAGAATTTTCATATTGGTTCACTGTATTCAACCACCAATTGATTTTTGAGGTCAACATTGGCCAAAAGGTCAACATAGGCCAGATCGTTAAAATTTTCAATTTTCATCCGATTGATTTGAAAATTTAACAGTTTTCATATCAGCTCACTGAATTCAACCACCAATTAATTTTTGAGGTCAACATTGGCCAAAAGGTCAACATAGGCCAGATCTTAAAATTTTTCAATTTTCATCTGATTGATTTGAAAATTTAACAGAATTTTCATACCACCTCACTGAATTCAACCACCAATTAATTTTTTAGGTCAACATCGACCAAAAGGTCAACATAGGCCAGATCTTTAAAATTTTCAATTTTTATCCAATTGATTTGAAATTTTAACAGAATTTTCATATCGGCTCACTGAATTCAACCACCAATTAATTTTTGAGGTCAACATTGGCCAAAAGGTCAACATAGGCCAGATCTTTAAAATTTTCAATTTTTATCCAATTGATTTGAAATTTTAAGAATTTTCATATCATCTCACTGAATTCAACCACCAATTAATTTTTTAGGTCAACATTCGCAAAAAGGTCAACATAGGTCAGATCGTAAAATTTTTCAATTTTCATCTGATTGATTTGAAATTTTAATAGAATTTTCATATTGGTTCACTGTATTCAACCACCAATTAATTTTTGAGGTCAACCTTGGCCAAAAGGTCAACATAGGCCAGATCTTTAAAATTTTCAATTTTCATCCAATTGATTTGAAATTTTAACAGAATTTTCATATCGGCTCACTGACTTAAACCACCAATTAATTTTTGAGGTTAACATTGGCCAAAAGGTCAACATAGGCCAGATCGTTAAAAATTTCAATTTTCATCCGATTGATTTGAAATTTTAACAGTTTTCATATCAGCTCACTGAATTCAACCACCAAGTAATTTTTGAGGTCAACACCGACCAAAAGGTCAACATAGGCCAGATCTTTAAATTTTTCAATTTTCATCCAATTGATTTGAAATTTTAACAATTTTCATATCACCTCACTGAATTCAACCACCAATTAATTTTTGAGGTCAACATTGGCCAAAAGGTCAACATAGGCCAGATCTTAAAATTTTTCAATTTTCATCTGATTGATTTGAAAATTTAACAGAATTTTCATACCACCTCACTGAATTCAACCACCAATTAATTTTTGAGGTCACCATTGGCCAAAAGGTCAACATAGGCCAGATCGTTAAAATTTTCAATTTTCATCCGATTGATTTGAAAATTTAACAGTTTTCATATCAGCTCACTGAATTCAACCACCAATTAATTTTTGAGGTCAACATTGGCCAAAAGGTCAACATAGGCCAGATCGTAAAATTTTTCAATTTTCATCTGATTGATTTGAAAATTTAACAGAATTTTCATACCACCTCACTGAATTCAACCACCAATTAATTTTTGAGGTCAACATTGGCCAAAAGGTCAACATTGGGTAAAAATGTTTTCAATTTTCATCGAATTGATTTGAAATTTTAAGAATTTTCATATCATCTCACTGAATTCAACCACCAATTAATTTTTGAGGTCAACATTGGCAAAAAGGTCAACATAGGCCAGGTCTTAAAAAATTTCAATTTTCATCCAATTGATTTGAAATTTTAACAGAATTTTCATATCGGTTCACTGAATTCAACCACCAATTAATTTTTGAGGTCAACATTGGCCAAAAGGTCAACATTGGGTAAAAATGTTTTCAATTTTCATCGAATTGATTTGAAATTTTAAGAATTTTCATATCATCTCACTGAATTCAACCACCAATTAATTTTTGAGGTCAACATTGGCAAAAAGGTCAACATAGGCCAGGTCTTAAAAAATTTCAATTTTCTTCCAATTGATTTGAAATTTTAACAGAATTTTCATATCGGTTCACTGAATTCAACCACCAATTAATTTTTGAGGTCAACATTGGCCAAAAGGTCAACATAGGGTAAAAATGTTTTCAATTTTCATCTGATTGATTTGAAATTTTAACAGAATTTTCATATTGGTTCACTGTATTCAACCACCAATTGATTTTTGAGGTCAACATTGGCCAAAAGGTCAACATAGGCCAGATCGTTAAAATTTTCAATTTTCATCCGATTGATTTGAAAATTTAACAGTTTTCATATCAGCTCACTGAATTCAACCACCAATTAATTTTTGAGGTCAACATTGGCCAAAAGGTCAACATAGGCCAGATCTTAAAATTTTTCAATTTTCATCTGATTGATTTGAAAATTTAACAGAATTTTCATACCACCTCACTGAATTCAACCACCAATTAATTTTTGAGGTCAACATCGACCAAAAGGTCAACATAGGCCAGATCTTTAAAATTTTCAATTTTCATCCAATTGATTTGAAATTTTAACAATTTTCATATCACCTCACTGAATTCAACCACCAATTAATTTTTGAGGTCAACATTGGCAAAAAGTCAACATAGGCCAGATCTTAAAATTTTTCAATTTTCATCCAATTGAGTTGAAATTTTAACAGAATTTTCATATCGGCTCACTGAATTCAACCACCAATTAATTTTGAGGTCAACATAGGCCAAATTTCTGAAATCCTCAATTTTCACCCGATTGACTTGAAATTTGAACAGGCTTTTCATAAAAATGACCGTCATGCGTCATGTGGTCTGACAGCCACATTGGATCGAAGGGAAAATCTTTGAAAATCTTCATCGGAGAAACCGCTTAACCGATCAACTACCGATGGGAAATGTGGTTTGATAAAGATGACGTCATAACCTTAAAAAAAAAAGAGTTGGTTCACACCAAGTTCTTCTCAAGACTGTGTGGGGGTATGCATCGATGAATACTATCTATCTAGTTATTTAAGGAAACGCTTCTGTACACCACCCTTGAGGCCCAGTTGCAAATCACCGGATCAACATTTCCAATAGAAGAGATTATGTAACATAATTGGTCTTTTATGAAAAAATGTTTTTCAAGTTTTTTTTTGGTCCTGAACAATAGACTCTAGTGAACACCCAATCATCATTTATTTCGGTCTTCGGAATCCTTGGGGTCTTTTTGGTCTTTGGGGGTGTTTTTGGGCCTTCGTAGTCTTTTGAGTCTTCTAGAACTTTTGAGTTTTCTGGGTCTTTTGACCATAGTGAACACCCAGTCGCGTGAAAGGATTGGAGGAGGGGGGATTATTAAAGGGGCGGGGGGGGGTGATAGACAAACAGACAAGTAGACAAATACACGTTGTGTTTGAAATCGGTAGATATGACATCACTGTCATGCGATGAGTCCCGTGTCGCCGTCGCAGGCTTTTCCACTGCTGCTTGGACTAATTGACGGTATATCCCCGTCTCCATTAACCGCTCCACGATGAGTTCCGAGCAAACGGGCGAAGGATCTTGGTAAAATGAAAACCTTTGAGAATGTAAAAAAAAACCATCGCGGGGATCACGAGAAGGACGAGGAAAGTTTGAAATGCTGCATGGCGGACTTTACATCTCAATTCAACTGATGGATTGGCACTGCTACCGGAACGACATGTCTACGTTAATAAAGAACGAATTATGGAACTCAAAACGAAACGAAACACTGGTGGTGTATATTTAGGCGGTGTATGTTATCGGCAGGACATTGCGCGCTGTTTGCTCGTTGCCATTATATTTCGTTTCCTTACACAATGACTGCCATTTCAGTCCCGCAGTGCGTGATTTACACCATTTACTGTAAGTACGTCATATTAATTTGTAAACGTTAATGTGCTTCGAGAACTTCCGTCGTTGTTGTGACGACGTTTCCGTCGGTTGCGGTGAGTTTCCGGGAGAGAATTCGGTGAAGTTGATGTCCGTAGCCGGATGTTTACATTTTATTAACTTCGGGGTTCGGGGGGGGGGGGGGTTGGCGTGTGCTCGCTGGGGAAGCTTGCCTGGTTCGGAGTTGGCCCGCCGAGCGAGGATGGACTCCAGCCGATGGGAGTTCGAGTCTCCGTTACAGTCACGCAGACAGGGCCGGCACACACTCAACGGCTCGGCGTCTCGAGCACCGGCGAGCCCGAGCCGGAGGAGGCGCCGAGACGAGTCGGAAGTTTATGATGATGGAACCAATACGTTCTTCTGGTGGGTTTGTGTTGGTTTATTGTGTGTGTGTGTGTGTGTGTGTGTGTGTGTGTGTGTGTGTGTGTGTGTGTGTGTGTGTGTGTGTGTCTCATTATTACGTGTTTACAAAACTGTGCGATTATTATATTGGATGGATTATTATAAAAAGGGCGGAGGGGGGTGGGGTCCATTAAAAGAGGAGAAATATTATAAAGGGGCGGTCCATTAAAAGAGGATAAATAATATTAGGGGGGTCCATTAAAAGAGGAGAAATATTATAAATGGGGGTCCGTTTAAAGGGGGGTCCATTAAAAGAGGAGAAATTATAAATGGGGGTCCGTTAAAAGACGATAAATATTATAAAGGGGGGTCCATTAAAAGAGGAGAAATAATATTAAGGGGGGTCCATTAAAAGAGGAGAATATTATAAAGGGGGGTCCATTAAAAGAGGAGAAATATTATAAATGGGGGTCCGTTAAAAGAGGATAAATATTATAAAGGGGCGGTCCATTAAAAGAGGAGAAATATTATAAAGGGGGGTCCATTAAAAGAGGAGAAATATTATAAAGGGGCGGTCCATTAAAAGAGGATAAATATTATAAAGGGGGTCCATTAAAAGAGGAGAAATATTATAAAGGGGGGTCCATTAAAAGAGGAGAAATATTATTAAGGGGGGTCCATTAAAAGAGGAGAAATATTATAAAGAGGGGTCCATTAAATGAGGATAAATAATATAAAGGGGGAGTCCATTAAAAGAGGAGAAATATAAAGGACGGAGTCAATTAAAAGAGGAGAAATATTATAAAGGGGCGGTCCATTAAAAGAGGACAAATAATATTAAGGGGGGTCCATTAAAAGAAGAGAAATATTATAAAGGGGGGTCCATTAAAAGAGGAGAAATATTATAAAGGGGGATCCATAAAAAGAGGAGAAATATTATAAAGGGGGGTCCATTAAAAGAGGAGAATATTATAAAGGGGGGGTCCATTAAAAGAGGAGAAATATTATAAATGGGGGTCCGTTTAAAGGGGGGTCCATTAAAAGAGGAGAAATATTATAAATGGGGGTCCGTTAAAAGAGGATAAATATTATAAAGGGGGGTCCATTAAAAGAGGAGAAATAATATTAAGGGGGGTCCATTAAAAGAGGAGAATATTATAATGGGTGGTTCATTAAAAGAGGAGAAATATTATAAATGGGGGTCCGTTAAAAGAGGATAAATATTATAAAGGGGCGGTCCATTAAAAGAGGAGAAATATTATAAAGGGGGGTCCATTAAAAGAGGAGAAATATTATAAAGGGGGGTCCATTAAAAGAGGAGAAATATTATAAAGGGGCGGTCCATTAAAAGAGGATAAATATTATAAAGGGGGGGTCCATTAAAAGAGGAGAAATATTATAAAGGGGGGGTCCATTAAAAGAGGAGAAATATTATAAAGGGGGGGTCCATTAAAAGAGGAGAAATATTATAAAGAGGGGTCCATTAAATGAGGATAAATAATATAAAGGGGGAGTCCATTAAAAGAGGAGAAATATAAAGGAGGGAGTCAATTAAAAGAGGAGAAATATTATAAAGGGGCGGTCCATTAAAAGAGGAGAAATAATATTAAGGGGGGTCCATTAAAAGAGGAGAAATATTATAAAGGGGGGTCCATTAAAAGAGGAGAAATAATATTAAGGGGGGTCCATTAAAAGAGGAGAAATATTATAAAGGGGGGTCCATTAAAAGAGGAGAAATATTATAAAGGGGGGTCCATTAAAAGAGGAGAAATATTATAAAGGGGGGTCCATTAAAAGAGGAGAAATATTATAAAGGGGGGTCCATTAAAAGAGGAGAAATATTATAAAGGGGCGGTCCATTAAAAGAGGAGAAATATTATAAAGGGGGGTCCATTAAAAGAGGAGAAATAATATAAAAGGGGGGTCCATTAAGAGAGGAGAAATATTATAAAGGGGGTCCATTAAAAGAGGAGAAATAATATAAAGGGGGGGTCCATTAAGAGAGGAGAAATATTATAAAGAGGGGTCCATTAAAAGAGGAGAAATATTATAAAGAGGGGTCCATTAAGAGAGGAGAAATATTTTGTAGGATGGAGTTAAAAGAGTGGAGAAATTTTGTATGAAGAGAATGGGGCAAATAGGGGTAGGGGGGGGGGTTTAAGGAGGAGAAATTGTATGGGAAGGTAAGGGTTGTTGTATTGTTGTGGGTGGTATTTCTGGGGGGATATGCATGCAAACAAAATCTTTAAGTAAAAAGTAATTTTTTAGATAATTTTTTTTTGTTCCCCGCTCCTCTGACGATGTCGGAGATGGGGGACATTAACATGAGCTCCATCCGACCGACCGACCGACCCATCATCTGTTCATGTACTTGTGCATTCGTGATGTTTCAAAAAAAAAGAAACCGTTGCACATTCAGCTCTCATATTGCAGATATATCTTCCTCATGACATTATCTCCACCTGATTAGATCATGGCTGTGATTGGCTGAATGTTGTTGCCATGGCAACAATGTCAGTAACTTGGCTTGTGTCGTGATATTTCAAATATCCGATTTCTCATTCCACCCAAAAGGCAGGGGACCGAGAGTATCAGCTCCTTGTTGTTAATATTATTATTGTTACTAGTGCGGGCCCGTAGGTGCGTGGCCGTACATGCAAAAAAAACAAAAACTGGATTGGGGCATTGTTTCAACTAGTGTATGCCCGGAGGTGCGTGCCCGTAGGTGTGTGCCCATAGGTGCAAACAAAACAAAACAAAAAAAAACTTTCAAACCGCATGCCAGAAACAACCACACAGGCTGTTCCTTCGCTCTCACGTGCCCGTACGTGCGTGGCCGTACATGCAAAAAAAAACAACTTTCAAACCGCGTGCCAGAAACAACAACCACACAGGCCGTTCCTTCGCTCTCGTAAACGACGATTGGATTGGGGCATTGTGTTTAATAAAATCGAGAAAGAAAGAATACAGTAAGTCGATAAATCAAGAAAAAAATCGAGAAAGAATACAGTAATCGTCACTGACTGGATTGGGGTATTGGGTTTTAGAAAATCGAGAAAGAAATCGAGAAAGAATACAGTAATCGTCACTATCAGGAAGTGAAGTCCTCACTGTCCGGAAGTTCGCATATGGCAGTTACGATTATTCGCAATTTATTCTTAATGGCCAATTATTCAATTAGCGCCAACGTATTTTGCCTTTTCCCAATGTCATCGCAAAGAAAAACACAAAGAGAAGAGGAAAGAGGAGAAAAAAACGTGCAAAAAATAATTTACTTCCTGCTTCGGAGCACACCAGCTCACTCTGATGTTCCCCAAATTTATGCACCGTCTAATATGAAAACGATCATAACTTGGGGCATTGTGTTTATCTATAAATGCGCATAAGAAATCGAGAAATTATTAGAATACACGAAAAAAAAACGTGCAAAAAATAATTTACTTCCTGGTTTGGAGCATACCAGCACTCTGATCTTACCGAAATTTATACACCGTCTAATAGGGAAACTATCATAACTTGGGCCATTGTGTTTATCTATAAATGCGCATAAGAAATCGAGAAATTATTAGAATACACGAAGTCATCACTCTCCGGATGCCCGTACGTTGTCACCCGTAATGGGGAACGTGGCTGTGCTTCCCTTCCCCATCGGCCACGCCCACGCAACAACGTGTCTTCCCATTGGTTTGGTAAATAAATGGCCATAACTTGGGAAGCACTTGTCCGATTAATATCAAACCTTGAAAAGGCACATCCTCAGGTCCCCAGCAATATACCTGGCAAGTTTCAATTAGATCGGACCAGAGGTTGTCGAGAAACAGCGGTCACACACACACACACACACACACACACACACACACACACACACACACACACACACACACACACACACACACACACACACACACACACACACACACACACACACACACACACACACACACACACACACACACACACACACACACACACACACACACACACACACACACACACACACACACACACACACACACACACACACACACACACACACACACACATACACACATACACACACATACACACACATACACACATACACACACATACACACACATACACACATACACACACATACACACATACACACACATACACACATACACACATACACACATACACACATACACACATACACACATACACACATACACACATACACACATACACACATACACACATACACACATACACACATACACACATACACACATACACACATACACACATACACACATATACACATATACACACACACACTACTGGAATTACAGATAGATTATGTCGGACCAACCGTATCATAAATGGCCATAACTTGGGAAACACTTGGGAAGCAGCTGAAACGGATGAAGAATGATATCAGACTTTGAAAAGGCACATACTCAGGTCCCAGCGTCAATTGTGACATCATATCAACAAAAAAAAAACAACAGGAAGCATTGTGACGTCATTCGTGATGTCATAGCACCTTGTCCTGTCATTGGCTGACAGATAAATGGCCGTAACTTGGCAACCGCTTGTCCGATTAATATCAAACCTTGAAAAGGCACATCCTCAGGTCCCCGGCAATATTCCTGGCAAGTTTCAATTCGATCGGACCAGTGGTTGTCGAGAAACGGCGGTCGCAGACGCACATACAGAAACACATACATACACACACACAGACACACACACACACAGATTGCTGGAATTATAGATAGATTATTGCGATAAATATTTTGAGGAGGAGGAGGAGGAGGTGGAGCAGGAGGAAGATGAGGATGAGTATGATGATTGCAGGATGAGAAATACAAAAAGACTGACCACATACTCTGCCTTTGATGAGACCCTCCCGCAGATGTCCCATCACCCATCCCCACACAATCTACTTATAACTCCTGCCAATATCTCCGTACCCCTCCATTTCCAGTAGCATTCCAATTTAAACCTAACTACTATTTCTGCTGTCGCTACCTTTCCAGGGAGACCAATCCATGCATTAAATTAACTACTCTCTGAGTGAAAGACCCTTGCCTTTAACTGTCCTCGCCAGAGAATATAACTCTACAGGCTAAAAGGGAATATGAAAAGGACGTACTCAAAAATATTTAACATAACAGCAAGATATTCTTTCAGTATATAAGGGGTAAATAAAGGCTGAAGAGGTATGTGGTCCCGTTGAGGAATAGCACACGAGGATTGATGAAAGATGAGGATAAGACAAAAGGATTATTACATCGTTTTTGACCTCCGTTACCGAAGGTGAAGGAGGTTATGTTTTCACCCCTTTCTGTCTGTTTGTGTACAGGATATCTTAAAATGTTGTGGACGGATCCGGATGAAATTTTGTGGACAGGTTCAGTGTGGAACAAGGACGAACTGATTAGATTTTAGTGAAGATTCGGATCCGGATCCGACTGCGAGAATTTTTTTAAGCGATTCTTCACCGTTGAGAGATCGGGCTAAACCAATATAGAGCAAAATATCTCAAAAAGTTGCGGACGGATATGGACGAAACTTGGTGGACAGGTTGGGTGTATGACGAGGACAAATTGATTCGATTTTGGTGAAGATCCGAATCCGGATCTGGATCCGAGAATTATTTAATTTTAAAAGTGATTCTTCACAATTGAGAGAGAGAGGGCCAAAAATGTATTGGGCCTGATATGTTCTCGTGGATCAGGCATTACGTGGCGGAGGTATGCGCTCTACCAAGTGCCCTTCAATTTTTTTTTGTTGTTGTGTATACAGAGATGTCAGTTGCCTATACACCGCCCAAATAGAGGTATACGTCAGAAGAACGTGTTGCATGCTTGGAACAAGATTGCCCATGGGGTGGTTACTCTGCTAGTTTATTTTAATACGGGTACCTTTTATACCGAATTAAAATGATTAACTTTTTATGTTTGAATTTCTTCTCTTTTTCTGTATCTTTTTGTCTTCCAAAAAAAAAAAAAAAAATGAAAAAAAAATCTCAGGAGAAAACTTTGAGATCTCTTTGAAAATTAAATTAATTTTTATTGATTTGATTTGTAATCTTGTCCCTTTGTCGGAGAGCCTTCTGCACATAATTTGTTTGATAATTTGTTAAGATATCACCAATAAGTTCATATTCCTTATTCAACTGACACAAATGGCAAACGGAAGTCTAACTTTCACATTCAGCCCTTTAATTTGAACATTTACAAGTTTGTTGTCTGGTTCCTGTTGCAGGAGAGCTCACACTGTTACTGTGCTCTTCATTCTCATCTGCACGCTTGTCTATGTCACTCTGATTGAGGAAACGCCTCTGGACACAACATACAATATTAAGCGGTGAGTCTGTGAATAATGTGATTAAAAATGGTGATTTATATGTCTACAGTTGGTCAGAATGACGTGGTGTATTACTTTTGTCATGATGATTTTCAGGGTGTAAATGTTGCATTGTTGGATCACCCAGAATAACTTTTTGATGGTCAGCAGGTAATCTGGAGCAAGATGCTTGTCAAACATAATCTTTATAAACACACAGGTGACACTTAAAAGATATTGTTACAGTTGTGGGGGTAGATGGACGAATTTAATGGGAAAGTTAGGATTGAATAGAGTTGTTTAGTCCATGGATGTGAAGGGGACATCTCGATGTAATTAAGTAGGGAAACTATGAGCTTAAGTGTTACATGCCACCACAGGTGTGTGTGTGTGTGTGTGTGTGTGTGTGTGTGTGTGTGTGTGTGTGTGTGTGTGTGTGTGTGGTCGTGCGGATTAGATAGGGATTAAGAATAAATTCCCCCAGTATGTGATTGCCCCCCTGGAACCTATTCCGACATTTTTGCACTTGCAAGAGAGCCAAACGTGCGGAGCAGGCAAAAGCCCCGCCTCCAAGGTTGTGGTGAGTGAAGTCACACCCCCGAGACTGATGATTGATGGGCGTGACGTCAGAACCAAGGCAGGCGTTCCAATCAGACAGAGAGGCCCCGCCTTCCCGGGTTTAGTGCGAGCAAGCCACGCCCCGGAGGTGGAATGGTGGTTCGGTGTGACATCAGAAAGAGTTCAGAGATCTGGAGAAATGCACGAGGTCGGTGTGAGGAGGGCAGTTGTAGTCATGGTAGGAATGTGGCTTGGACGGAGGATCTCGCTTTGCTCTCCTCTCGGCATGCCGAAATGGCTTTCCTTCGACGCATGAAGAAGACTGCATGATTCTCGTATATATTTTGAAGTGAATTGGCTCGCATACTAAGCAACACGTTGCCCACTGGCTCTTGGTTGGGTCGTGAGAGATGGACCCCGGAGCCTTTTGTCAAACAGCGTGTCGGTGAGGACAATCGATGCACGAAGCAGCTGCCCAGGGTCTCTGAGCATTGGTGTTGAATACCGCTCACGAATTGCCTGACAAACGTTTCCGCTGCGAGAGAGCGGCTTGGCACCATTTTGCGCGCGTCGACACGTGCAAATCGAAGCGCCTCGATTCCAAGTTCCACAAAGACCATCTCTGCACAAAGCTAAGTGCCAGAATAAAGGAAGGATTTTCTTTTATTTTGTTTGCCCTTGTATGTGTGCTGAGGCGCCTCGACTTTAGACTTTAGTTTACTTCACGTATTATATTCTGATTATTGTACTTTGTAAATAGTCTATTTTCATTAAATCTGTTTATTTTAAGTTGATGCGTCCGTGTATTTGTTGTGGGGTTCGAGTATAAACCCTCCTGTGCTGTGTTTCCCGTGCCTCCGTGCCTCCGTCACTCCGAAAGTGCCGCGCCCTGCCCGTCCCACGTGCGTTCTAATCTCCGAGGATCAACGTGTCTGCCTCCTATTAAGGAAAAAACTGCTCGACTATCTAGGCTGGCGGTGTTGACAGACCGTCACCACAAATTTGGTCGGTGGGGATTAACTTGGATCACCAGCACTGCGACAATATACAAGTAGTTGGCTACACTTATAGGATGCTTTGAAAATATATCTGGCTTCTTTTGAAGTGCCCTTCATTGGTTCTTTCCCTCCCAGGTTTGTGCATAGTGCACATGGTCTGCCAGTAACACGCTTCTTGTTAAACTCTCAAAATCCAGGATCACTGCAAATTTCCACTCATTTGTTCCTCTTTTCTCTTGCCTGTGGAACCGACTTCCCCCAATCTGTTCGGTTCCATTCTTCCTTCCCTCCAGGGCTTCATGACGGCTGTTCACCCCCATCCAAACTCCTAATCTCTTCAACCCCAAATGACCCCATTCCCAAGCATTCCTTTGTTTTCCAGGAAACTGTGATTTTCCTTAGCCCCCCCCTCTCCCTCATCTTTTCTTGTGTTTGTTGTCGGTTGGTTTGTTCTTTTTCTGTTTTGTCCCCACCTTCCCCTTACACCTCTTGCTGTGTTTCATTCACGGCTTGTGTGCAGCTTGTTCACCCCCCCTATGTATCCTTCTCCCCTCACCTTGATCTCACTTTCATCTCACTTCTATTCTGCTGTTCATGGTATTTCCTTCTTTCCAATTTTGGTATCTTCAATTCTGATCTAGCTCTTCCACAAGGTGTGCGTGTGTGCGTCCATATATATATATATATATATATATATATATATATATATATATATATATATATATATATATATATATATATATATATATATATATATATATATACTTCTCATCTTCACACCCTATCCCCCTTTTTTCATCAAAAATTGATAGCCTTTTTAGGTCATCTCTACAGAGATGACCTAATAAAGCCGGACAAAATGTCCGTACGTCCGTCAACAATTTTTCTTTCCGATCTTGCTGAAACTTAGTATGTGGGTAGAGGTCGATGAGTGTTGCACAACGATATAACTTTTGTCCGGGTTCAAGGTCAGGGACGAGGTCACGTAAGTTATAAAAATCGCCATTTTCAAAATCTATCTAGTCTGCCATTTTACAAGATATTCGGCAACTGTTTATTGATTATGATAGTAAAAAATATTATCTTGTATCTAACCAGACAGATTTTTGAATTTCCTTCCCGTTTGATCGTCACGTGATCTGGAAGATGGCCAAAAACGCCGATGCGATTCGCAAAGAAGGAAGGAGAAATGAAATATAAATATAAAACACATTTTTAGCCTTTTATATTTATACATTTTCTGCCGAAGGTGCAAAAGTTTCAAAACCTGAAATGTAAACTTCGGCATTTATTTTCAAAATATAATTTCGTGCGCGCGCGCCAAAATGCCGCGTCATCTTTAACCAAATTGCGTAGTAGAACTGCGCAGTAGTCTGGTCATGGCGTCTGAGCAGTGGCCAGCGTGGTTCAGATTGACTGTGGTTTCTGGGGCGAAGGTGATTGTTACGAAGTATGTCGGCGGTATAAATTTGAGTTCCTGCATTGGTGATTTAATCACGCAACATCTTGACAACGAATATTCTTGCCGAACGATTGCATCAATTCAGTGCATCAGCAGGGATAATTCGCAGGCTCCTCTCGATCGTGCCGATATCTAACATAATCACCGGCGGACATAGGGCTGCAGGCTGTGGGGCGAGGCCACGGATTCCGGATGAGGGGATAAGTGATAAATTATGCTACATGCTTCGGGCTTTCTGATTAATATATCAATGAATACATTCCATAATTAATGAATTAATAATTAATGAATCTGGCATACAAAATGTTTTTTTCATACCTGACATGTTACTTTGTGCAGTGTCACGAAACTTCTGTGGAATTAATAATTAATGAATTTGCTCGCTCTAACGATTTTTAAAACCTCAATATCTGTATAAATACTTGACCAATTTTCATTCTGAAAGTTTCATTATAATCGACAGGATTATCATAATCTCCGAGAGCTAAGCCTAATTTTTCGTTTTTTTTCTACAACCGGAAGTGAAATGTCCCCAGAGAGTGGACGGACTGGAAAACCACGTATTGCACTTACTGGTGATTCTGATATGTTAATCCGGGTACTAAATGAACAAGACATATTTATTAATTATGTCATTAGTCGTATATATATCTCTGTGAAATATTTCAATCTAAATGGTTAATTTGGACTGTTTCGCGGTTACCTGAACTGAACATTGAGAACTTGTGGTATTATAAAGATGACCGTCACCCCCACACGGGGGTAATTATTTTTTCTTTTTTCTTTTTTCTGTTTTCTTTTTTCCTATAAGAGTGAGATGACCGAGAGTTTAAAAAATAAAAACAAAAAAAAACAATGAACTGACTGTGGGGTAGTAGTTCGACACCAATAAGGGGAAGGAGCAAACAGTAACCAGGTAATCTTAATGTGGCTAGAAAAGATTGTTGGTAGGGATAGAGGATGACATCAGATCTTGGTGCACCAGTTTCTTTTCAAGTCCTGGGAGAAGGACTGCAATATAATAGTTTCAGGAATGTGGTTCTAGTGCCCAACTGTGTCTGCGGACGTCCTCCTGCAGCTGGGTTACTTTTTTTATCAGGAGGTTGGTGGTAGGATTTGCACTTCGGCCACCATAAAACCCTTCATTCCGCAAAACGCAAAAAAACCTGAAAACCCACTCCGTGGGAGTACATCCTGTGCAGCTTCCCTTCACAGGGCAGCTCACCGGATGACGGGATTGGGGCAAAGCCTTCGGGACCCCCAATCTTTGATGATAGGAGGGAAACCACGGGGTAACATCCCTGGGTCAGATTGCGGGAGAGTGTGTCGGAGTGGTGCTGAGGTGTCGTCCACCAGACAGCGGTCTCCTTGGGTTAACCAGAGGCGGTCCCTTCGGGTGGGTGCCTGGAATGTCCTATCCCTTCAAGAGGATGATCACCTGTCTCTGTTATCATCTGAGTTCAAGCGTTTGGACATCGGGATTGCAGCTCTCTCTGAGGTTCGGAGACCGGATTGCGGCGAGATAATGGTGGGTGGTTACACCTACTATTGGTCTGGTCGCTCTGATGGTTACCATACCCAAGGAGTTGCTGTTGCTGTGTCCAATAAGCTGACCCCAATGATAATTAAGGTAACACCGGTCAACGAGCGTATTATGAGATTAAGGATTCGTCACTCCTTTGGTGTCATTTCCCTGGTCTCTGTTTATGCTCCGACTGAGGCGAGTGATCTCACTGTGAAGGATGCATTCTACGCCACGCTCGAGTCTGTGGTTGATCAGTGCCCCAGACGAGATACACTTCTAGTCTTGGGGGATTTCAATGCATCGACTGGAACTGATAGGGACGGTTATGAGACATGTGTTGGTCCCCATGGGTCAGGAACTATGAACCAGAATAGCACTAAGTTCCTTGACTTTGCAAGAAGTCATGGACTTAGGGTGGCTGGTTCATGGTTTCAGCGCCCACAAGCTCATCGCTGGACTTGATATTCCAACGCTGGCGGTGCGGCAAAGGAGATTGACCATGTCCTCATTGACGGTCGCTGGAGGATGATCCAGAACTGCAGGGTCTACCGGAGTGCTCAGTTCCTCAATACTGACCACAGGCTTGTTGTAGCAACTCTAAAGCTGTACCTTAAATCCTGGAGATTGGTACCATCCCAGCCGAGGCTGGATGTTGGCAAGCTCAGGGATGAGAGAGTAGCTGAGGAGTTTGCGAACAGGCTGACTGGACACTTGGGGGGTCTGGGTGCTTTGGGGGTCCTGGAGAGTTGTGGAGTGCCTTCAAGACCACCGTCCTTGATGTTGCCGGTGGATGTCTTGGAGCTCACCACAGGGCAAAGAAGAATTTTGTCTCAAGGGACACTGGATACCATTGACCAGAGTCGCAGGGCCAGGCTGAATGGCAGAGCTGAGCTGTTCAGGGAGCTGAGGCGTAAAACTGTACGTGCACTGAGGGTGGACAAGGAGGCCTATGTGCGAAGAATCTGTGATGGGGTAGAGCATCACCTGTGGACAGGTGATTCTCGTCCCGCTTACAGGGGAATTCGCGCATTGCGTTCATCCAAGCCCATCCCTCGGAGCACTGCAGTTAGAGCAGAGAGTGGTAGGCTCTTGACAAAGGAGACTGAAGTGAAGGCCCGCTGGGCCGGTTACTTTGAGCGGTTGTACCGGGCTGATCCCCCAGCTGTCGAGTTGGACGTCAAGGGTGTTACAATCCCTGTTGCTGACCCTCGAATCAACTGTGGTCCACCTTCGCTTGTGGAAACACGGGCTGCGGTGAACCAGTTGAAACGGGGCAAAGCTCCAGGGATCTGTGGCATCCATGCTGAACTTCTCAAGGCTGGTAGAAATGCTGCACTCGTGTCGTTGCATGCAGTTTTGTGCTCTGCCTGGAACACAGGTATCATCCCAACTGACTGGAAGAGGGGCCTTGTTGTTCCTCTCTGGAAAGGGAAGGGTGATCGCCAAGACTGCAACAACTACCGAGGGGTGACGCTGCTCTCAGTGCCGGGCAAGGTCTTTGCTCGGATAAATCTTGATGGGGTTCGCCACCATCTGCTTGAGCACCAGCGTCCAGAGCAGTCAGGCTTTACACCAAAGAGGCCAACGATTGACCGTATCCTTGCTCTTTGTGTCCTCACCAAACACAGACAAGAGTTTCGGCAGGGGCTGCTTGCAGCCTATGTTGATCTCTGTAAAGCGTTCGATTCAGTGAATCGGGATGTCCTCTGGAGGATTCTTGGTCTTCGTGGGGTGCCACCAAAACTGATCTATCTGATGTCTGAACTCTACTCTGGTACTGAGAGTGCTGTGAAGTGTGGTGGTACCATCTCTGACTTATTTCCAGTTGTTACTGGAGTTCGTCAAGGGTTGTGTACTGTCCCCCACACTTTTCAGCACTTGTATGGACTGGATTTTAGGGAGGATGTCGGAGAGATCAAGCTGCGGTGCATCGTTTGGGAATGTCAAGATCTCGGACCTTGATTTTGCAGATGATGCAGTCATCTTTGCGGAGGCTTTAGACATCCTTTTGGGGGGCCCTCGAGGTGCTGAATGAGGAGTCGGAGCCGCTGGGATTACGGGTTTCTTGGGTCAAAACTAAGATCCAGGCTTTCGGTGACATCTTGGATGCTGCTGTCCTGTCTGTTTGTGGTGAGGATGTTGAGGTCGTGGAGAGATTCACTTACCTTGGCAGTGATATTCATGTCTCTGCTGGCTGCGAGTCAGAGGACAATAGACGTCTGGTTCGGGCCTGGGGAGTCATGGATTCACCGGATCATGGGGTGTGGCGCTGCCGGTACCTGTGCGGGAGGACAAAAGTCTGAGTCTTCAGGTCCTTGGTACTTCCAGTCTTGCTCTCTGGATACGAGACTTGGACTCTGACCAAGGATCTGAGACAAAGACTTAATTCCTTTGGTACCAGGTCTCTTCGGAGAATCCTTGGCTATCGCTGGTCGGATTTTGTATCCAACGAGCGGTTGCTGAGAGAGACTCGGATGAGATTTGTTACCTGCATGGTCCGTGAGCGTCAGTTGCGGCTGTATGGACATGTGGCTCATTTTCCTGACGCTGATCCTGCTCACCAGATTCTCTCAGCGGGGGATTCTCGTGAGTGGAGGAGGCCAGTGGGCCGACCACGTGCCTCATGGTTGCAGCAGGTTGACCATCATCTCAAGGAGATGGGGATGGGCCTGGCATCTGCCTGGGGGATGGCCAGACGGAGGCCCCTGGAGTACCGGCGGAAAGTGGACGCAGCGACGCGCTGTTCTGGCACATGCTCCCATACCTGACCTGACCTGAATGTGGTTCCACAAACGGGAGAAAAGAGGAACGAAAGAGTGGAGGTGGACAGTAACCCTGGCTTCTAAAACTTGAACAAGGAGGGGGGTTACATTCCTAGAAGAACGCATCTATCCTGCAGTTTATTTGTTGGCTCGGAGGGCTGAGAGAGCACAAGGTTTTGTATTTTTTTTAATGCTTTTTCAGTGCAAGAGTGGAGCAAGCTTGTCACATGCATAATAACGTAAAACATAATACTTCTTTTTCCTCCTCCAATAAATGTAAACATTAAATTAGCAGGATTGGGTCATTCATTGCAAGTTGATGGAATGTTAGCTGACTAAGCCAGTCCAAATGATTAGATCTGCTGCTTTGTCACAAAATGTTAAATAATCTGATATGTGGAATCAATATATCTCCACAACTACATGTTGATGTTGAAAGGATCTGCCAAGAAAGGTTGAACAAAGTTGCCATCATCATCATCATGATGGTCAATGATTATAGCTGGAATGCGCAGTGCATTGTGCTTTCTCTGTGATTCATTATTGTGCTGTTTTGTCCCTGTTTGATTTTAGGGTCCAAGATATTCAACGTTAAAGTAATTTATTTCTTCTTTTTAGTGTTTGCTGAAATAGCATATTTCCTGGTACTGAATGATATGTACACACTTATTCACCAAGTTTTAACGATCCACTTTCCAAAATTGTCACCACCACATTGTGTGGCTGTCCAATTAGGGAAGGCTCTGTTCTGACGATTGGTTCACCAAATGGTCTTGCTTTGTGCATGCAATGTGTGCTTGGTCATATGTCACCTCAAAGTAGGCCTCAAGTCACTGCAATATTCAGATTGAGACCCATCCTCATTTTTATTTCTGCCTCGTGTGTGCCATTGCACATGATCAGCTTTTCCAATGAGCCTCTATCTTCTTTGATTTTTTTTTTTTTAAATAGAGTCCAGGCTTGTGGAAGAGCGAGTACACTGAATGGATCAGGATGAGAGATATATATAAATATATATATATATATATATATATATATATATATATATATATATATATATATATATATATATATATATATATATATATATATATATATATATATATATATAACCACCAACAGTGTGGTTGAAGGATAAAATAGAGAGAGACTTGGACAAATAATAGATGTTGGGAGGAAAGTGGGGTAGGGGAGGATGGATTAGGTGGACAAGAATACAATTCTGAGCAAACTCTCAGGAAGGAGAAACTGGAAATTTGGAAAGAGGTTGGGCCTGTGGGTTTGACAGGGGTGTTCACAGGGGTAGAAAAGATCATTATTTTGGATGGGGGATGGTCTGAGATGGTGGTGAACAGCGATCCTGAAGACTTGGAGGGAAGAAAGAGATTGAAAAGAATGTGGAAGTTTGTTCCACAGGTGGGGGAAAAAAAGAACTAGTGAGTGGAGGTGAGCAGTGGTTCTATTCTGCATTTCGTGAGTTTCACCAGAAAAGGGGTTGATGGTGGACCGTGTGCACGCTGCAGAAACCTGGGGGAGAAAGCGCAGAGGGTTCAAGACCACGAAGGCCATGGTAGAAGATGGACAGACCACCGACTTGTCTGTGATAGCGAAGTGAGAGGCCCACAGACTCAGCTTCATAGTGGGTGATTCCAATTATCTTGAGGGCCTCGGTTTCCACGGCATCAAGCTGAGCAACATGTGAGGCAGGAGCACCACGCCAGAGGGGAGAGTTGTACTCCATCATGCTGTAGATGTTGGCTTTGCATGTGGTTAGAGGCTCAGTTGTGTCAAGGAAGGACTTTGTATGATACAGGATCCCCAGTTGCTGACTGGCTTTGGAGGCCAACTTTGAAATGTGGTTTGCCCACGAAAGATCATGGCCGATAGTAAGACCCAAGAGTTTGAATAACTGAACTTCCTTAAGATGGTTGTTGCTAACGTGGCTTGGAAGGTTTGCCAGATGGTCCTATTGGAGAGAGGAAGTGATATTGTGAGATTTGTCAGGATTGAAAGACACATTCCAAGTGTTTGACCAGCTTGTGATTATATGTATGTGTATATATGTATATATATATATATATATATATATATATATATATATATATATATATATATATATATATATATATATATATATATATATATATATATATATATATGTTGCGAATTCTGGCCCGTCCGGCATGCGATCGGCCGCTTGACTTGAATGGCGACCGCGTCGCCGACCGGAACGGACAATTCAGTCGTGACCCTCTGGGAACTACCGCCAGGAGCCAGTCACGGGTGGGGGTTTAACCTCACCACAACTCGGTCCACATTCTACCCGCGCGAAATAGGGTCCGATCGCCGAATGGTCGATTTACCTAAGTACCCGCACGGATAGCGTACCGAGGAGTTGTACCACGCCACAGGTCAATTCCGGACACGAACCGTTTAAGCGGCTCGTTCCGTACTACAGGGAGAACCGAGCGGAGTTATCGTCGACTTTGACGGTTCAGATTAGTTACCGAGTGTTTTAAACCCACTACCAATCCCTTACGTGATGCAAGACGGAGATTTCAAATAAGGGAAAAAGACGCAACGAAACGGGAAACAGTTCAACAAGCAAGCATTTTATTACACACACAGACAAGCATGTATTGACAGTCAAAAGAAGGCAGGGAAAGAGTTAAAACCGATTAAGCAATTATTCACAGCACAGTCACTTACACAATTCTACTTTACAGGACACGGCGCCACACCATTCATACAAAAACCCAAAAGAAATGGAAGTCGTGACTTCCCTGAGCGCGTCGAGTCCTTGGCGACCGTAACTCTGAGTCCCTCCAGCGTGGTCCACTGGCTCGTGCCGCGCGCGCCTGCACGTGTCGTCCGCCCGACAGCTCGGACGAACGAACAGAACCTCCGACCAGGAATGATCACCACAACTCTCCACAATTCCCCTTCAGGGACAAGGGAACAGGAAAGGGAACGACGTTCTCGTCGACCTTCACGCCCACGCCTTTTGTCAATCGCTTGAACGAACCAAGAGCCTCGAGCTTTCAACTCTCCACACTCGCCTTTTGTAGGGGCTGGCTCCGCCCTTTGCTCTGCCCCATTTCTGTCGCCACCTCCCTTCTGGAAGCTTCCCAAAAAGGGGCGTGCCCTCACGTTCCCCCCTCTCCGCGCCGTGCGGGGGATGGGGAAAGTCAGTTTCGGCTCGGGTGGCCAGGGAATCATTCCCCCAAAATCAGGCCCCCACCTTTTTTCACCTTTGACCCCTGGCTCAAATCGCACCTCCCCCATGCCAAAGTGCGGCGTTTTTGGCGGAGATCTTGGCGGGAGATTTTAAGCGGGAGTTGCTGTTGCCACTCCGCTCCTTTTCATCCGTCCCGCGAAGATCGTGACCGCACGGTGCTCGTTGAATGGCGAGTGGCGAAGATGGTGGTAGCGTAGTTGTGGAATCGTGGTGTGAATGGCGTGATTGTTGGCGTCGTGTAGTGAATGGCGTGATCGTTGAGATGTTGGTTGCGGCGATGTTCGTTGTTGTTCTTGCACCAAATTAACTACAGCAAAAGAAAAACGGCAGCAAAAAAAAAACAAAAGAAAACTGAAGAATCGCAGCCCGAATGGATCACATATATTCCCTCTATACAACGGGTTTGGGCTAACTACACATGGACTTACCGATATATCTCACCTGAGGACCCTTTATAGTGTAATGCGAATTTCCACAACCGTAACACTACCCCCTCCCCTTTTTACAGACTCGTCCCGAGTCGTCAAATTCTCGTGTGCCATCATGTGTAGTTCTCCCCTAATACGTTTTACTTTCAAATACCTGAATGCGACATTCAGTGTATTCGTGTCCCCAAAATAAATAACCTGATGGCTGAGTAACTAACTAACAAACACACTCACTCAGACGACTTAAATAATATTGCCGGCGCTAGACAGACATGCCGGGGGCGCACTCATATGTACAAGACATCTTAACCTTATAATTTACACTAAACCATGGCCCAGGATCAATGGATTCTGCAGGAAAAACGTAAAAGTCAACCGGCGCACGGGCCGCTACTGCAGGCCCGTGTTGTAGCTGCCAACAGGACAGTCCTTGCAACTTGCACGAGGATCCTGGCGCACATGGTAATGAACAGTGGGCGGGGAAAATGCAACACAGAACAGGGGCAAAAAGAAGATGAGGGCAGCAGGCATGGCATGGCAAAGGTGAGCAGGCAAACACAGCCTGCAGAACAAGGCCGTTGCAGGCAAACACAGCCGGCAAACGATCCGACCGGCACAGGCCTTGAAGCAAAAACAGCTGCAGACGATCTGGCTGGTACAAGCCTCACAGCAAAACAGCCAGCCGATGAAGTTGGCCAGCCTCTTGCCGTGCAGTGCAGTTTGATGGAGGGAGTGCGGTGGTGCTGGCCACTCAGAAAGCAGGCTCGGACCTACCTACCCGTCTCCCTCCCAACCTATCGCCTTTGTCTGTCTCCGTCCATACCCACTCCCTTAATTTGTGAAACCCAATTTAGCCCCAACTTATTTTTTTGTTGTTTTTATTTCCACTTTTACTTCCCCACTAGAATTCGTCCCCTAACCCCCTTTACTGTCTCTGTTCGGCTAACCTATCTCGTCACCTAGCCTACTCCCAAACCTACGTTCCCTTCCTGGAGGGGAATGAGGGAGGGCTAGCGTCCTGCGTCGAGGCCCAACTCAAACCTCAGGATGGCCTCCTCAGACTTCAGCGATCTAACCCAGAGTGGGTCCAGCGGCCCACAACGAGAGCGAAGGGATGGATGGTGTGGAGGGGTACACTTCCTACCTACCCTATCCATTAACCTTTAAACTACCCCGTGGCTTTCAACAAGCGCCTCTCGCTTAATCTTCTGGTTCTATCAACCCAGATTCCTGTCGCCTGTGTTGGAGTCTCACAATTTCGGCCCATGCCCCCCCAATTTTCTTCCCGTGCCCTCACACGGTCTCACGGCTGGGACGCGTGGCTCCCTTGACGGGCACTACCCTCTGCCGATTCCCCAACGATGGCACCCCAGGGCACTACACTGCCTCCGAGCCTACCAGCTCCCTAAACACCGGGGAGTGCCCTCCCTGGCGACTCCCCTGAAACGCTCGCGTGGCAGGCTGGCGCCCCGGGCCCCTTCCCTGGGTGCCCGTGCCCAATGCACTGCCCACGCGGCTAATGGCGCCCTGGGCCCCCGCATCATGCGGGCGCATCCGTGCCCACCACACTATCCCGGCCCCCCATGGGCCCTTGGCCTACCGCGGCCAACTAGCCCGGTGCCCGGGGTACCCACTCAGTGATACTCACCTTTCACAGCCACGCTCCCAGCCCGTCAACAGGGCTCCTGCACCCCACCAACAACAAAACGACCTCCATTTTCCATTTTAACTAACCCCCTAACTCGCATTACTCTGACCCCAGGGTCCCTTGGGCGGGAATCACTCCTCCCCCCCCCCCCAATCACTCATCACACCATGCATTCCCCAATCACTCCATTCACTCAGACCCGCTGGCCTCACTCACTCACCAAGTACATTTTCCGCTCCTCTTCTCACACATCGCTGAACTCTGCCAACCTGCTCACTACATCCCCAAACTAACTCATGCTCCCACGTCGTCCCTTACACTACAGCACGTTCCATTTCATCTACGTAGCTAAGCTACGTCCCCACTACACATCCAAAGTCTGTCACTGTCCTCAAATCCTTTTCCATTTCCCCTCCTAAATCTCAACTACAATCCCTCTAACTAATCCATTCCACGGATTCCATGAGGACTTACCCCTGCCCCATGAAGTCGGTCTAACGAGAGGTATCCTGTGCCCAGGGCAGGGGGTCTTCCACCCCTGCCCAGGGAATCCTGTTCACCCGAAGCGAGGCTTTTTTTTTTATGCGCACACCACCGCGGCAACTCGCAATCTGCGCACCTTTACGTGACGTCATGGCAGCTGTTCGCGCACCTTGTACCTCGTCCCTCCTGGACGGCACCATCCGGCAGGGATTCACCCTCCTGCCGGGTTCCAACCACACGTGCAGCCATGACGTCACCCTGCGCATCAAAAAAACAAGTGGAAGGTGGCGTCGTGGTGTGAATGGCGTGATTGTTGGCGTCGTGTAGTGAATGGCGTGATCGTTGAGATGTTGGTTGCGGTGATGTTCGTTGTTGTTCTTGCACCAAATTAACTACAGCAGAAGAAAAACGGCTCACTGAAGAATCGCAGCCCGAATGGATCACGTATATTCCCTCTATACAATGGGTTTGGGCTAACTACGCATGGACTTACCGATATATCTCACCTGAGGACCATTTATGGTGTAATGCGAATTTCCACAACCGTAACAATATATATATATATATATATATATATATATATATATATATATATATATATATATATATATATATATATATATATATATATATATATATATATATATATATATATATATATATACATACATACACACAGGGTGAGTCAAAGTAGCGCCCGATTTCTGTTTTTTCGGCAGTCAGATTCTTTCTGGGAAGTCATGTTGTTAATAATTGTCTTGCAGATTATTAATTTTCGTAATATATTTATTTTTGATTTTGTTTTGCAGGTTATTGCTGCGAGTTTGGAAAGTTACTGAATTTGCACCAAATTGAACCATGAATTGCCTTTCAATGAATCAACGCATTGCGGCCGTGAAACATTACTACAAATGTAATGAACAACCAACGCTGGCGGCATGCCGTTTGGCACAGGAATTCGATATTAACCCACCTCAGGGAAGAAACATACGATTGATTGTCGAGAAATTTGAAGCAACAGGGTTGGTAGCCACTGCAAAGAAGTCCGGTCGTCCGAAAACGGCAACGAATGTTGCTGAGGCTGAAGAAGCCATCAGAAGACTGGAACAAAGTCTGCATAAGTCAACTCGCTGTTTATCTGCAGAGTTGGAAGGGAGCCAATTAAGTGTTATCCGTATCCTTCACCAGAAAAAATGGAAACCTTACATTCCACGCTTACTGCATGCCCTTCCTGATGGAGATGATGAACGCCATCTTCAATTTTTCGAAGAGCTCTTAGCTAAACTTTACGAAGAGGACACAATGCTAGACAACATCTGGTGGTTAGATGAGGCATGTTTTAAGCTTAATGGCACAATTAACAGACACAATTGTGTCTACTGGGCTGCGAATAACCCAAGAGTGACAGTTGAGAAGGAGGTAAATTTACCTGGAGTGACAGTTTGGGCAGCCATATCTCCATTAGGGATAATTGGACCCTTTTTCTTTGAGGGATCTGTCACTGCAAACCTTCTTTTGGCCCAGGGTTCAAGATCAGGACTGTTATTTCCAGCATGATGGAGCTCCACCTCATTATGGACGCTATGTTCGTCAGTGGCTTGATGAAAACTTTCCCAGAAAGTGGATCGGCCGCCGCGGTCCGATCGAGTGGCCGGCATGCTCCCCAGACCTTACACCTCAAGATTTCTTTCTTTGGGGGCTCATGAAAGACCTTGTTTATCTTGAAAAGTCTCGTACCATTCAGGAATTGAAGGCTCAAATCACTGCAAAGTTTGAGGAAATTGATATCTAACTCTGCAGATGTGTGTGCCGCTCTGTGCTTGCTCGGCTGCAATTTGTGCATCGATCACGAGGGAGGGCACTTTGAAAATTGCAAGTAAAACATCTTGGTACAGTTCCGTAATAATTTTTTCTTGAATAAATGGTTAGATAAACGTGTCATTCATTTATTTCTACCTTCTTGTGCACTGTAATACAAATGGCAATCAAACAATCAACTGAGAGAAATTGGGCGCTACTTCTGATTCAATATATATATATATATATATATATATATATATATATATATATATATATATATATATATATATATATATATATATATATATATATATATTGTTGTGGGCCGGGGTCCGGTGACGAGAATGACCACTAGGTGGCGGAGGTTACGTCGTCTCCCACCAGACTCCCCGGAATTGTAGGCCGTCGCTGTCAGATAATTCTGTGAGTCGGCGGGTCGTTGAACCGACCGTGGAACGCCAATATCTCGACCGCGTGGCGTAGGGTCTTTTTGTCTGGACCAATTTACCTCAATAACCACGCGGTCTCGGCTCACCTGGATCCACGCCCTCGGCACGTCTTACTCGAACCAGGTCACTCTACTGACTGCGGTAGAGTTCCAACTACCGACTACCAACTCTGGTTAGGGTGCAGTCGAGCGGAACTGCCAAAGACGTGCCGGCTAGGATGAGCAGATTAACGGAAACAAAAACCCGGCTAAACTCAGATCCGAACCATGCTGGACCAATGAAGGAAAAGATGAAAACGAACTGGGAACATTTCTAATCATAATTTATTTACAATAAGAAGGACACAGAGCAAGACTTATCACGGAATATACAAGAAAGAATTCACAATGATCAGAAATAAACACTTAAGCAGTTCGACTTAAGAGACGGCGCCACACATGCAGACACACACAGACGAAAATACAACCCAGGTGTTTTATTAGGAGCCCCCGCAGCCAGGGAGAGAGACGAGCTGGGGTCACGGTTCGGCGGGGTACCTGCATGTTTGAGGGATGGGGGTGCTCTGTGGTGCGGCACCTGCCAATGGCCGTGCAGCCGGCCCACAGTCACATGCGTGAGGCTCGTGTCCGCAGAGGAACTTGAGAGGAGTAGTCGGAGTCCCAGGGCGACGGTCAGGGTCGTGGACAGGACCCAGCCAAACTTCCACGAACGCCCCAGACTCCAGCAACGAATGCCCCATCTCCAATAAACCTCCGCCGAACGTCCTCGAATGCCCACGCATAGCTGAACTTCTGAAGTGAACTGAACTCAGACTCCAGCTCAGAACACATGACGCACACCCACCAACTCACTCTTCCAAAGAACTCCCCTCAAGACTGAGGATGACGTCGTCTTTTTATGGACCTCCCCGAACAGTGTGGGGGCTCGGTGGAACAGATGTCACCGTTCACCCTGATTGGACAAGGCCTCCACGGATCCGCCCTTTCTGGGCGGGGTCTCGGCCTTGTTGGTGGGAACCCCCCCCCCCCCCCACGCGTGTTTGCACTCGTCGAGCAAGAGTTACAACGTTGAAAAGGTCATCGTGCAAGAGTTACAATGTTGAAAAGGAACGTTTGTGGAAGTGACAAGGAACGGCTGCAAGATCTTGCCTCAGCAAGTCAGGGTGCAAGTAGACAGCGGGTGGGTAGTGGATCGTGATGGGGGATGTGATGGTTGTTGTGATGTTTTTTTAGGTCGGTTATTAAATCTTTACATCCAACCCACACCTTTGATTCTCCCACAAGACAAAAGGAAGGGACCTGGCTTCACATGTACTTAACGGAATAACTGACTTTTGGGACATCTGTATTTTTGAATGCATATGGTTTCTCGATCCGTAACAATATATATATATATATATGTATATATGTATATATGTATGTATTGTTGCCGGCTGGGGGGGTCGGGTGAGAATACCAGTTGGTGGGGGAAGCTATCCGGTTCCCACTAGACTCCCCGGAATTGTAGGCCGTCGCACACGGATAATTCCGTGACGCGCAGGTCGCTTAACCGACCGTGGATACCAATAACTCAACCGCGTGACCTTGGGTCCTCCCGTCTATGGGTTAATCGGGTTACCTAATTAATCATGTGACTTAATTACCGGGGAACACGCCCTCAGTACGCCTTGTCCGAACCAGATCACTCTTCCGGATCGGATCACTTTTCCGGATCGGATGCAGCCGAGCGACACTGCCAAGGACGTACCGGCGAAAAGGAACGGATCGTTGGGAATAAAGTCCTGGCTAAAGTAGAATTCGGACCATGCTGGATCAATGGAAGAAAAGTCAAAAACGAGCAGGGGACATTCCTTATAATAATAATTTATTCACAAGCAGGCGAGGAAAGGTATGTGGCACAGTGAAAATTTATTGGGGTGTGTTGTGCAGAGATAGAAAGAAGCGTGT
The DNA here is from genome assembly GCF_056783735.1 of Eptatretus burgeri. NCBI lineage: Eukaryota > Metazoa > Chordata > Myxini > Myxiniformes > Myxinidae > Eptatretus > Eptatretus burgeri. The sequence goes on from NC_140966.1 coordinate 13,942,269, forward strand.
GATGCGACAATAAATGGGAAACTTACAAAAGGGGACACAGAGCAGACTTAACACGAAAATAATAACAATAATAATAACGATAACTATCTTCTGCAGTCTTATTTAAGCAGACAGGCGCCAGCACACACACACACACACACACACGCACACACAGACAGAGAAAACCCGATGAAGAGGGAGTTTTGAACCAGGAATTGGGCACCGTAAAGGAGGAGCTTGAGTCGAGAAGGGGCGGAGTCCAGAGTGTGAGGGTGGAGTCGTAGGTGGGACCAGGGAGGCGGGTGGGGTCAGCGTCGTGTGGGCGGAGACGAGGAGCAGGAGGCGGGTCGTGATAGTGTCGACTTGGCGAGGCAAGAGAAAGGCGGAGGGGCTGCTCCGGCCTTTATAGGACCTGCCGCGTGGGGGGAGGGGCCACCCAGGATCGAAACGTCATCACCTGAATCGGGCGCTCCGATTGGCCCTGACCACTCACGTGGCCCGCTAACTTGGGCCGGAAACTACCTCATTTCGTTTCCGGCAAGGCCATCTCAAACAGCGGAGATACTTCGCTCTGACCCCACGAGATAACATGAATCGCCCACACCAAAATTGGCACGCGAATCGTCCTGCAAAAACCCCCGGGCGACCGGTCGAGGGTCCCGCATGCCCGCTCAGGCGTTCGACCAGCATCTATCAACGTGCTCGCTCCGCGCGCGCCAACATGGCCCGCACTGTACATTCCTCGGCTCGATCACAGCTTCGCTGGCCGTAGAGACGAGAAGATGTTCACCATCCGTGGAGAATCCACTGCTGCCAGCGAGGACCGAAGGTACACTATCATGGACAAATCCGTGCAAGTCTCACGAGCGGTGCACATGTCTGCTTTCGAGGACATTCCATACAGTGCGCGCGGCTCCGCCATTACGCACGTGGCCAGCGCCCGCGTTCACATGACTCTGCCAGCGTGCGCACGGGATGAACACCAATATGCGCCGGACACCGAGGCCAAAAAGGAACAAGCCGCTTCTATCTGCACACTCGTATTTTTTTTTTTTTTTTTTTTTTTGTATACCTTGGTCGAGGCTCGTATGAGAGCTAACACACAACTCACAGCAAGGAGGCATGAGACAAGAGGGGCGGGAGTGGAAGGGACAAAACAGTGGGGAACAGACACATTAGGTGAACTGTGGAAGGGAGAGGGATGGGGATGGGACGGGGAACATGGCGAAGAGAAGATGGACATTACAGGGACTTTCAGGAAGGAAAGCAGGAGAATTGAAGGAAGTGGGCTTGGGTGGATTATCGGGGGTAGAAAAGATCGAGGATTTGGATGGGGGAAGATAAGAGGTGGTGGTGAACAGCTGTTTTGAAAGCCTGGAGGGAAGAATGGGAAAGAATAGAGTGAGGAAGTTTATTCCAAAGGCGGGAAAAAAGAGGAATGAAAGAGTGAAGATGAGCAGTGATTCGTGATTTTGGTAGTTTTACCAGAACGGGGTTGTTGGCGGACCTTGAGCGCCCTGTGGAAATGTGGTTGGGACAAATCGCAGAGAGAGCAGGGGGGGCAAGGCTGGAGAGGAGTCTGTAGAAGACAGAAAGACCACCGACCAACCTGCGGTGATTGAGTGAGAGGCCCAAAGACTCAGCTTCATTGCGGGAGATGCCAATGATCTTAAAAGCCCTGGTTTCGACAGCGTGAAGCCGAGAAAGGTGGGAGGCAGGAGCACCAGCCCAGAGGGGAGAGCAGTACTCCATCAGGCTACGGACAAAAGCTTTGTAAGTAGTCAGGAGCTCAAGAGGGCCGAGGAAGGACTTTGCACGACGGAGGATTCCCAGTCGGCGACTGGCTTTTGAGGCAAGGTTGGAAATGTGACTTTCCCAGGAAAGGTCATGGCAGATAGTGAGACCCAGAAGCTTGAAAGAAAAGACTTCTTCCAGAGGATTGTTGAGAAAGTGGATGGGGGGTTTTGTAAACGGTCCTTTCGAAGAGACATAGTGAGAGTGTGAGATTTGTGTGGATTGAAAGACATGTTCCACGTGTTGGACCAGTTTGTGATTTTATCCAGATCTGCAGTGAGCGAAGAAGCTGCTGCTTGCCGGTCTGAGGGATGACAGATGGTACGGCAGAGGGTGGAGTCATCGGCAAAGAGAAATAGAGGATTTTCCAGAGAGTCCGAGAGATCATTGATGAAAACCAGAAAAAGAACAGGGCCCAGAACGCTACCTTGAGGAACTCCAGCCTGCACAGGAAGAGGGGATGAAAGAACTCCATTTAGGGCCACACGTTGACTGCGACAGGAGAGGAAGTCTGCGAGCCATGAGTGGAGATGGCCTTGAATACCATGGGAAGAGAGTTTGGTGAGTAGTGCAGGGTGCCAGACTGTGTCAAAAGCACGTGATATGTCCAGGGATACGGCTCGGATTTCCTGTCTGGCATTGAGGACCTCCATCCATTGATGGGAGAGCAGTAGCAGCATATCCAGGGTAGAGTGACCTGGTCTGAAACCAAATTGATGATTGGAAATCAAGCCATTGGAGAAGAGGAAGGATTTCATGTCTGAAGCGATGATGGATTCCATAACCTTGCTGATGATTGGGAGAAGGCTGATTGGTCTGTAGTTACAGGGATCTGTTTTTGCACCTTTTTATGCAGGGCAGTGATGTTAGCAGATTTCCAAGCAGATGGCAGATGATCTTGGGAAAATGAGAGGGTGAATAGAACAGAGAGAGGGTGAGCAAGAGCAGAAGAGCAGGCTTTGAGGACACGTGGGCTGATGCCGTCTGGACCGGTTGCAGAATCTGACTCGAGGTTTGAAAGCAAGCTCTCCACCTTGTCAGGAGAAAAGGATACAGAGTCCAGGGACAGTTGGGTGCGACTGGGTAAAGTGGGTAGAGATAGTGATGGGTTTGGGACACAAGATTTAGCTGCAAACACCGAGTTTAGACATTCAGCTTTATCACGTGTGGAATCAGCAGTGCGGCCATTTGAGGTAAGGGAGGGGATGGAGGGGGAACATACACCAGAAACAGATTTGATTAAACGCCACCAGGATTTTGAGGAGGGAGAGAGGTTTGAGAGTTCAGACTTGAGATGAGAAAGATGTTGTTTTCTGGCTCTCCTGAGGGTAGATACACACTTGTTCCGAGCTTTGTGGAAAGAACTGAGATTGCCCTCAGTTGGGTTTGCTTTCCATGAGGCAAAGGCAAGTTGTTTCAGGACAACTGCCTCGCCACAAGCTTCAGTAAACCAAGGGCGGGAGGAAGGGTAAGACAACTGAACACGAGAGGGGATAAATCTGTGCATGAGGGAGAGCAAGTTTCTTTGAAAGAATTCCCAGGATGAGTTGATGTTTGAGAAAGTAGTGATAGGAGACCAGTCTGTAAGTTTGATGGCTGCTCGGAGACCCTGCCAGTCGGCTTGAGTGAAATGCCAGACTCGACGGCGGTGAGGTGGTTCTCTGATAACAGCCAGAGAGATGTCCACTTTAACAAGGACGTGGTCAGAAGAACCAATTGGAGCGAAGGAAGAGCAGCAGATATTGTCAGGGAAATTTGTCAAAATCAGATCCAGAAGAGATGGAGTACCATTGGTTGAGATCCGCGTCGGGAAGTTGACCGATTGAGTCAGTCCCAATGAGTCACAGAAAGCTTTTGCTGATGTCCCATGGCAGGTGAGAGAGGTACCCACACCTAGCCAACTGGCGTGATGACAATTGAAGTCGCCACATAAGAGGAAGAGAGAGTTTGGATGAGAAGATAGAAGATGGTCCATGTTTTCGGAGAGTGAGGTGTAGATGGAGTCATCACTGTTCGGTGGACGGTACAGTACACATATAAACATGAGGTGGGAGTGGAGGGGAAGCCGAAGCCAGAGGTATTCCTGGGGGTGTGGGGGAGTGAGAACAGTGCAGGGAGAGTGAGGAATAGAGTCTTTGATGAAGAGAGCAACACCTCCACCAGGACGAGGCTCAGGTCTGTCATACCGTAAGAAGGAGTAACCAGGGAGAGATACTTGGGAGTCAGACACGTCTTGGGAGAGGAAAGTTTCTGTTAGGCAGATAATGTCTGGTTTGTCAGTGGCAACCTGTAGGGAAAGATCTGAAAGGTTTGAGCGAAGGCCCCGGATATTTGAGGTCCACACTTTTAATGAAGAGGTAGGGGAGGAGGCTTTGGGTGCAGGAGGTGGAGGGGCGGGGGAGGGTAGGACGAGGGACGAGGGGGGGAGGTAAGGAGGGTTGCTGAAGGAGTGTGGGGTATTGCAGAATAGCGAGGGGAGGGGGCCGAATGAGGAGGAGAAAAGGCTCTGTGGTGCTGGGAGAGAGGGGGGACAAGAGACAAGGAAGATGGCAGTTGAGGATTTGAGGAGGTGCAGTGAAGAGATGGAGGTGAGAGGGCAGTGGAGGGAGGCAGGTTGTTGGATGAGACGGGGGGCAACTTAGAGAAGGAAGAGTGAGGGGGATGAAAGGTGGGAGAAAGGTGAGGGGGGAATTTTTGAAAGAGGTGAGAGGGAGGCTTGGAGGGAGAAGAGTGGGATGGTTGCTTTGAGAGTGAGAGTGAGGGGTGAGGGGGGTGAGTTGGCACTGAAGTTGGAAAAAAAGAATGGTTGATGGAAAGCGAGCATCCATGGCAAACTGTGGTTTTTAAAAGTTTTAGGTCAGAGATGCGATTTAACACAATTCTTGATGGATGCAATGAAGGCGAATTCAGAGCATGGAGAGAAGAAGCGCTGTAATAGTTGGATTTTTTAGGCAAGGAATGAAGGAGAGGTCGAAATGAGAGCAGTCTGTTAAAATAGCAGAAGAGTAGTGCATTGTGAAACAGTAAAGAGTACCACATGTGTGAGAGAGGAAGATGAAGCATTATGAGATCGTTTTTGTTGTTAATATTAATGTATGAGAGAGTTCAACAGATTAGGTCATGGAAGTGTAAAAAAAAAGAAATCGAGGAAGACGAGGAGGAAGTTAAGAGGAAGAAGAAGTAGCAGAATCGGGAGAAGGTGAGCGTGTTGTTGTTGTTGTTGTTGGGTATATATATATATATTTTTTTTTGAGATAAGAAAGAGATTAGTTGGGAGAATGGGGGATGTTTGGAAAGTGGGGAGGATGAAAATTGAAGGTAATGGGGAGGATAGAAATTGAAGGTAATGGGGAGAAAAAACAAACAACAACAAAAAAAAAAAACGATCGAACACCGAGTGGAACCGGTAGGCCTCAAGCCTAGGACTAGGCCTCAAACACCAAGTAAGAACGTCGACATAAATACTCACAAAATAGCACGATTTTTGAAACAAAACCGAACTAGGAACACACATTAACATGTAGGTGAGAAAATTAAACAGTTAAAACGGGACAAATAACAACCGGAACTTAACTTTGAGAACGTCAGCAGGGAGCCCCGAAGGAGACCTCTTGCCGCTCCAAGTATCCTGCCCAACATTGCGTGGAGTCGTCTTTATTGGCCTCCGTACGCGTTTCGTGCAGCATGGGCGTCGTGCTGGCCGTGTTTCCCGTGCCGTGAAAAACACCATTCCTGCAGCCTCTTAAGAGGTATTTATTCGCATGCTTTTTTAATGCAACCGGCAATCTTCCCCAGATCATCGGAAGCTCGAGTCGAGAATCCCGCACGAACAAGCACACCACATGACTCGGTGCTGCAGTTTCCCCACCGTGGCGCCGCACGCGTTGGCTTCCACGAGGCCCCGCCTTACAGCGAAGGCGCACGTGGCTGATTTACCTCAGGAATAATCAGAAAAGAAGAGTAGGGATGAAATGAAGGAGAAAATGATTTAAGTAACCCCAGCTATTAGATCATCGCAACGCACTCCCTTGTTGTACCGCTAGACAAAAGGAAGGGGACGATCTACACGTATAATAATGGAATAACTGTATTGGGACACCAATCTGTTGTATGCATGCGGTTGTGAGAACCGCAACAATATATATATATATATATATATATATATATATATATATATATATATATATATATATATATATATATATATATATATTGTTGCGGATTCGCGCCCGCCGGCGTGCGAACGGCCACGTAACTCAAATCGCGGCACGTCGCCCACCGGACGGACAATCCAGTCGTGACCCTCTCGGACTAACGCCGGGAACTAGTCACGGGTGGACCTTTCGGCCTCACCACGCTCGTGCCAACCGGCCCCCCGCGTGGGATAGGGTTGCTCGCCAAATTCGACCTACCTAAGTACCCACACGGAGGGTAGACCGGGCGGTCGCACCTCGCCGCAGGTCGACTTCGGACACGGGCCACTTTAAGCGACCCGTTCCGTACTATCGGGATAACCGAGCGGTGTTATCGTCGGCCTCGACGGTTCGATTAATTATCGGGCGTTTTAGCCCACGACCAACCCTTTACGTGAAGTAAGATGGAGGTTCAATAAAGGAAAAGACGAAGCGAAACGGGAAAACAGTTCAACATGAAGCACATTTATTTCGCGATGAACGGAAAGCACACATATACAATTACACCAAAAGCAAATGTAAAAGAAGAAGAAACACAATAATACACAAAAAGCAAATGCAACAATGCAGATCTAACCGACTACCGAGCTGATCACAAACTGATCAAACACTTGGAATGTCTTTTAACACACACACACACACACACACACACACACACACACACACACACACACACACACACACACACACACACACACACACACACACACACACACACACACACACACACACACACACACACACACACACACACACACACACACACACACACACACACACACACACACACACACACACACACACACACACACTTCTAGGGACAACTATTGTTCAAGGAAAGATGTAGGGATGGTTTTACATCATCATTTCATGTGACCATCCCCACCATGTTTACATACTCTTTGGAGGAACACCTGACATCGATCCAAAGGTCCTGAGTTCAAATCCTGCTCAGCTGTTCAATTAATACCAGGTGGGGTTGATTCAGCCTATCATCATTCCGAGGTCGGTAAAATGAGTGCCAGCTTGCTGGGATGATTGAGCCGTTCGAGTATTCTGTGTCGGAGTGGCGACCCATCCAGGATTGTTCCAAATAGCCCAGGAGACTGCTTCGGCAGTACCGACGCTCTTGTACAGAGTATGGTCCCAATGGTCAGGTCAAGTATGGGAGAATGCGCCAGAGCAGCGCGTCGCTGCGTCTACTTTCTTTCGGTGCTCCAGGGGCCTCCGTCTGGCCATCTCCCAGGCAGATGCCTGGCCCATCCCAATTTCCTTGAGATGCTGATCAACTTGCTGCAATCACGAGGAATGTGGTCGGCCCATTGGCCTCCTCCACTCACGAGGCTCCCTTGCTGAGAGAATCTGGTGAGAAGGATCACCCTCAGGAAAACGAGCCACATGTCCATACAGCCGCAGCTGATGCTCATGGACTGTGCAGGTAACAAATTTCATTTGACTCTCTCTCAGCAACCGCTCGTTGGACACAAAGTCCGACCAGCGATCGCCAAGGATTCTCCGGAGAGACCTGGTACCAAAGGAATTAAGACTCTGTCTCAGATCCCTGGTCAGAGTCCAAGTCTCGCATCCGTAGAGCAAGACTGTGGAACCACCAAGGACCTGAAGACTCGGACTTTCATCCTCCCGCACAGGTACCGGCAACGCCACACCCCATGATCCAGTGAAGTCATGACTCCCCAGGCCTGACCCAAACATCTGTTGACCTCTGGCTCACAGCCTGCAGCGACAAGAATATTGCTGCCAAGGTAACTGAATCTCTCCGTGACTTCAACATTCTCACCACAAACTGGTACAGACAAGATAGCAGCATCCAAGATGTCATTGAAAGCCTGGATCTTAATTTTGACCCAGGAAATCCGTAATCCCAGTGGCTCCAACTCCTCAATCAGTACCTCGAGGGCACCCAAAATAATATCTCGAGTCTCCGCAAAGATGACTATCATCTGCAAAATCAAGATTAGAGATCTTGACATTCCCAAACGATGCATCGCAGCTTAATATCTCTGACATCTTCCCCAGAATCAAGTGCTGAAAAGTGTGGGGGCCAGTACACACCCTTGACGAACTCTAGTAACAACTGGAAATAAGTCAGAGATGGTATCACCACATCTCACAGCACTCTCAGTACCAGAGTATAGTTCAGACATCAGATTGATCAGTTTTGGTGACACCCCACGAAGACCAAGAATCCTCCAGAGGGCATCCCGATTCACTGAATAAAACGCTTTAGAGAGGTCAACATAGGCTGCAAGCAGCCCCTCCCAAAACTCTCGTCTGTGTTCGGTGAGGACCTGAAGAGCAAGGATATGGTCAGTTGTTGACCTCTTTGGTGTAAAGCCTGACTGCTCTGGACGCTGGTGCTCAAGCAGATTGTGGTGAACCCTGTCAAGAATTATCCAAGCAAAGACCTTGCCCGGCACTGAGAGCAGCATCACCCCTCGATAGTTGCAGTCTTGGTGATCAAGCAGGACAAGAATCACTTGTCCACAGGTGATGCTCTACCCCCTCACAGATTCCTCGCATATCGGCCTCCTTGTCCACCCTTAGTGCACGTACAGTTTTACGCCTCAGCTCCCTGAAGAGCTCAGCTCTGCCATTCAGCTGGGCCTGCGACTCTGGGCAATGGTTACCAGTGTCCTTTGAGAGACTAAATTCTTCTTCGCCCCACGCTGAGTTTCAAGACATCTATGGGCAACATCAAGGACGGTGGGCTTGAAGGCACTCCCACAAACCTTCAGGATTCCCCAAAGCACCCAGACCCCCCAAATCTCTCCTCAGCTCCCCTCCATCCTTGAGCTTGCCAATGTCCAGCCGAGGCTGGGATGGTACCATTCTCCTGGTTTTAAGCTGCAACTTCAGAGTTGCGACAACAAGCCTGTGGTCAGTATTGAGGAACTGAGCACTCTGGTTTACTTTGCAATTCAGGATCATCCTCCAGAAACTATCAACGAGCACATGGTCAATCTCCTTTCCAACTGTCAGTGTTGGAATACCAATTCAAGCGATGCCTGTGGGCGCTGAAACCATGAATCGGCCACCCTAAGTCCATGACTTCTTGCAAAGTCAAGGAACTTGGTGTTATTCTGCTTCACAGTTCCTGACCCATGGGGACCAACACATGTCTCATAACCGTCCCTATCAGTTCCATTTGATGCATTGAAATCCCCCAAGACTAGAAGTGTATCTCGTCTGGGGCATTGATCAACCACAGACTCGAGCGTGGCATAGAATGCGTCCTTCACGGTGAGATCACTCGCCTCAATCAGAGCATATACAGAGACCAGGGAAATGACACCAAAGGAGTGACGAATCCTTAGTCTCATGATACGCTCGTTGACCGGTGTTACCTCAAATATCATTGGAGTCAGCTTAATGGACACAGCTACCGCAAATCCTTGGGCATGGTAACAATCAGAGCGACCAGACCAACATTCGGTGTAACCAACCACCCGCCATGATCTCGCTGCAATCTGGTCTGCGAACTTCAGAGAGAGCTGCAATACCGGTGTCCAAACGCTTGAGCTCAGATGATTACAGAGACAGGTGATCATCCTCTCTTCGGGATAGGACATTCCAGGCTCCCACCCAATGGAATGCCTCAGGTTAAACCAAGGAGACCACTGTCTGTTGGATGACACCTCAGCACCACCCCGACACGCACTACCGCATTCTGACCCTTGAAGGTTACCCCATGGTTTCCCTCCTATCATGAAAGATTGTGGGTCCCCATGGTCTTGCTCCAATCCCATCATCTTGTGAGCTGCCCTGGAAAGGGCAGCTGCACAGGAGGAACTCCCACGGAGTGGATTTTCAGATTTCTTTTTGCTTTTTGAATGTTTTGCGGATGAAGGATTTTTCGGTGGCCGGAGTGCAAATCCACCAACCTCCGAATAATAAGTAACCCAAATGCAGGAGGACGTCCACAGGCACATTTGGGCACTCGATATGGATGGCTGTTGGCTCACAAGGAGCTCCTCTGCCCTTTGACAGGTTTTGTTTTTCATCCTGCTTGGTGTCCATATCATACTCCCTCAGGGTCAGGTATGGGAGCATGTGCCAGAACAGCGCGTCGCTGCGCCCACTTTCCGCCGGTACTCCAGGGGCCTCCGTCTGGCCATCCCCCAGGCAGATGCCAGGCCCATCCCCATCTCCTTGAGATGATGGTCAACCTGCTGCAACCATGAGGCACGTGGTCGGCCCACTGGCCTCCTCCACTCATGAGACTCCCTCGCTGAGAGAATCTGGTGAGCAGGATCAGCGTCAGGAAAACGAGCCACATGTCCATACAGCCGCAGCTGACGCTCACGGACTATGCAGGTAACAAATCTCATCCGAGTCTCTCTCAGCAACCGCTCGTTGGACACAAAATCCGACCAGCGATAGCCAAGGATTCTCCGAAGAGACCTGGTACCAAAGGAATTAAGTCTCCGTCTCAGATCCTTGGTCAAAGTCCAAGTCTCGCACCCAAAGAGCAAGACTGGAAGTACCAAGGACCTGAAGACTCGGACTTTCGTCCTCCCGCACAGGTACCGGCAGCGCCACACCCCATGATCCAGTGAATCCATGACTCCCCAGGCCCGACCCAGACGTCTATTGACCTCCGGCTCACAACCTGCGGAGACATGAATATCACTGCCAAGGTAAGTGAATCTATCCACGACCTCAACATCCTCACCACAAACAGACACAGACAGGACAGCAGCATCCAAGATGTCACCGAAAGCCTGGATCTTTGTTTTGACCCAAGAAATCCGTAATCCCAACGGCTCCGACTCCTCATTCAGCACCTCGAGGGCCCCCAAGAGGATGTCTAAAGTCTCCGCAAAGATGACTGCATCATCTGCAAAATCAAGGTCCGAGATCTTGACATTGCCAAACGATGCACCGCAACTTGATCTCTCCGACATCCTCCCAAAAATCCAGTCCATACAAGTGCTGAAAAGTGTGGGGGCAAGTACACATCCCTGACGAACTCCAGTAACAACTGGAAATAAGTCAGAGGCGGTACCACCACACTTCACAGCACTCTCAGTACCAGAGTAGAGTTCAGACATCAGATCGATCAGTTTCGGTGGCACCCCACGAAGACCAAGAATCCTCCAGAGGACATCCCGATTCACTGAATCGAACGCTTTACAGAGATCAACATAGGCTGCAAGCAGCCCCTGCCGAAACTCTCGTCTGCGTTCAGTGAGGACACGAAGAGCAAGGATACGGTCAATCGTTGACCTCTTTGGTGTAAAGCCTGACTGCTCTGGACGCTGGTGCTCAAGCAGATGGTGGCGAACCCTATCAAGAATTATCCGAGCAAAGACCTTGCCCGGCACTGAGAGCAGCGTCACCCCTCGGTAGTTGTTGCAGTCTTGGCGATCACCCTTCCCTTTCCAGAGAGGGACAACAAGGCCCCTCTTCCAGTCAGTTGGGATGATGCCTGTGTTCCAGGCAGAGCACAAAACTGCATGCAACGACGCGAGTGCAGCATTTCCACCAGCCTTGAGAAGTTCAGCATGGATGCCACAGATCCCTGGAGCTTTGCCCCGTTTCAACTGGTTCACCGCAGCCCGTGTTTCCACAAGCGATGGTGGACCACAGTTGATTCGAGGGTCAGCAACAGGGATTGTAACACCCTTGACGTCCAACTCGACAGCTGGGGGATCAGCCTGGTACAACCGCTCAAAGTAACCGGCCCAGCGGGCCTTCACTTCAGACTCCTCTGTCAAGAGCCTACCACTCTCTGCTCGAACTGCAGTGCTCCGAGGGATGGGCTTGGATGAACGTAATGCGCGAATTCCCCTGTAAGCGGGACGAGAATCACCTGTCCACAGGTGATGCTCTACCCCCTCACAGATTCCTCGCACATAGGCCTCCTTGTCCACCCTCAGTGCACGTACAGTTTTACGCCTCAGCTCCCTGAACAGCTCAGCTCTGCCATTCAGCCTGGCCCTGCGACTCTGGTCAATGGTATCCAGTGTCCCTTGAGAGACAAAATTCTTCTTTGCCCTGCGGTGAACTCCAAGGCATCCACCGGCAACATCAAGGACGGTGGTCTTGAAGGTGCTCCACAACTCTTCAGGACCCCCCAAAGCACCCAGACCCCCAAGTGTCCACTCAGCCTGTTCGCAAACTCCTCAGCTACTCTCTCATCCCTGAGCTTGGCAACATCCAGCCTAGGCTGGGATGGTACCATTCTCCAGGATTTAAGGTGCAGCTTTAGAGTTGCTACAACAAGCCTGTGGTCAGTATTGAGGAACTGAGCACTCCGGTAGACCCTGCAGTTCTGGATCATCCTCCAACGACCGTCAATGAGGACATGGTCAATCTCCTTTGCCACACCGCCAGCGTTGGAATACCAAGTCCAGCGATGAGCTTGCGGGCGCTGAAACCATGAACCAGCCACCCTAAGTCCATGACTTCTTGCAAAGTCAAGGAACTTAGTGCTATTCTGGTTCATAGTTCCTGACCCATGGGGACCAACACACACCTCATAACCATCCCTATCAGTTCCAGTCGATGCATTGAAATCCCCCAAGACTAGAAGTGTATCTCGTCTGGGGCACTGATCAACCACAGACTCGAGTGTGGCGTAGAATGCATCCTTCACGGTAAGATCACTCGCCTCAGTCGGAGCATAAATAGAGACCAGGGAAATGACACCTAAGGAGTGACGAATCCTTAATCTCATAATACACTCGTTGACCGGTGTTACCTCAATTATCATTGGGGTCAGCTTATTGGACACAGCTACAGCAACTCCTTGGGTATGGTAACCATCAGAGCGACCAGACCAATAGTAGGTGTAACCACCCACCATTATCTCGCTGCAATCCGGTCTCCGAACCTCAGAGAGAGCTGCAATCCCGATGTCCAAACGCTTGAGCTCAGATGATAACAGAGACAGGTGATCATCCTCTCTTAGGGATAGGACATTCCAGGCACCCACCCGAAGGGACCGCCTCAGGTTAACCCAAGGAGACCGCCGTCTGGTGGACGACACCTCAGCACCACTCCGACACACTCTCCCGCAATCTGACCCAGGGATGTTACCCCGTGGTTTCCCTCCTATCAAAGATTGGGGGTCCCGAAGGCTTTGCCCCAATCCCACCATCCGGTGAGCTGCCCTGCGAAGGGAAGCTGCACAGGAGGTACTCCCACGGAGTGGGTTTTCAGATTTTTTTGCGTTTTTGCGTTTTGCGGAATGAAGCGTTTTACGGTGGCTGGAGTGCAAATCCTGCCACCAACCTCCTAATAAGAAGTAACCCAACTGCAGGAGGACGTCCGCAGACACAGTTGGGCACTAGATATGGATGGCCGTTGGCTCACAAGGAGCTCCTCCGCCCTTTGACAGGTTTTGTTTTTAATCCTGCTGGGTATCCATATCCAAACACCCTCCTCATCAAGAAATTTGGTCGAGGAGATGGTTTCATCACCGACAACCCGACCATGGAACAGGTTAGTACAGGTTTACATGGTACCTGCAGCAAGTCACAGATCTAATCTGACCTGACCTGACAAACAATAGATTGGATTGGATCCCAACATCCTTTGAATTTTAACAAAGTGTGATTGTGTGATTGTGTGTGTGTGATTGTGTGTGTGTGTGTGTTTGTGTGTTTGTGTGTTTGTGTGTTTGTGTGTTTGTGTGTTTGTGTGTTTGTGTGTTTGTGTGTTTGCATTGATAAAGACGTAGCTGAATAATTGGTGGTGTGGTTTGGTTTGAAACGTTTGAGGACCTTCAACAGAATGGTTTCCTTGGACTTTTGTTGTGCTGTTCATAGCGTTGTGTAAGATTCTCTGTGCTGTGAAGCATGTTCCTGACAGTCTTGCCTTGCAGGGGAATTGTGTCAAGTATTCTGGTATTCCTGTGCTTTGGAGTAATTCAGGCCAAAGACGGGCCTTTTACAAGACCACACCCAGGTGATTATTTTCATTGTACATCACAACGTCTTTCTGAACTTTCCTTGAGAGCTCATTCTAATTTTGGCAATGCAAATCGATCCGAGTCGTATTTCGTAATGCATGGTGAGTTGTCTAAGTTCTGGGGCGATGTACTGGTTGATGCATTTTCCTAAGCCTTGGTGGAAAAAAAATCCTAATTTTCTTTTGATGTAGAGTTTTCACTTCCAGGGTTCAACTTTATATCTAAATCCATATTGTGGTTCTTAATGTGAAAAAACAATCTCATCGAAACTTTTTTGCCATCCGGAAAGTCCCAGCTATATTTTGTTGTTTTTAAAGCCTCTCACCACGACCGACCCTAAACCAGTCTGATGCAGAAACCGTAAAATGTCGAAATGTGAATGGCATTTTAAAGGCTTCATATGGTCATCGATGCACCAGAGCTGAGAATGTGTCAAGTGCTGAGTTTTTTTTTTTTGAATACCTTGTCGAGGCTCGTGTGAGAGCTAACGCACAATGCACAGCAAGGGGGGACATGAGACAAAAGGGGTGGGAGTGAGAAGGACAAAACAGTGGGGAGATCCATTAGATCCAGTGGGGAGATCCAGTGGAACCATTAGGAGATCTGTGGAAGGGAGAGGGATGGGATGGGGAACATGGGGAATACAAGATGGACATTACAGGGACGTTCAGGAAGGAAAGCAGGGAATTTGAAGGAGGTGGGCTTGGGTGGATTATCGGGGGTAGAAAAGATCGAGCATTTGGATGGGGGATGATAAGAGGTGGTGGTGAACAGCTGTTTTGAAGGCCTGGAGGGAAGAATGGGAATGAATAGAGTGACGGAGTTTATTCCAAAGGTGGGAAAAAAGAGGAATGAAAGGGTGAAGGTGAGCAGTGATTTGTAATTTTGGTAGCTTTACCAGAAGGGGGTTGTTGGCGGACCTTGAGCGCCCTGCGGAAATGTGGTGGCGACAAATTGCAAAGAGAGCAAGGGGGTGGGCGAGGCTGGAGAGGAGACTGCAGAAGACAGAAAGACCAGCGACCAACCTGCGGTGAATGAGTGAGAGGCCCAAAGACTCAGCCTCATTGCGGGAGATGCCAATGATCTGAAATGCCTTGGTTTCCAGAGCGTGATGCTGAACAAAGGTGAGAGGCAGGAGCACCAGCCCAGAGGGGAGAGCAGTACTCCATCAGGCTGCGGACAAAAGCTTTGTAAGTGGTCAGGAGCTCAGGTGGGCCGAGGAAGGACTTTGCACGATGGAAGATTCCCAGTCGGCGACTGGCTTTGGAGGTGAGGTTTGAAATGTGTCTTTCCCAGGAAAGGTCATGGCAGACAGTGAGACCCAGAAGCTTGAAAGAAAGGACTTCTTCCAGAGGATTGTTGAGAAAGTGGACGGGGGGGTTCCAAACGGTCCTTTCGAAGAGACATAGTGAAAGTGTGAGATTTGTCCGGATTGATAGACATGTTCCACGTGTTGGACCAGTTTGTGATTTTATCCAGATCTGCAGTGAGCGAAGAAGCTGCTGCTTGCCTGTCTGAGGGATGACAGATGGTATGGCAGAGGGTGGAGTCATCAGCAAAGGGATTTTCCAGAGTCGGAGAGATCTTTGATGAAAACCAGAAAAAGAACAGGGCCCAGAACGCAACCTTGAGGAACTCCAGCCTGGACAGGAAGAGGGGATGAAAGAACTCCATTTAGGGTTATACCCATTTAAGAACTCCATTTAAGACCCATTTAGGGTCAAAGAGTTATAAACCTCTTTGGTAATTAGTCCAATTTGGACCGCCAGGAATCTTCATATGTGCTGAAATGGTTTTACCTCGGTGCAGAAGGGCACTGTACGAGGCGAATTTGTGTTTTTGGAAATAGTACAGGTTTATTATTGCAGCAGACACCATAAATTGAGAACTCAACATGAAAGATGCACACTTTGATGATAAATATATCCATCCATCCATTGGGACCATACTCTGTGCAGAGTGTTGGTGCTGCCGAAGCAGTTTCCTGGGCTATTGGGTGCAATCCTGGACGGGTCGCCACTCCGACACAGGATAGCAGCATGCTGGCACTCATTTTGTCGACCTCAGAAGGATGACAGGCAGAGTCAACCCAACCTGGTATTAATTCAATAGTCAAGTGGGATTTGAACTCACGATCCTCGGATCCCAAGCCCACTACCCGAACCATGAAGTTAACAACACCAGGCATATAAATAAATGATCAATTAACACTTAATTGATAAACACAGGGAAGTAAGTTAATCCGCCATGAGCACAACGCTCAATCACTCAAACCAGAACAGTTCGTTCAGACACAGGGCGGCGGCACGAACAGCCACTGGTGTGAAGCTTGAGGTGCTTTGACGTGTGGCAGGCAGAGTGAGAAGACATGAAGGCATTTGCTTGCCATTGTCCAATTCGACAGGGATCAAAGACCAGACCCAAGAGGGGAGTCTTGCGAAGACGAGCAAGAGAGCTCAGGCGAAGAACACAGAGGGAGAGGCGTCCCTCTCCCCCTTCAACACTGCCGCCATTAATGGCCCTCGGTGGCACCACTCTCCTTTGAGGTCATGACCTGCCCATTTCAGTGTGTGCTGTCCAACCATTGTGCTGGAGAGTGGCCGCAGCTCATCATGCTCGACATTGGTGTGTCCAGTGGGATGGTGGGGGGGGGGGTATTGGTTCTGCACATGGTGGCAATGGGAAAATCGGAGCTCGGCTTACAGAAGCGGTCCTCTTTACCAATCACAAGGCGGGTGGCAAGACCCCACTGAAGAGCCAATCGCTGCCCCCCGATGTAGTGGCTGGCTGCACGTTGAGCCGCCATTTCCTTTTGGGCCGTCATTTCACGTGGAAAACCTGCTCCCCCTCCGCCCCCCCCCATGAACATAACATTCATTATAAATGAAAATGTGTTGGACTTTTAACCCTACCCCCTCCCATGTATGCAATAATTGAATGTAGTCTTCGAACCAAAATAGATATTCACTACTTGTGGCGAAATCATAAATGGTGGTAAAGCAGTAAATTTCACACTGAGTGATGACTCGTTCTCCATTTGTTTTAAAGAAAGGTTGTCGCTCTCAAGACTTGTGCAATTTATTGACTTATCAGTCATTTTAGTTGCACCAACTTCCTTTCAATCTGGTTTCTCATCAATTTGTCGTTATTATTACCGAAGTAGTCATTTATCTGTCAGCTGTAAAATTACATGGATCTTTCTGAAATATGTTTGTCTTGTTTGAACATGAAAACAAAATACACTACGTGAATGATATTGCTCGACTTCATCATCCATAATTGGTCATTGGTTATCCAATCACGAGTTTGTATTGTCGCATCGCCGGCGTCTGCCCATGCTTCCCTGCCGTGCCAAAGCAATGTCCTTTGTGAATGACCTAATCAAATGAAACCACGTTCGAGCAGAAACTCAGCTTCTCCCCCCCCCCCCTAACGGAATCTGTATCCTGCTGGTCTCTTAAAAATGAGTTTGTTAACCAACTTTGTTTATTTCCTTCAGTGGTTTACCAATTGCCAAAACGGTCTGCGCATGCGGGAAGGTGGGAAACGGGCGACATGTTTAAGAAATAGTAGGTTTGGACTCGAGCAACAAAAATGGAGAATCCTGGGACGAAAGGCAGACTGAAGCCGTGAATAAAGGGAAATAAATAAATGCACACGACTCAGAAAACTGAAATGCACTTAATACAGAAATAGACTTCACTTCACTCTAACGGATCCCTGGTTGCAGAAAATGTTCTAACCTACATGGACACCCAGACCATGCGAACTTGACGTTATACCTAATGCATAGCCTCTCCAATGTAACAATATGTATGATTGGATTGGCTTACATCTGTCTGTCAGAGTACACATTGAAATATCAATCTGAATTTCTCGATCACTGAAAGTGTCAATATGAAAGATTGGGGGTGATTCGGCGATGCGGCTATCTTTTGCCGTCACCAAGTTGGTGTTTGCACATCGTTGCAAAGACTTTTTAAATGTATTGGAAGCGTATCGGGTTTGCCCAAATGTCACGGCTCGACTTTAAATGTATCTGGCCTGATACGCTTTAACCCTTTGGAAAATAACAAACAAACACACAGCCAGACAAGCTTTCCTGTTGCGATGAGTGGATTTGTTCTGTAGATCATTAATCTTCATGTGTTTGCCTTGACTTGAACTCGACAAATTTAATAATAACTTCATTGTAAGCAACTGTCAAGGTTTCCATGTAGTAGCACTTAGATTTGAAAGAAAGAACCATGAGAAACCCTCCAAATGTATCTTTCTTTCTTTTTTTTTTTTTTTTTTTTTTAAACAGGTGGCATGCATTGGGTGTTGGTTTCACGGTGCACACAGTGTAGTCACAGGAATAGTTGAAAAACTCTACCTGTCGGGGCAAGCTGGAATCCACACTTTCGCAACAGTATACCAAATCTTTATTTTTCTCATTTATTTTTCAAAGTGGCAAGGGCCCAGTCAATTAGATGATTCAATTCATATTCCATGTTAAGCTCCTTAATTATACCCTTCAACCAGGCTCTACTCTGTGTCTGTCGTGTATCATTACCTCCGCCACCAAAGCTTGGAAGAGGTTATGTTTTCACCACAGTTGTCTGTCTGTCTGTGTGCAGGATATCTCAAAAAGTTGCGACGGATCCGGATGAAACTTGTTGGGCAGGTTGGGTGTATGACGAGGACGAACTGATTAGATTTTGGTGAACATCTGGATCGATATCCAGCTACTAGAATTTTTAAAAGTTATTCATTACCATTGAGAGATAGGGCCAGAAACATTATATAGCACATTATCTCCAAATGTCATGGATGGATTCGGACAAAACTTGGTGGACACATTGAGTGTGTTACAAGAAAGAGTTGATTCGATTTTGGTGAAGATTCGATTCGGATCCGATAATTTTTTACGTGATTCTTCACCATTGAGAGGTAGGGCCAAAAGCGATTTTATATATAGCAAAATATCTCAAAAAGTTGTGGATGGATTCGGATGAAACTTGGTGGACAGGTTGGGCGAGTGACAAGGATGAATTGATTCGATTTTGGTGGAGATCCAAATCCAGATCTGGATAAAATATTTATTTAATTTTTAAAGTGATTCTTCACCATTGAGAGATAGGACCAAAAACGATATATTGTTGCGGAGCCGGGTGTCGGCGACTCGCACGACCGCTAGGTGGAGCAGAATGGTCGACTCTACTGAACACCCGGAATCTAGATCATACCTTTCGGAAAACTCCGAGGGTATGGGTCCCTTACAGGACTGTGAATCGTCAAATCAACCACGTAGTACAGGGTTATTTGCCAAACTTCAAAATACCTAGAGGCCCACGTGGCAAACTACCGAGTATTTACACCCTCGACGGAACTTGAACGGGACGAGTCGTTTCCGAGGTCCCGTCGGTCCAAATGCACACAACTACGGCAACAACAGCCTTCTTTAATTCCCCAACACGCACCGTATTAAATCAATGAAGAAAACACGGAAACGAGCTGATACATTTAACAGGGGATTTATTTACCATAGGGAAAGGGGAGACACAGAGCAGAATTAACACCGAATATAGTCATGCAATGTACAAAGAGCAAGCACTTAACAATTTCTACTTAGACAGGCCCACAAATACACACACACACACACACACACACACACACACACACACACACACACACACACACACACACACACACACACACACACACGAAACGGTGGCCACGGCCTTTATTGAGGCCTCCAGCTCAGAGGGAAAGGCGAGCTGAAGACCAGAGCCTGCACTAGGACCGGTCCGCCTCGAGCCGGTACGTTGAGCTGGCCAGGTGGTTGGACTTGGACCTGTAGCAGCCCAGGCATCCACACGTCCGGGCTCCCGGCGAACGGAGGCCGGCAGGGCGAAGACTGGCAAGGCGAACCCTGGCTTTTAAAAGAAGCATCTGAAGACTGGCTTTCAAAAGAAGCACCACCTTTCAAAAGAAAAACCACCACCCAAGAGAAAAACTACCACTCCCGAAAAACGGAGGCTGACCTTTATATCCTCCCCCCTCCGTCAGCCAAACCTCGGTGCCGTGGTGTATGTCTTCCCTCGATGGCTGGTTTTGGCACGCAGAATCGCTCTTCGCCTTCCCCAATGGCCAAAACGAGCGGCAAGTCCGTCGATTGGCCCGGGGGCGTGGTGACGTCACGAGGATCGCCTTTCTCACCCTGGCGGGATCTGATTGGCTGAGTGGCGGCCACCTCATTTGCAGCTGATCGGTCGAGGGCCGCCGCCTGGCTCCTCCTTGAACTCCGCCCACCACGGGCGCCATGGCGTCAGCCAGAGCGCGGTGAAGGTGAGGGTGATGCTGTTGTTGTCGAAGAAGATTTATGGATGCAATTCAAATCCTAAGTATCAAAATAACTTCGCAGCGCATGAACATTTAATTCCCATTAGACCAGGGGTGGGACCCTAACTAGAAACACGTACTTATCGAAATAACTAAGCTACGGGGCTGTCTGTCTGTGTGCACAAGGCTTCCAGATTCGTAACAATATAGCAAGATATTTCAAAATGTATTGGGCCCGATCTGTTCTCATGGATCAGACGTTGCGTGGCAGACTGTGCTCCACCGAGTGTCCTAGTTTATGCTGTTTTGACTTGGAGCCATCTCGTGACCTCCAACTGCACCACGCCACTTGAGCCTGTGGCAGTGGGGGAGGGCTTTCTTGTGTGATGCAGATGGTGGGAGGTGCCTATTTCGACCTCATGTTCGGCCATGTGCGCACCATCATTTTGTCGACGACTGTCCCTATTTTCTTTTGCTCGGCAGCCATCTTTAACTTTTTCCCCTTGCATGCCAGAATTGGGGAAGCCTTTAAATTAATTTTATCCAAATGTGCTTCACAGACACGAAATTTAGAAATGAATTTTACCATGGAGGTGTCAGGTCCGAAATGCACTCGTGAACACCAGTTGTCAGAGCTCGATTCAAACCCGGGTCCAAAATTCCACTCCTGCCAGTGTTACATTGAAGGGGAGTACCTACTGGGATGTTATGTGAGCTTCGTCACATACATCACTTTTCACCATCAAAATGCATAAATCTTTATCTTCTTTAGCAGCATTTATTATAAAATCTCAATCTTAAGCAAGTTGTGCTTTGTTTGAAAAAGATGAAAATGTTTTTATGCATCTATTTTGGTATATTGTCTTGGGAGGAGAGCAAGAAGCTTTTCATTGTATTTTTAAACTGCATTTTCTATTATCCCCATGTTTGATCACTCTACTGATTGGCCAAAGAAAAAGCTATGAGCACTTGCACAAAAATGAATGACTTCAGGCCCTGCCAACCCCAACCCCACCAACTCCACTTTCCTGCTTAAACATGATGATCTCCGTTGCCTTTTCTTCTTAAACTTAATGATGCATTGACTGCCATCATCTACTATATTTGATACATTGCAGTGAATCAGGAGAGTGATGTGCCCACCCACCCACTCTTTTTGGTGCAGGGTGTTTGAGAGAATGGTTTAATTAACAGAGTGAATCATAAAGTGTTATCACTTGATTTCTTTTGTCTTTCACAGCTTATTGGAGGTTTTGGCTATGTGTCGGTGTGGTGTATGAGCTTGGACTTATATTCATCTTATTTCAGGTATGATTACATCAGTGATATTTCAAACAACCAGATTTATCTCGTGACATTATATATATATATATATATATATATATATATATATATATATATATATATATATATATATATATATATATATATATATATATATATATATATATATATATATATATATATATATATACACACACACATGTATATCCATGTTGTTACGGCCACGGATACCGAGTGTATTATGAGGGGGTTAATCCCCATTTCTCCTCGGAAGAGCCAGACCTAGAGCCACCGCTCACAATTAACTTCGTGACACGGTGAATTGCTTTACAGCCACAAACGCCAATCAGTTAACTACGAGTTCCAGTGTCCACCATCTAATTTTGCCTTTTAACTAGAGGTCACATGGTTTCCTGAACGGGGAGCGTGCCTTCGGCGATGCACCAATCTTACCTTGATTTGATCTGAAGTAGGGCAGCCGAGCGTTTACCGCTGGTGCATGCCGACTATGACAGGTCAATTAGTTTGGGAACGACCTCCCAGTCTATCTAGGTTCGGACAAAGCTGGATCAATGGAAGGAAAGGACAAGCACGGCAGGTTGAAACGTCAACAATAAATATATTAATAAGGGGGAAAAAAAGAACTTTTTATTTCTTTGTGGTGAAAATAGGTAAATTCAAATCAATCAAAAGCAAATAAAGAATTAATCAGGCATTGATAGAAAAACAGACAAAGAGCAGATGCTTATCACGATGCCTGACAACGATTAAACACGAGACAAGGGTATCCAGCATATTCACGGGGGACAGAAATCCGGTCTCTGCTTACCAATGTAGAAGTCGTCGTGCGTCAAATAAAATGTCCCGAAATGTGTGAGCGTGCCTTGGTCCGCGCCGTACACCCATTCGTAAACAGGCTCGAACACCAATCGACGTCACGTCATCACCCCCAGGAACCAGGGGCGCCAAGAATCAGGTACGCCAAGACTAAGTCCCGAGCAGAGCCAGCAGGAACGGTCCAACTGTCACCAGCAGTCAGGACTGGAAGGCTGTAAGGCTGTCACCAACTCACCTGCTCACCTGCTCACCAACTGTCACCATTGGTCAGAGCTGTAAGGCAGTCTGAGGAGCTGTAACCAGCTGTCACAAACTGTCAGGAAAACAGTCCTCCCATCCTTTTTATAGTCAACCAGTCTGGGCGGAGCCTCAAGCAGACTTCAGCCAAATATACCTTGCCGATTGGCGCATCGTTGCACGTAACCAACCGTCAACCTCACGACCATTTCTTCCTCGTTCAGACCGATACAAACAAGACCCAGCCAGCATCCATAGAGCTGCCAAACGTTGATGGAAAAAGGTGGACGTCAACGTCGGTGAAAGATGGGTGTCGAACGTTGATGTTAAAAGGTGGACGTCATGGTCGGTGAAAGAGGTGGGTGTCGAACGCCAATGAAAGATAGGTGGGTGAGTTAAATGATCCACAGCCGATTTTGACCGTCAGAATAACTGCTCAGGAAAAGCCCACGGTGTGCTGAATCAAATGTCCTGTAAGTCCAAAGTATAAATATATCCTCCAACTCCAAGCCAATGTGTCCTGATGGAAAGGGGAGAGATGAGCCTGCGTTGGGCTAACGGCTATCTCGCGTGCATGTATATCTATGTATATATCGTGTGTGTGTGTGTGTGTGTGTGTGTGTGTGTGTGTGTGTGTGTGTGTGTGTGTGTGTGTGTGTGTGTGTGCGTGTATGTATGTGTATATATATATATATATATATATATATATATATATATATATATATATATATATATATACACATTTATATTTTTATATATATATATTGTTGCGGATCCGGGAGTGGGGGGGGGGGGTGGTCGGACGAGTGCGTCAATCACTGTTCGTAACCAGTTTGGGTGTTCGCACCCTACTCTTGACAGTCAAATGTTACAGATTCGGCGCCACCCTACCCACCGCCGTCTCCGGGGTTATAACGCCGGCTGGTTCGGCACAATTCTCGGGTTACGCGTCTCGAACCATGATACCAAAATACACCTGTACCTTGCCAGCTGGGGGAATAGACCTCAGTTACAGACTGGTTTTGTCAGAGACCGAGCGGAGTCTACTAGTCTGTTACCATTTTCGTTTTGATATCCAAATCGAGCGGATCGTTCCTCGACGCGGCACAAATTCATTCAAAGCGGCAACTTCATACGAATCAGCCAGATTTATTGGGGACTTCGGGGAACACGACACAAGCAACGCATTCACGACAATGTTATAATTAATCTATAACCCATTCTTAACTAGGCAGCTTCGGATTATGGGTTTCGAAGGGAACTCTAATGAGATAAACCTTAAACGACATGCAAACAAGACACGGACAGCATGCAGACAAGACAGAGTACTTGGTGATGTTTCATGGACGAGAGGAAAGTGTCAAAAGCACGAATGTGGCTCGTGACAAGCGGATGTCCACTGATTCGAGCCCCCAAGCTCGAGCACGCCGCGTGGCAAGATGGCGGCGCTGTACTCTTTCTTCTCAAGGCACCGCTTGCGCACGCCCTCCTCAGCGTGTTCTGACCCCGCGCAATGTCGACGGCACAAGACCGTCAGATCGCTGGTGGGTCTCAGTTGGTTTCTCACAAGGTGCAGCATACAAGTCCAGGCCTGGCCTGCTCACTAGACAAAGCCAAATCAAGGTGGTGGGCTCTGGCAGGCGGATCGACAAACATGTCGAGGACCTTCTCATGACAGTCGATTGCCCACTCGACGTGCAGGCAGCCTCTAGTCATTTCTCCTGCCTCCTTCACGAAGCAGATCGCAGACAGACACAGCCGTCCCTACACAGCAGATCACGACTCCCACCAGTCGTTTCTCAGTTCCACCTTTTCTTTCTTGGCCATTGACAGACTCGACCCTCAGGTTCAGTTTTCTCTCCCGGCCGATTCACCACTGCCTTTCCTTTTCTCGCTCGCCTCAAAGCCCATGCTCATCCAGCAGATCGCGACTCGACACTCGTCGTTTCTCTGTTGCCTTCCCTGCCTTTTTTCGGTTCTTTCCTCACGAAAACAAACACAGCCGTCCCGTGTACAGCCGATCGGCGCCACCTCGGCGCTCACAGTTTCACCACCTTTTCTTTTCGGGACCGCCCCTCCACGAAGCCGACAAACTCCTCCCTTCAGTTTAACTTCCTTCTCTAGGCCACTCCCCCCTCTCAGCGTGCTGGGTGGAGTCTATTGTCCAGAGAGAGGAAGGAAGAAGAAGAGCCTCTCGGTCCACCACCAATGTACGAACAATTAACTGGTTTTTACAACTCCCGACATATGTAGCGTCCATTTACCGAACAACCTGGCTAAACATGCATTTACTGGGGGATCTGGGCTAATCCTATATTTAATAACCCACTAAGGGCCATTTCCGCAACAATATATACATATATATATATATATATATATATATATATATATATATATATATATATATATATATATATATATATATATATATATATATATATATATATATATATATATATATATATATATATATATATATATATATATATATATACATATATATATATATATTGTTGCGGTTTTGGAAATTCACAAAACACCATTCAGGTTCCCTGAAGATCAGTTATTTCAATAAGTAAGTGTTTCAGGTTCAAATTCCCCCACCGATGTGTAAAGGTAATTATTTGTGTGCCGGGCTGTGAATCTTGAGGTAGCGTTATTCTTTTTCTGTCTTTTATTTTAAAACATCAATAAACTCTACGAAAACGCCATCTCGTCAACAACACCATCATCTCCGCAACCACGCCATCTCCACAACACCGCCATCTCCTTGACACCGCAGAGTGCCGTTGGTTGCAGACACGCTGCGTGGCAGAAAAGGCCACATTCCACTGACTGTGTGTGCAAACGGCCGCGGATCGGCTAATTTGCATAAGTGGATCAAAAAGAGGTCTACCCCGAAAGCACCCCGTGACGTCAAACTTGGGGTTTCCTGCGAGGTTCACCAGGAGCGAATGGTCGGAGCCTGGCCTTGGGTTGAAAGATCAAAGAGTGGCTCGCTCCTGGCCGATATAAGGGCGGAACTCGGGCAGATTCGGGTGGTTGTTCACGGGTCGTTCACCGGTGCAGATTGGAGTCGGGAGTCTGGGCTGGCGGGAGCTGGAAAGACGGAGCTTAGAGTCGTCGGAGCCAGCGGCAGCATCGGAGCTTGGAGTGGTCAGAGCCAGCAGCAGCGGCGGAGCGTGAGGGTCCGGGCAGGGGCCTTGATACTGTCTTGCGACGCTGAGGAGTGAACAGGTTCTAAAGGAGCATCAACTCTGAAAGAGCAAGAGACCCGTTCGCTCCTCTGAAGCGTCGCCGGCCAGGTTCGCCAGAAAGGGGCCACAACGAAGTCGGGCCACTGAGGCAGACCAAGCAGCCGCTCAAGCGACTGGCGCATTTGCGACGCACCAGACTGCACAGACACCAAGGGTCGCCCATCCGAAGACCGTCGAGTCGCCAACAGGGGCGGCCAGGTAACCAGCCCGGTCTCTTGGAGCCCTGGAGTCCGAGTTTGAAATGAAGGCTCGCGAGCCCTATTCTTTTCCTTGGTTTTGGATGAAAGTCTGTGGTGCCTTGTCTTCATAAGTAGAACTGGTTACTTGCATGATTGTGTACATTGTTGAATAGGCATCGGCTGTAGGCTTTGCTCGTGTCATGTCCCCTTTCCCCATTGACTGATTATGTGCCTGTATCAATAAATGCCCCATTGTTTGAATGTACAAGTCATCTGCTCGTTGCGTCACTTTCCTACCATTGACTGCCACGACGTGTTCGGGAAACGAGCTGGCTATTAAGGCCGATAAACGTGACAATTTGGTCTGACGGAAACTGGCGATTTAAAACCACTCGGCAAAACGCACACGGGGCGAACACGCTTCGCGGCTTGTTCCGTACAAGTCTTCGTCGATGTATAAATTCTCGGTATTTCTGTCAGCTTGGATAATTAGGTATATCGAGATTCGGCGATTGACCCTGTACCACGCGGACAGGATATTGACAAGTTTATGGTGCGTTAAGGCACCCGTAGCGGGTTTCCCGGGTTATCCGAAAGGCTACAACTGAATTCCGGCTTTCGGCGGGCGCGCGACTGTGTTTGGGCTGAAGCGGTTGTGCGTGGGCGACCGAACCGACGTAATTCGTAACAATATGTATATATATATATATATATATATATATATATATATATATATATATATATATATATATATATATATATATATATATATATATATATATATATATATATATATATATGTATATATGTATGTGTATATATTTCTATGTGTATGTATGTATGTATATGTATATATATATATATATATATATATATATATATATATATATATATATACACATGTGTATACAGTAAGTCGTCGACTTACGATCTATGTGACTTACTACCGATCGACTTTACGACCGCGATATGTACTGTATGTCTGGCAGCGCGAGTGTTGCCCAGCTGGGCAAACGACAGTTTCCACCCCAGCGCCCGCCAGTGCTAGCGTGTTAGTGTGGTCTCGGTATCATGCAGTTTATCCGTATCCGTTTGTCTTAAAATTTTTACTTCAAACCCCCAAGATGTCTCACAAGAGGAAATTATTTTTGTCTACTCCTGAACCTGCCAAGAAGGAAAGAAAGGCCATTGATCTCGCCTTCAACAAGGAAAAGAAAGGAAAGAAACGAGGAAAGAAAGGCCATTGATCTCACCTTCAACAAGGAAAAAAAGGAAAGAAAGGCCATTACGAGGAGAAAAAGAAACAAACAATTCAGACAAAGCTAACCATGTTTATGAAAAAAATCAACTCCTCCGGCTACCCCGAGCGCTGCCCCAGCTGATAACGTCGACAATAACATCGACGATCCCCAGCCAAGCACAAGTGACCAATAACATGTTTTGTATTTTTTTAATATAGTATGTTTTGTAACTACTGTAAAATGTTTTCTATTTTTAGTATGTTTTTGCAAATATCAAACCAATATTACTGTAGTATGCAGTGTTTGACTTAAACCTGACAGAGGTAAAAATGTTATACAGTAACAATAAAAATGGTTTTTATAACCATGGTTATAACAATAATGAACAAAGAAAATGTTAATAAAATATGACTTACAGATGATTATTATATCATTATCCAGTATAATATACATAGGGTATTTTTTGCATAGGCTTATACACTGTAAAAATAAAGGTTGGTCGACTTACGACTGGTCGGCCGCAACCAATCGCAGTCGTAAGGCGACAACTTACTGTATGTGTGTATATATGTATATATATATATATATATATATGTATATATGTATATATGTATATATATATATATATATATATATATATATATATATATATATATATATATATATATATATATATATATATATATATATATGTCTGGTGTTGGCTTAGGGGTTACGGTGGCGGCTTGGGATCCCAGGGTTCTGAGTTCAATCCCCGTTGGCTGCTGAATTAACACCAGGGGGTTGACTCAGCCTGTCATCCTTTCCGAGGTCGGCGAAATGAGTACCAGTGTACTGGTCCCGGTGTATGCCCCGGTTAGAATAGGTGTACCATATCTCTGTGTGTCGTAAGTGGCGACCAGGGTTGGCGTCAGGAAGGGCATCCGGCCATAAAACATTGCCTCAAGAAAAAGCCGAACCCAAATACTTCTGAGAAAATGTGGTAACAGAATTACAGTTGTACTCAAGCTTGGTTTCTCATGGTCTTTGAAAGGAATCATTGGTCTTTGTATTCAATAAAAGGTATCAGCCCGACTTAATTTAATTGTTTTAGTTGATTATTGGCCTAATTTAATTGTTTTAGTTGATTACTGGCCTAATTTAATTGTTTTTGTTTATTGGTGTAATTTAATTGTTTTAGTTGATTATTGGCCTAATTTAATTGTTTTAGTTGATTATTGGCCTCATTTAATTGTGTTAGTTGATTATTATAGGCCTAATTTAATTGTTTTCGTTGATTATTGGCCTAATTTAATTGTTTTAGTTGATTATTGCCCTTATTTAATTGTTTTTGTTTATTGGCGTAATTTCATTGTTTTTGTTGATTATTGGCCTAATTTAATTGTTTTAGTTGATTATTGGCCTAATTTGATTGTTTTATTTGATTATTGGCCTAATTTAATTGTTTTAGTTGATTATTGGCCTAATTTAATTGTTTTAGTTGATTGTGTGGACAATAGGTGTCAGATACTTGACCTTCAACCTTTTCTAGAAGTATGGAAGCTGTGCCATGTGAAGCCTGGATGTCAGAACTTTTAATCTGTCAACATCTGTGAAAATTGGCGGGACAGCAAAGAGACAAATTACCAAGGCTGTTCTGAGTCGCAACATAACTGTGACAACATCGGTGGAGTTTGCAGCGATTGCAGAGAAAGTGTCCTGGTATAGAAGTCCTACATGTCTCCAAAGATGAAATTGAGCAGGTAAAGCCCAAGTTGCTGCAAGACTTTGAGGGTGTGCGTGCCATTCCATATGTGAAGAAAAAATAGACAATCATCACCATTGGATCCTATTGTATTGATGTAAAGGATCATTCTAGGGCATCAACTACAGCTAGACATGTCTTCAAAGTTGTTGGCGATGATGATAACACAGCAGATGATGTGGACGAAATAGAGCTTGTGCCTTTGATGGGAACTGATTATGGAGTTGGATACAGCTGAAGAGGAAAAAAAGTGACACGACAGATGAGGATTGCAGAGATGATGAAGCAGAAGCTGAGGAGGGAGACTCAGGTGGACATGATGCTGAATATTCAGGAGATGGGGCTGATGTTGTGCATGTAGTAGATGTAGTAAATTGGGTCAAGGTTCAGTACTCCTCAACAGAAGGATGCAAGAAAATTTGTGGGCCAGGTTATTAGGAAATCTGGTGAGGATATTGTCGTCAAATTCCTGAAAAAGATTCCTGCATTTTATAAATATGTTTGGCCTGAGGTTGAGGAAATTGATACAGTGCAGAGTTTGAATATTGTGGACATTCTTCCTGAACTGCAGATGGACAGGTGAGACAGGATCACTTTCATCCAGTGAAACATGTGATGCTGTATGCTTAACCATTCTTTAAGATTTGGTGTTCCAGGGACCAAGGTGGGATACAACATGGTCAGTTGATTAAAAGACATAATCAACCAATGTTCTCACATTTCAAATCCCATGGAATAGCAAATAACACAAACAGTGGACAAAACATTGCACTTAGACAAAATATGTGTGGTTGTGGTAGGTAATTCCGTTACCATGTTTCTTCCCCATGTTTGTTTCTTCATTGAATAATATTGAATTTTTTTTTTTTTGTATAAAATTTCTGAGGTAATTCCGTTATCAAAGTGTTTTGCCTCTTATTTCTTCAGAGCAAAAGGCTGTTCCCTACTTGAATGGCTAATGTGGTAGCTCAGGTATCAGGGCAGAGAATTGGTGAGATATCCTTCAAATCAAGGCAAACCATTTGGAATATTGGCCGAAAATATGGCTGGATTTTCCTCTGATTGTAATTCCGTTCCGTTTTCGCTGCGTGATTAAAGGTTGGGGTCACTCGCGTGTTCACC
This sequence comes from Eptatretus burgeri, assembly GCF_056783735.1. Classification (NCBI taxonomy): domain Eukaryota; kingdom Metazoa; phylum Chordata; class Myxini; order Myxiniformes; family Myxinidae; genus Eptatretus; species Eptatretus burgeri. Next base: position 13,972,396 of record NC_140966.1, read on the forward strand.
AGTGAGAAAATTGTTAGCTTTGTACCTGAGATCATTACTAAAATATTTAACCCTTTGAACCCTAGCGGCTGTTTTACCGGCCACAAATTCAAGCCTCCATATACCCGACAGGTCCGGTTTTTCTCTCGGGAACCCAGGGTGGGAGAGCCAAAAGTCCAAGGAGCTCGGGGTTCAAAGGGTTAATGAACTTCTCCGTTAATGTCTTTCTGATCATTCTTAATAAGTACCTGGTGTAGTTAATATTGTTTCAGTCACCCAGTCTTCAACAACTGTCACCTTGTTAATGGGGTTTCATCTTTTTAATGTTTGTGTGTGTGTGTGTGACAGCATGAGACAGGATGTTTGTTGCACATGATATTGTCATAGCTCAATTAATAATGCTCACCAGTTGTATGATTTTCCATATTTGTGTATTACAAGTTGTAACCAGTCATTTTGGAGCCTGTCATGCTCTTTGTAACCAAATTATTGACTGTGCCTAAACCCCCACCTTCCCCTCCCCTTTCTTTCCTTTTGGATACTGTCTTGGTTCCAGTACACATTGGCACAACTGGAGACATTTGTGCATGCATAATCTGCTCCACAAATTGTGCCATCTAAATATTGGTTCATCAAGATGGTGCAGAAGTAGCACACTTACCTTTGAGCTGTCGAATCTGTTTAATGCTCAGCCCGACTATAAACTGTCAGATTAGGACTTCACAGGCAGTGTTTCATCATTGAGTGTGCTGTTGCTTTCTGCGCTGTCGCTTGTTTAGATGTTGAGCTGAAGACCAGTCTGTGAGTATTGCTTGGTGGACATTAAAGAAGTCTTGTGACAATGAGTAGGCGAGTTATTGGCATGTGATCAAATTTCTATCCTATCCTCCAGGGGAGACTGCATCAACAGTAAAACCATGCCCATTAGAAAATGGTGCACACCTGCGGTTTGTACTCCTAACAAACCCCTGGTGCAATATTGATACAAACAAAGAAAAAATAAAATCTAAGTGCAAAATGGTGAGATCTTGCTTAAACTCATTGCTATTGACAAAAGTTGAGCTATCATGAGAATCACCTAGATTTGTAAACTTCCACTGTATGTGAATGTGTATTCTGCCAATAACAATGTTCACAAAGGCATCTGGTCACTGAAGTGGTTGTTTAAACAGTTTGGATATAAAGGCAATCACAATGTTCAAATGTGGTTGTCTCATTTCTAGACGGTGGATGATGGACGGCAGTTCATGAAGTTTATCGATTCCAAGCTGGGTGTTCCTCTTCCTGAACGAGATTACGGAGGAAACTGCCTCATTTATGACCCAGACAACCAAAATGATCACTTTCACAATGTTTGGGTAAGGCTGGCTACCAACAATGTCAGAGGGTGTTCCAACCCAGGTGACTGGGAAATAGATGCACCTAAAATGAAACGGCACAGTTTCGCTCGGAAACGAGAAACAGTATTCAGGTTGGTTAAACGGCTTGCTTGATGTGCATTTAAGCAAAGCATTGCCTGAAAAAATATGAATGTGGGAACCAAATCGGCTGTGTGGTTAAAATTGACACCATAGATTTTAATTTTTTTTTTAAATTGGGAGTGAATGTAGGCAAAGTGTTGTCAACTAATATTCCTTAAGTTGAGCTTGATCAATGTATAAAGGTTTATAGAGTTATTGAACTTAACATTCATGAGTATTTTCACAGCCGAACTGCAACAACAGCTCAAGACTCAAACACTTTTGAATGCTTTCAGTCAAATATAAAGGTGAATGTGGTATAAACAGTGGAAATTAGTGTCTGTTTTTTAGTTATGCAATGGAAACTTTCTATTTTGAGCACTTCTGGTGCTGTAAAAGCAGTTGTGATGCCCATTGACCAGTTTTTTTTCTCCACCAGGTTGAGGTGTTTAATTTCAGGTAGCTATAGGTAAAGCAAATAGGGTTTTAGGTTGTATTCGGAGGGGGATCATTTTTATATCAAGAGGTGGTTTTAACATTGTACAGGAATTTAATGAGGCCACATCTAGAATATTGTGTTCAGTTTTGGTCACCACACCTCAGGAGGGACATAGCTGCCATAGAGAGGGTTCAGCACAGGGCTACTGGATTGATCCTGGGCCTAGCTCGACTCGGCTATGAGGAGTAGCTGAAGGAGACAGAGTTTTATACACTAGAAAGGAGGTGATTGTGATGAGATATGATGGAGATGTTTAAGATGATGAAAGGTATAGATAACATAAGTGCAGAAGAATTATTCAGCAGAGTAGACAGTGATAGTGTTGCGGGGCCAGGACATCGGCCGCGAGCATGACCACTGGATGGAGCCGCAAGTCGGCTTGACCGATCGCCCAGAATTCAGATCGTCGCCCCGGATAACTCCGGAGTCGACGGGTTCTCTATCGGACCGAAATCCGCCAATGGATAGACCACGTGGGGTAAGGTCAATTGCCAACTTCAATTTACCTAAATACCCACGTGGTCCAACTACCGGGGAATTTTACCCTCAACGGAACTCGTACGAAAACTAGCCGCTTAGCACGCTCGTTCCGTGTGCGATTCCGAGCGGTTTAATCGCCAAGAACCGCCGGTCCTGATTATTCTGTTACAACGGCAATGGCCAGCTAATCCCTCACACGCGACATGCTCAGTCAATGAAAGAAGGGACGCTAATGAGCTGAAAACATTGAACAAATGGGGGGTATATTTATAATGCAATAGGTGGGGAATGAGGGAATCACGTAAGGGCAGAATTAAACGACTATTGAGAATGCAATGCAAATATATACAGCGCAGGCACTTAAACAGTTTTCTACTTAGTAGACGGGCCCACGAACACACACACACACACACACACACACACACACACACACACACACACACACACACACACACACACACACACACACACACACACACACACACACACACACACCCCAAGAATTGGACCGAAAGGTCTTTATTTGGACCTCCAGCCCAGAGGATAGTCGGGCTGAGGACCAGGATGGCTGGATACCTGGCCGCGAAGGCGCGACTGGACGTTCCCTCCTTCCGGGAGCTCCGGTCACCGAAGGACTGGTGCGGCGCAACTGAACCCAGCCGAGGTGAGATGAGGTGATTGCCCAAGCTCGCGATCGCGTGGAAGGGGAGGTGGAGGAGGATGAGGAGGACGCTGACCAGACCAGACAAGCTTCCCCGAGACGATCGCTCCAGTGAGCTGACGACCGAACCCAGCGAGAATGAGATGGGTCGCTTGAGATGATGCTCCTCCTCGCTTCTTCCTTCCCTTCGCTTCTACTCAAGTCTCGTTGCTTTCTGCATCACTGCAAGCTTTCTTTATACGCTCCGGTGCGCCCCCCGTCCCCCTTTCCGGTGCGCGGGGAAAATCCTGGCGCCGGAATTGTCATTCTTTTCTGAGCATACTTTTTGTAACGGTCATTCCTGTTTACGTCTCAGAATCTCGGGGTGGGAGTGTTGTTCTTTTCTGAGCATACTTTTTGTAACGGTCATTCCTGTTTACTTCTCAGAATCTCGGGGCGGGAGTGTTGTTGTTTTCTTTGCAGAGGAGGGTCGTTCTTCTTCTTTGCAGAATCCGTTTAAACTCCTAACTATTAAAATAAATCGCAGCGCATTTACATTGATTTACCCATTAGACAAGGGAAAGGAAGCTATCTATAAAACACATACCGAAATATTTGAGCTAAAGGACCTGAATGTTGTGTGTGATACATTTCCAAATTCATAACAATAGAACCAGGGGCCATAGCCTGAGAGTAAAGAAGAGGAGAGTTAAGACAGTAGTAAAGCAGGGGTCTTTTACTCAGAGTAGTTAATGCATGGAATGACCTCCCTGGAAAGGTAGTGGCAGGAGAAACAGTAGATAAGTTTAAATTAGAATTAAATAGGTATGTGGAAGTTATGGAGATAGAGGGGTATAGGGATGTTGATAAGACTTTTAGGTAGTTTCAGCATTGATGGGTGATTGTGTGCATGTGTACGGAGTGCTGTTGGTGGGGGTTTCGTCAAGGGGTGTTGTGTGGTTGATGTTTTTTTGTTTGTTTTTTAAAACCCAAGCCATGTGCACCATTTTAAACCCCCCCCCCCCGAAAAGGAAAATAAATAAATAAGAACTCCAAAGAAAATTATTTTAAAAAAAAATACATTTTGCATTTTCTTAATTGATCTTGTGTTGATAAATTGGTGTGGTGTTGATGTGGCACAGGCATGATGGGCTGAATGGCCTGAATGGTTTTCACCTGCATATAATTTCCTTGTGATTCCTTGTGATTTTGTGCACTTTCAATGCTGCAAAAGCAGTTGTGATGTCCAATAAGCAGTTTTTGCTGCATCATGTTGAGGTGTTTAATGGCAAAAGAGTGATTTTCTGACTCAATTGCAGACTCACTTTGATCACTTCAGTTGAGAAATGTTCAGTACATAATCTAACATTTGCTGATTTAGATGGAAGCAACTCTTAAGAACCAATTAAGGCATGTTTTTATTTATTGATTTATTTTACAATAATGTATCTTGCGAACAATTTGTTTGTTTGTTTGTTTGTTGCTGTTTAATTCTGGAGTTACAATTCCCTGCACTGGAGAAAATGATTAATTTTGATGTGGTCAACCCTGTGGCCATAACTGTTGTGTCATAACTGTTATGTATTATTGCCATCCATCCTATCTTCTAACCATTTACCATTTTGTTTGTCATACTTTTTGAAAAAGTAAGTAGTGCATTGCAGTCATTTAAGAAAACTCTAACGTTCCAAAAGTTCCCCAGGTGACCATATTGCTGAATGAATTTATGAGAAATGCAATCGTGATTAAATTGAGCCTGCAAAAGTTTTAACCTTAACTTTAAGTTGTTTGGGGATTATGGTCCCATTAAAAATAGCATTACAGTTCTTTCGCATATTTTACTTACACATAGATATCTAATTCCAAAGCTATTAAAGGTACCCGTAAATTGTCTTCCGTATTGCGAAAATCAAATACACGACCAGCTTCCGTTGTCATGCTCTTCTGCAAACTGACAAACTTTCAGTTTGAATTCGGCCGTGGAACTTTTACGCTTTCTTTTATTTGTACTGACAGCAGACATTGTATGGCATGGACGACTTCGTGGAATGATGTAAAATTCAACAGTCCTTCAGGGTATTCATACACTTCTAATGGATGAGCAGCGTGGTTTCCGGTCGCATCAGTACCCAAAGCCATACTGTTTTTGAACACATCGGCACAGTAAACGTTAATTATTACAACAACCCTTTCTGAAGATGTCCATTTTAATGTCAATTGTTTTTTTACCGCAGCTGTATTTGAAAAGAGCTGTTCATTGGCCCTTGACAAGAAAGCTGTGGGCCTGTCGCAGCTAAGTGGGAGCCACTTCGTTCCAAAACTGACCAAAAATTATCAAAAATGAACTTCATGAAATTATCAAATCATTAACTATTCCATAAACTGGAGCATATATGGAACACAAGGCAAAAAACAGTTTATCAATTCAGACAAACACAACTCAGGAAAGGAACCAGACTGATAAACATTTAAATATCATGGACACTTATTATGACAATCCGTTCCACTTGTTAGGCCAGGATGTCACGACATAATAGTATCAAATTTTGGCAAATTATCATATTTCTCGATGGACATGAATAAAAAATTTAATTTTCTTCCCTCCAAATGGTTGTCAGATAAATATTTGAGCATTATTGCTCATAGACTTCTGAAGTCGGTCTGATTCATCTATTTTATCTATTTTAATGTCCAAATACTTAAAATATTCACTCACCTCAATATTTCAGCAATAATTCCAGAATTCCATAATCGTCGCGTAATGGCGGACAAGAAAAAAATCTCCCTTTAACTGTTGAGGGAGATTGAGGCAAACCTGTATTTTTCCTCCAAAGAAGGTCATGACAGAAATGTATCATTTGGGGTGAGAGATTTCAAATTCAATGATTCAGGTAAAATTGTATTGTGTATAATATTGATTGTCGCGTCATGGCAGACAAATTTGAAATTTTGAAACGCGTGGTCAGTGAGCAGTATTTAATCAAAATATGTCTATAATGTTTGTAAAATTAGATAATATGATTATTGTTGGTAAAATGAGCCTCATCTCAGCCACTTTCAGCACACTTCACAGAATAGCACAGGCACTTTTATTTTTTCTTCCCTCAATAGGCATTCAAAGTGAAACTAGGATAAATTTCACTCTATCACATGCCACTCAGCCAATTTTGATCGATTTCCAAACTGTAACATGTTCTGGAAAGGAAAGTTCACTCTTTCTGTTGAAATAAACTTTTCAAAACCAAGTTCCAATGACTAATATCAGATAAATTAAACATCTGAAAATCTAAAAATGAAACTGGAAAGATGACTGCTTTTTCAGCTGATAGCATTTAACGTACATGAATCTTAGGATCCTGACATCTGACGGTCATTAAAGAAAACATTTTTTTATTGATTTTTCAATGTTCTAACTGACTGTGAGGGTTTCAAGAAGGCTAGTTTACTCATATTTGTGTTTATTTACTGTTATTTAAATACAAGCATTGGAACAGGGTGGCTCCCACTTAGCTGCGACAGGCCTGTGTCGGCTGCTGGAAATCTGGAGATCGCATATCGTCATGTGCAGGGGAAAGTAGGGGGTTTGTTCAGTTACCCAGCAGCTAGAAGCTAGAAGTTTCTTATCAACGGTTTCAAATGGAGTGTTTGCTTGAGTGATTAAGCTACTTGTTTGGGTAACGCGGCCTGTGCTGCAAGCACAGCTGAAGTGGATGTGTCGACTGTGGGAGCTCTTTCTGAGGTCTCGTGGTCCCATGTGGCCACCTCGAGTGTTGGGTTTCACGGCACAAGTGTGTGCGCTGGTACAAATGCTGGAGTCTGGTCACGTGGTCCAGTGGGAAGGATAATTTAGAGGTCGAAAGACTGATGCAGGCAGCTTGACAGACGATTTGAGATTAGAGATTTTCATGGTGTAAGACTGATAAATTATTATTATTATAAAATAGTTAAAAGTTATGGTAAGTAAGATAAAAAGGTGTATTGGTTTTTTAATTTGTTTAATTTATTATATTTTTTGTTTTCCTGTGTTTTGTGGGTTTCATAGTTATTTTTGATGGCTATGCTTGTTGAGTGGTGTTGTAGAGGACGTGAACTAGGTGTTGGAACTCATCCCTCAAATTACTTTAATTATTGTGGGGAAAAATTCACCGCTATCTTTCATTTCATTACAAGTCCAACTTTTCTGGAACGTATCTTCGACATATAGCAAGGACCCCCTGTATATAGCCACATACACATCTGCTTCATTTCAGATGTAGAAGCGTTTCATCGCTCGATTCTACTACTTTGAGAATTTTGTATTTCTCTTTTTATTTCCTTTTTATCGCTCATCCTTTCTTTCTCACCCCCCCCTCCCCCGAGCTCTCGCATTTGCCTACCTGCCTCTCCACCACACATCCATATCTAGTGCCCTTGTGCACATGTTCTTTGTCTAAAGTGATTTGAGAATGTTGATTATTATTGACTCCAGAATTTGTGTATTTAACTTCACTTAATTTTTTTTCGAAGGGTTAACATACCAACCATCGTTTTGATTTTATGTAACCAATCTTTTATACATTACTTTACAAGGCCCTTTGTCATGTCGGTGTGCAGGACAAGATGGATGGGTTTGTGATTGCACATTTCCTTGGATGGGGGTTGAAGGTGTGTGCAGATTGTTACAGTTTTCTCACTCTTATCCTTGTAAGGTTTTGGAAGCGGTTGCATTTCGCAGTGCTTTTTTGACTCTTAAAACGAGCCCACTTGGCAAGTGTGTGTCTGTCTTGAAATTATCCCAAGAAAATAATCATCTTGTACAAACACTCAGTGCAGCCTATGTGTTTTGATTTTGTAAAATGAATTGAAGCTTTATTAAAATATACTTCTGAATCCTACTATTAATTTTCAATTAGTCACTGTACTGGTTTTGACACAAATACAAATTTTTATTATGGACCATAGGCATCAGAAAGCTACATACTGTTGATGTGGATTTTTTAAACCCACCTTGTTGTGATCGCTCTCCTCCTGAAGGATTCTAACTGGCCGATTGTGGAATCCTATTTGACTTCAGAGTTTAACGTTTGTCCGATTTGATTATAAAATCCTACAAAAACCTATCGACACTGATAAAACTGATGTCCACACAAGTCCTTCCTTGTGAAACAATTTATTTCCTAATCATACACCATACACTTCTCACCCTTGTACAATGAACTTAAGAATCCCCATTTGATTGCAAATATTATTTGGTTCCATTTCATTTATTCTTACTTTAGTTAACAGTTAGACCAACCCGATTCAATTCACTTCTACATTACATCAGAGAGTTTTATTCTAACTTGGTACTTGGTCAGTTCCAAGGAGTACAAGCCACTGAGAAACTATACTTCCTCACGTGCTTTCACTGAGAACAATGTGCCTTTCAAAGCATGTTATACTTCCATGAGAGAGAGGTTGGGGGATATTCACCCAGACTGTAGACGTGTCCTTAAGACAAAAAGCCACTTCGTACATTTTCGAAGCAAAGGTTCATTTATCAGCTCGGTCACTCTGCTCCAGAACAACACATTTCTTATCATTTAGGGCAAAAGTCTTTTGGCCAGAAATGACAGCCAATTCAATTTGCAGCATAAAAGTTACATTTCTGAAACTCCATTTGTTACAATTTAAAATACATTAATATAATTTTTTTCCCCCACACTGTATATCAAACAAACAATTTAAATGCTCTAATGGCAGCGAGGTTTTCCTCGCTGCCATCGGAGCATTTAAATTTCATCACATGTGGCAATAAATGTGAATTGTTGCTCCCAACTTGCCAGCTCGATGACAGATGATACCATTTGCATTTTTGCCAGTAATTCAAAGGGAAACTAGAACAATGCTCGGTAGAGCACATAGCTCCACCAGGCTGAACAGTTTACGTTTTGTATCCCACTTATAGCTATATTTGTATTATACAGCTCAAATCGGTTTGTTCTTGTCACCTAACCAACTCGTGCACTTGGTATTGTCACAACCCATCCACAACTTTTTGAAACATCATGATATGTATGTATATATATATATATATATATATATATATATATATATATATATATATATATATATATATATATATATATATATATATATATATATATATATATATATATATATATATATATATATATATATATATATATATATATATATATATATATATATATATATATATATATAATCATGTTTTGGCCCCATCTCTCAATGGTGAAGAATCACTTGTAGAATTAAAAAAAAAAAAATCTCATCCGGATCTTCACCAATATTGAATCAACTTTTCCTAGTCACACACCCAACTAGGCCATAACTTTTTGAGATATCCTCTTCGCAGACAGACAAACAGGGTGAAAATATAACCTCTGTCCACCTTTGGTGGCAGAGGTAAAAAGGGTTTTTCACTGACAATGTAGAATTTCATGAAATTCCGTCATCCCTACCCTGTTTAGAATCCCGTGCGGACACGGGCCACTTACAAGCATCATTAGTTATGTAAATTTTTCCTCGCGCTGAATAGAATGTGTACTTGTCATATGAGGAACTGATGAGTTTGTAATATATTTTCCATATTCCACCTTCCACCTTACAAACAGCCTCTATTTACTCAGTGTTACTCGCAGATTAGCTTTTCTTACCAGCATAGTCTTCATAGTGTTTTTCTTTTTTCTTGAGTCGTTTAGTACTGTCTCTAAAGAAATATAAATTATGAAAAAAGAGGCCTGTTTACAAACAGGTCTTTCAACATTGTCTTTAATGTAATATTTTCCAACGTTGTGATGTATTTAATATTTCTTTGAAGTCAAAAAAAACCTGATACCTTCCTGGTTGCTTAACGCCACAATATTGTGGCCAGAATTGTACATACAAGTGTTTCACTTGTATATAACTCGCAAATAAAAGTAATGATTCCTGATTTAATTTGTGCGATTATATTGGATATTTGCTGAGGTATGCAGGGTTATAATAAAGCTGCTCTGCCCCCCCCCCCCCAACCACCTCTCATTAATTTTATAATTTTTTTTACCTAAGATGCACTTTAAAACTTCATGTATACTTGTACTTTTGGATCCTCCTACACATAGGTGGAATAAAACCAGCTATCCTGTCTGCATTTAGGTTGTGGCATATTCATTGCTTCGGGTTAACTGTACAATTCGCACTAGGTTGGTGTGTTGGCACTCCGTTAAGTGGGCGTTGGAGTATGGACATGTTAGAGGCATGATGGGCCAAATGGTCTCCTCCTGCTTCTAATATTTGGTCTCACCTCGAAGGGGTTGCAAGACGATGCAACATGTGTGTGCATGCATGTGTGTCTCCCCATGTCGATATATTTTTGGTTGAAATTATTTTTCTCTGCAACTGCTTGTCCAATCGATGTGAAACCTTAAACATCGGAGGGACTCCCCATGGATATTTTATCGATAGCTGTGACATAATAGGTCACATGGTATGGCAACCATATTGGATTGCAGGAAAAAAATTGGACATCTCCAAAAGCACTTGACAAAAAAAAATTTATACAGCATATGTCATCAACTCTCCATGGGGTATATATTGGGTGATGATGATGATGTCATCGGTGGTGTTATTCCATCCAAAATTGGTTGAATCGAAGTCCTTATACAAAAAAATCTGAAACTCCATATATCTGATCTACGACGCGATGTGAGTGAAGAATTGAATTTATGATGTCATTGGTCACGTGGTTTGATGCCCAAATTGAATCGCAAATAAAAACGTAAAATATCTTCTTCTCGAGAACCGCTTCACAGATTGATGTGAAACTTCATACATGTGACTAGCCATGAGGAATATTTTTGAATTTTTACCCTCACTGAAGGAGAGGGTATTGCATTTGGGTCCATTTGTTTGTCTGTATGCCTGGTGTTGGCTTATTTGTTGGGGTGGTGGGCTTGAGATCCTCAGGTCCTGAGTTCAAATCCCACTCCCCCTGCCGTTTAATTAATACCAGGTGGCGTTTATTCAGCCTGTCATCCTTCTGAGGTCGGCAAAATGAGTACCAGCTTGCTGGGATGATTGAGCCATTTGAGTATCCTGCGTCGAAGTGGCGACCCGTCCAGGATTGTGCCCAATAGCCCGAGACTGCTTCGGCAGCACTGACACTCTGTACAGAATATGGTCCCAGTGGATGGAATGGATGGATGCTTGTCTGTCTGTCTATTTGTTTGTCTGCGCAGACCTTTCATGTTTTTCTCCGCAACCGCTTGTCGGAGTGAGACTAAATTTTCACCATCGGTGCGACTACTTATGTAGGATATTTTAATGATAATTACCACATCGTAGGTCACTTGGTGTGGCAGCCACGTTTGAAAAAAAGAAAAACTTTGGACCTCTGTATCTCTGAAACCACACCAACGACTTTGGGCTACTCACTTGTTGGTTGTGCCTTCTTTTGAACAGACAGTGATGATACGTGATTGGTGGATGTGTACCATCGTCAGTGTTATGTTTGAGTTCCTCGAGTACAGCCTTGAACATCAGCTCCCCAACTTCAGCGAATGCTGGTGGGATCATGTGCGTATACCTCTTTCTTCCATGCACTTCATAAGGAGCAATCTTACATATTGCATACTATCTATGCCTTATTTTTGGTGCATTGGGGGTGGATAACGTCAGCATATTACGGGTGCCAAAAATATTTCCCCCAACCAAAAAGGAGTGTCCATCAGCAAAATTCTCCACAGAGGTGATTCTCTTTGCAGCCAATTGCATTATTCTCAGCATTGGGTGAGTTTATTGATTCCATTGGGATGGAAGTTTGAAGTTTAAACTTGAATAAGGGAAAGGAGCTTTTATGCCTCCGTAACTGAAGGCTGGAAGCATTGTTTCCAGGTTGTTTGTTCGACCTTATCGGGGTTTTTTTTGTTATTATTTTATTTTTTTGTTACCACCATAATTTAAGAACCACTGGAGGGATTTTGACTTAACTGGCAAAATATGGACTGAAATACAAAGATGAACTGATTATATTTTTGGTTCAAAAGGTCTAAAGTTGAAAATCTAAAATAAAAAATGAAAATTAAAGGTCTAAAGTCGACCTTTAATTGAAAATCTTGTTACCACAATAACTTGTGAACTACTGTGGAGATGTCAAGCAAATTTGGCATAACTATAGACTAATACAAAAGATGAACAGGTTTGATTTTGGGTTCAACAGTTCAAAGGGCATGCGCCCTTTTCAAAATCACTTTGCAGACCATGTCTTGTTGAGAAGCATTTGATGTCTAATAATTCCGTATTTTCTCTTGTTTCTTCTCCTTCCCTGTCTCTTCTACTTCCGTCTATTGTGACCTTTCAGCCTGGTGTTGGCTTAATGTATAAGGTGGCTGGCTTAAGATCTTAGGGAGTTCAGTTTGAAGATAACACCAGGTGGGTTAACTGGTGTCATCTTCTTAGGGTCATCGGTTATGCCGTGAAATAACACCCAGTGGGTTAACTCGGCTTGTCATCCTTCCGAAGTCGGCAAAATTAGTACCAGTTTCCTGGAAACAGGCCACTGCATCAGCGGCAAAGCCGTGCTTCCAGCAATGATGCAACCAGCAGCCACAGGCTGCATACAAAATGATGTGACCTTTTATTGAGGTCAAACTTGAGTGGATGGACATCTGACATGGGTGGAAGCATTTCAATGGAAGCATTCGCGTCTAATCCAATTTTTATTTTATTTACTCCCTCATAAGCAAAAAACATTTTATTTCAATTAATGAAGATAGGTTAAACAAAATCCTGGAAAGTTGAATGGCCTAAATATTTAGAACTTGAGATTGTATTGAGGGTCACTTTAAGGTTTGGTTTGGGTTGGGGGAAAATTGGTGGGTGGTCAGATGACCTCAGAAGCAGGTCAGATGCCATTTGCTGACCCAGTCTCCTGTACAGACTCTTGGGGACGGGGGGGGGGGGGGATCACATCTGCTGAAACGGTCCAGGGCCATGCGATTTATTTGTGGACCCAGAGAGCAGATATTATCCCCATCTGGGAAGCCCTCCTGGCTCTGAGGAGAAGCCATCCATGGCCATGGTACTTGTCTGCAAACCTTGGGAGTAGGTTGGATTCCATCAGCTGAGCCCGACTGCGGTCCTAGGACGATATCATATAACCTGTAAGTGGGTGCGATTCTGTTTATGGAGTCATATTGTTGTGGGCCGGGGGTCAGTGGCGAGGAACGGCCGCCAGGTGGAGCAGTAGAGCCGTCTCCCACCGAACACCCGGGATTGCAGGTCGTAACCTACGGACAACTCCAAAAGTCATGGGTCCCTTGGCGGACCGTGGTCGCCAATATTTCCACGGCGTGGGGTTGGGCTAATTGCCTAATTTCAATATACCTTAGTTCCGACACCGTCTAACTACTGGGGAAAACCACACCCTCGACAGACCTCGGGCGGAACGGGCTGTTTACCGAGCCCGATCCGGGTGTAAACCGAGCGGGGATTACCAAGCTCCGTCGGTCCAAATGAACAATTGCAGAAACAAGGCCTCCTTAATTCCCAATACGCACCATGCTAAACCAATGAAAGAAAGTGACAGACAACGAGCTGGTACATTGAACAATCGGGGTTTATTTATAATGGGGCAGGAGAGCACAAAAAGAGCAGAGTTAAACTGACTATCAAGAAGGAATGCAAGTAATGTACAAGGCACTTAAACAATTGCTACTTATAGACTAGGCCCACAGACACACACGCACACACCCAAAATAAATGGTGGCCGTGGCCTTTATTTGGCCCTTCAGCTCGGGAGGGAAGGCGAGCTGAGGGCAAGAGTCTGCACTTGCACCTGTCTGCCTCGTGCGGTCTGGTCGAGCTTGTTCGGCGGGACTCGAACCCACCGCCTCAACGCAGCACCAAGCACCAGGGATGAGGGATAGAGCGACTGACGTCAGCCAGCACGAAGGCGGACGAGGCAAGAGGCGACAGGCGATCAAGACCGAAAAAGCTTCCAGGCGAGGCAGACTCAGACAGCCAGACAGAACGCACCGATCACTCAACCTCTCCCTCGCGCGGGGTGGGGTGATGATACGTGATTGGTGGATGTGTACCATCGTCAGTGTTATGTTTGAGTTCCTCGAGTACAGCCTCGGGCGGAACGGGAAAATCGCAGGTCTTCTGTGGTAATCTTTGTCCTGATTGGACAGGGCTTCGTCGGGTGATGTCTGTCCCTCTCTGATTGGACAGGGGGAAAACCCTGCCTTTCTGGGGCGGAGTCGGAGCTGAGGCGATGAGCCTCCTGATTGGACGAAGGGCGCGCCTTTGCCCTTTGTCCTGATTGGACGAAGGGAGCACCAGCCCAGACTGCGAACGAAAGCTTTGTATGTGGTCAGGAGCTCAGGTGGGCCGAGGAAGGACTGCACGACGGAGGATTCCCAGTCGGTGACTGGCTTTGGAGGCCAGGTTAGAAATGTGGCTTTCCCAGGAAAGATCATGGCAGATAGTGAGACCCAGAAGCTTGAATGAAAGGACTTCTTCCAGAGGATTGTTAAAAACCTTTACCTTTGTTGAGAACCCTTCACCCAGAACCTTTCCAAAAAGGAAGGTATTCACAGCTTTCCCACTTTAATATGATTGCGTTAAGCCTCTGTCTTTGACAACCTCAAATGGTAAAGTCATGGAAGTGAGGAAGGCATATGTCAGTAAGGCAGAGGATTGGTAAGGTTTGGGCAAAAATTGTACCATGCAAGCATACTGTTGTGGGGATGTGAAACTTCACATTTATGATCTAGTAGTGATGGGGAATACATGTTTTAAATTTCAACCTGATGCGACGCATGGTCTGGCAGCCAGAATTTTATTTATTTATTTAGTTTTGTTTTGATCTGTGTTCCTTTTTGATATAGATTTTTAAAAATGTATTTGTTTGTTTTTTTAATCAGGGTCACTTGGCTGTGCCTGGATGGGTTTTTGCGAGTAGCAGTTGAAACCTGAACCCTGTCCAGGTTCCTCCTGGATGACTTCTTTGCTTTTTGCTTGTTCGGGTTCCTTCTGATGACTCCAATGCAGTACTGTACCTGCAGTATTTAGTCTTCCATTTGATTTGAATTTTATTTGTTTTAATCCCATTCTGAATTCAATTGATTGATAATAAACGTCATGGGTTTGGGTCAGGTGTCCAATCAAAGCGGGACGTCTTTGTTCCCGGTCATCACTGCCAGATGTTCTTAAGTGGCAGTTGTAGTTGTATCTTATTAATTACGTAACACCAGTGCACAAACACACAAGATGCACGACACAAAACTACACAAACACCACACAAAACAAATCCTGGCAAGAGTCTGCAATCTCCAATTGCTCTTTTTCTTGTTCAGCCTGTAAATATTTTCCTTTTTTATCTGTCCTTTAAATGTTTCTTTTAAAGCACAAATAAAAATGTTGAGGCGCAAGGTGCCGTCAGTGCGGTTAACGGCAGGGAAGTTAAACCCGCCACATGAGGCGAGTGGAAAAGTTTGTGACAGCGTGTGGCGATATGACTCATTTAACTGAGAAAAGCAGTTAATGCCTGATTGTGCAGAGCTTTAATGCTCACAGCAGCCACTGAGAGAGGGGTGATTGGAAAGGCAGGTGCGTGGGGAGAAGGAATTTCAGTCTGTCCTTTGAATTGGTGCAGAGGAAACTGCGCTTCTCGCCTGCTGCTGGAGAGCCAAATTACGCCCAGCTCGAGAAGAGCTATGCCCTCTTGGGTCCTTCGCATAAAGGTGATGGGATGTTCGCTGTGGAACCGAACTGCCACCGCACTCTGCCAGACCGGGCAGTGTGCCAACCATCTTTTCATTGGTCTTGTGAATTCCCAAGTCTGTCTGAGACATTCTCGTGTGAAGGGTTAAAGGTAATGCTTAAGCCGATCGAGTTATTGTGGGCGCGGGGAATTATTACTGTACATTAATTGTGAAAGAGCACACATCTACAGATAGTATATCTCAACCCATCTTCCCTGCCTTTTATAAAATGAACACCTATTGCATCACCTGTGTGTTTGGCTCAGTGCGAGGTTCGACTTTGGAGTATTGTAACCTCAGCGTGGTTAAAAAGCACAGCCAGTGGAAATTGGCACCATCAACCCGATAGCGGGTTTTCAAATGGTGATGCGGTTCCTTGGGCTTCGTTCGGCCCACCATGTCCTGATAAACAGTGAACCTATCGCAATGACGGGTTCCCATTGAAGCTTTCTGTATGCCAAAAACCGAGGTAAATATTTATTCAGTTTTCTCGGCAGACACCACATGGTCTTTTGACAGTCCATCTCTAAGTTGATCTTGCAGGTGGAGGATTTGACCTCCAGTCCACCTTGGCGGTCCACTAACATTGGTCAACAGGATTGGGATCGGGACACTGGTCTGAATCCGGTGACCATAACAATAAGTATGTACGTGTCGATGCCCTGACTTTTGTGTTTTGTGTCCATCAATCTTTTTTTTTTTTAATTCAGCTTTGCTGTACGATTTTTATTTTTAGCCATTCTTATGAATACGGTGCATTTCAAATGGCAATTGATTTCCTATAAAATGAAACTATTTTGGGCATGCAATTATCGACATTTCAAGTAATGGTTATATCAAAGTTTGTTTATTTCAACCATGGTGTGTGTGGTTTTTTTTTCTGCATGGTCCGAGGCTCATGGAGGAGCTGCATCACAAATTTGGCACACACATGCAAAAATGTAAGCCAACACGGAAGTTGATTTCAGACAAACATAGCAACTGAGCTTGGGGGAAGTGACGTCACTTCACAAAGTAATCCGTGTACCAGACACCATCTTTATGACGTCACTTTTTACTCCACACTGCAGGATAATTAAGGAGGAATTTCCACTTCCCCATGGATGATAACTTGGGTCTGTGCCCCATCTGTAAATGCTGAACGATAATTGAGGAAGTAACACGTACCATTTTTGGTCTTTGATGTGACTCCTCCAGGCTCAGAATCGAACCACCATCCTCCTGGAGTTCTATAATGTGTGAAATTTGCTTTTAACCCATTCTTCCCACATTCATTTAAAAACTGCAGTTGTTCTGGCTTTCTATTGCTTTGTTGTTAAATTATGAGCAAGTAATGTTGCAATACAAGTTTTCGCTTGGCATGAGGTAGTGTCTCAGCAAGAACATTACTCACTGGCTTTTACCATGCTTTCTTCTGCACAGTGGATCCTGGATGTGGTGTTGTGCAATGGCCTGGGAATATATTGTGGCATGAAGTTTCTGAGCTGGCTATCAATAAAGCCTTACCATTGGCAAGGTCTCTGGAGCATCCCCACTTACAAGTAATTTTTTTTTTTTTTGCACATTCACATATTGTTTGCCACCTTTACGTTGGATCATTGTCGACTGACCATTTTATTCACCTCGCCGCCAAATTTTTCACATTTTTATGACACCTGAGCTTATTTAATGATGCTTTCAAATCAAACTTAACATGTAAATCATATATCAATCAAGCTGTCTTCACAAACTACTCCAAAGTAATAAAGCAACAAAAAAAAAAGAAGATAAAATGTGAATAAGTTAGATTAACAGAGAAAATCAGATGATTCTCAGTTTCATAAGAATCCAACCCCTTTGCTAAATTTACCCCACATCACTTCAGGATCAAATTATTTGGTTGAAAGGTTACAAAATCAGTGGTTTAACTTGAAAGATTAAGCTACCCCACTTATCTCAGGCATTTCAAGGTGCAACTAACTTGGTTAACCAACAAGACAAACATGAAGACCAAGGAACTTTCCAAAGAAGTCAGACATAAAGTGGTGGAGAAGGACCGTTCAGGAGAGGGTTATAAGAAGATTTCAAAGTCACTCATTACGGCTTCAAATCCATCATTAAGAATTGGAAGACATCAAACTGCCCAGACTCTACCCAGATCAGGTTGCCCATTCAACCTCAGCAGCCGGGCAAGCAGGAAACTGGCTTGGGATGTCACTGTAAATCCAGCAATGACTTCGAAAGATCTGCAAGGCTCTATATCAGAGATGGGGGTCAGTGTGCATCAATCAACAATATACAGTTCCCTTCACAAAGCTGGCCTCCATAGACAGGTGATGAGAAAGACGCCATTACTGAAAAAGATGCATATAAAAGCTCATATGGAGTTTGTGAAAATGCATCTTGATATTGCAGACACGTGGTGAAACGTTTTGTAGTCAGATGAGACAAATTGAAGGTTTTGATCCAAATTCAAAGTGTTACGTCTGGCGCGCCTACACTGCACACCACGCAATCAACACCATCCCGACTGTCAAGCATGGTGGTAACAGCATCGTGTTATGGGGCTGCTTTTCGTCAGCAGGGACAGTCAAGCTTGTCAGGATAGAAGGCACAATGGATGGTGTAAAGTACAAGAGAATCCTTGATGAAAACCTGCTCGAGTCAGCCATGAATCTGAAACTGGGTAGGAGATTCACATTTCAGCAGGACAATGATCCGAAGCACAAAGCTAAAGCCACACTGGAACGGCTGAACAAGAAGAAAATAAATGTTATTGAGCGGCCCAGTCAAAACCCTGACTTGAACCCAATTGAAAATTTATGGCGAAACTTGAAGATTTCGGTCCATTAACAATCTCCATCAAACTTGGCAGCATTGGAGCTATTTTCACGTGAAGAATGGGCAAAAATTTCACCATCTCACCGTGCAAAGCTGGTAGAGGCCGACCCAAAAAGTCTCGTAGCAGTCATTGCTGGAAAAGGTGCTTCCATCAAGTACTGGCCAAAGGAGGCTGTATACTTTTGCAACCAGTTAATTTTGATTTATACATGTTGTTTTGCAGGTTTTCTTGATGGGTAACCTCCTTCAACGATAACAGTGTTTGGTTTGACGAGTTCGGTTATGAATACAAATGTTCATTTGGAAAAATTATTTGTTCATAATTCATCTAAATGTGGCATTGCTGGTAGAGGGTGAATACTTTTGCAGGCCACTATATGTTGTTATGGGTTTGGAGACCCCGGGGAGTCGCATCCAACACATAGAGGTTCCCTCGCGTAGTTGCATCTGTAGCAATTTTGTTTTGCCGACTTACCCCTCCCCATCGTACCAGTGGAAGGGAAAGATGATGCATTGTGAATGTTGTTAGAATTATCCCCATTGTTCTCCACCTCATTCTCAAACACTTCTCAACTCTTTACAAATTCCAACCACGTACCGCATTCACGACATAAAACACGCCCCGAACTACACAAATCCATTCCGTAACACCTCAAAGGCAAACAACAAACCTATTGAACACCACAGAGCCAGGCCGCCAGCCCTGCGAGCGTTCTTATCACTGCAACGCTGCGAGCATTCTTATCGCTGTACTGCCAAACCGCCAGCACTGCCACAGTTTTTCCAGCTACCCCACCCATCGTATGCCTGGAACCAGTTACGATGAATGGATCGCATAGCGCCAGCCAATCGACGTGTCGGAATCACGAAACGCAGTCGTGAGAGGCGAGGGTGATAAAATCCCTGGTAGAGCCGAGTTCAGAGGAAAATTAGGATTTGGCGATGTATTGATATACCGGTTATAACGGTATTGAAATTTTGAATACACCGGTGTCCTGAAAAAAATCAGTTTGAAAAAAAATAATCAGTATATCACCAACAAATCAAAGAAAGATATTTACAATCTTTAAATACCACACACAAATTTGAAAATATTTGATGCACTTGTCTACAACTGTAACAGTGGAACCTATTTATAAAGCAATTGCCAATTGGTTATTTATATGAATCGGGTGTGCTTTAAAAAGCCTATGCTGATTACCGACATGGCGATCCGTGATAGTGATACCCTCCTGTGTCGATTGCCAACACTGATCTTGCTTTAAAGCAAAAAAAAAAAAAAATTCATACAAGTTGAAGTTGGAAGTAAAATAACTGTTCTCATCAGAGGGAGAAAAAAAATCCCTGTGTGGGAATACAGTACTTTGAAAAATTACCGAGTGCCAATGATTTGTACATCGTGTATGAATATGTCATGGACCTTTGGACCATTACGTATTTTTGGAACTGACGTAAAAAAAATTGTTTTAATTTTTATTTTATACCGATATATCGGTACGAGTCCACCGATATCGGAAAAAGATGTATCATTATCGGAAAAAAATCAATACCGACGGAGCTTAAGGAAAAGAGAACCAGAGAACTAGGAAGAAACCGAAGAGTGGGAGAACGAGAGTTTTTGAGAGTCGGAGTCGGAGCTGGAGTTGAGTTGAGTCCAGTTCTGATTCGGGGAGAGAAAGGCTTGAGTAGAGTTGGTTTGAAACGTCCATAGTCCAAGAGCAGCTTCGAGGTGAATCGCGCCGAGCACCACGCCTAGTGGACACAGCAAGGTGAGCGGAGTGTGGAGACCAGGGTTCCCGTGCGTGGTCGCCACTTCCCCACGGATAGTACCTCCTATGTGCCTGGTAAAACCAACCACAAACTCTCGACTGGAGAAAGGATCAACAGTGATTTTCCCCAGAACTGATTTCTCTCCATACACATCTTACACCTTTGCACCTTTCAGCATGCACACACCTCATTGACTTGCACTGTTGTGGAGCATCAACTGGGTCAACAACAGTTATTTTTAGAGCTCGTATTACATGCACCTGCATACTCCACATCTCCCACCTGCACTTCTCAATCACCCGCACCATACACCACGTATGGGTGAGGCTGGGATTGACACCACACCCCACCTACTTTGCTTCTCTGTCTATCAACCTTTCTTTTCTCCTTCTTCTGGAATGATTGAGCCACCTGTGTGTGCAGGTTTGTGTTAAGTTGAATGATTAAGGGGATTGTGTGCATAAGTATAAGATCTTTCTTTGTGACACTGCTTTTGCTCTGTAATTACTTGTTTTTCCCTGTATATACTTGCCTTTCCTA
>NC_140966.1:13998332-14020832 GCF_056783735.1 Eptatretus burgeri
ACTCTTGAATATATGAGCCCCGTGTCATATACAGGTGTTTGTCCGACCTTTATCTGCTTTCGGGACACTGCCATCGTGACTACTTGTTTGCTGAGCGGCTTGTTGAAACTGTCTGGCCATTGCTCCTCATACTCCTTCATCTGCTTTACTCCTATGCCAACAGAAATGTCAGCGTTGACAATGTTTGGACTCATTCTTCCAGTTACAATGTTCACAAGCCCATCCGGGTGATTCTCTGGTTGTGGAGGGTCAATACATGTGGCCAATCTTTCTCGTAGGTTCTGTCTGTCTCTTGCATCTGATTGTTTCTGGGCGGGTATTTCTTCGGTATCTGATATACCAATATTGCAATATGGACTATTTATATGGATGATATGGTTTATTTAAACATATCAGTGTATTCCTTGACCCCAAAACATAGGGTTTGCCACTGAAATCGGGTTCATATCTCGATTTTTGGCTGAGTTATGGCCAAAACACTGTTTTGATGGTGGCCATTTTTGAATTTTGCTCCTAAAAAAAATTGCTCAAGTGTGACAAAGTGGCATCACTCGGATTTGAGTTTAGTATAGTCCATGTTACCAGAATCTGCAATAAAATTGTGTATGTTCTCCAAAACACACTTTAGCCAATGGCTGCCAGACTAATGGTGAAAAACCACTTTAAAAAATTCTCAGATCCTGATCCAGATTCTGTTCTTCACCAAAATCGAATCAGTTCTTCCTTGTTTTCCCAACCTGCCCACCAAGTTTCATCCAAATCCGTCCGCAACCTTTTGAGATATCCTGCTATATGTCGTTGTTGGCCTCATCTCCCAATAGTGAAGAATCACTTTAAAAAATTCTCAGATCCAGATCCGGTTTGGGATCTTCACCAATATCGAATCATTTCATCTTTGTCACATTCCCAAGCTCTCCACCAAATTTCAGCCTTGTCCGTCCTCAACTTTTTGAGATATTTTGTTCACAAATGAACAAACAGAGGTGAAAACATAACCTCCATCCACTTTTGGTGGTGGAGGTAAAAACGATGTTCTCATTCTATTATGGAGCCAAGTTTTCCCAATTGAATTACTTTCTGCAGGATCATGTACTCATCTTTTGTGTTAAATTGTAGGTGTTTATTCCTATAATCACCTGCTCTCTTGATGATGCGTTGTGGTGTTCGCACTTTTGGATAAAATTACTGCTTTTTACAATTACTTGTATACTGTGCTAAAAATTATTTCCTTTCCTCTGGGGAGGTCTTGAGACATTGCCATTCACATTGATTGTTTGCTACTTTGAAATGACCTGAAACATCACTTGGGCAGTGTGATTTATTATCTTGCCAAAACGAAGTTTTTGCAAGACATGTTAGTCAGCTTGTATGTTTTTTTTTTGTTTGTTTGTTTGTTTGTTTGTTTGTTTGTTTGTCTGTAATCACATATTAAAAATTCTGCAGAGCATAGTTATCATTGGAAATTTTTGTAACTTCGCATATCAGAGGCCTATAGAGGTCCCTTTCAGTGCACAAAATTTTGAAGGTCAAGGTCAAAGGTCAAGGTCACTTTGTCACAAATCAGGGGTCGACGAAACCCTTATTTTTTGAGTAATTTTGATCGGATCGTCTTCAAACTTCATGGGAATATAGTTCATGGTCTGACGCTCAGCTGATTAATTTTTGGTGGCGATTGGCCTTGACCTTCATGGTTAGCGCCTCAGGTCAAACATATTTGACCCCAAGGTCAAATTTTCAAGTTTTAGGAACCATATCGTGTAGAACCTCAAATTGAACACCTCGATGAGTGCTTTCTCGATATGTCAAGCTTGAGACATTATGACGTCATTTGGTGACGTTATGAGGAAAACGCATATTTTTCATGGTTACTATGTAGAACGATTCTCATCGGAATCTCTCGTAGGCAGATATTCCTCAAGGAGTCGCTCCTGGTGGATAGCAGCTCTGTTCACCTCAGTGTGACCTTAAAGAAGTCACACGTGGTCACCTTTTGGCAAGATACGGGTCACCCTGCGGGTGACATTTTTTTATTGTCTGGTTGATCCATTTTGGCCTTTGTAAGTAAGATTACGATGTTAAAGGACTCGTGCTATATGCACTTTTTCACTGGTTTGCCAATGAATGCCTCATGATTGATTATTATTATAACTCCTTTTTTTTTTTTGCAGGGGGAAAATGAAGCGTATTGTCTTCCAGTTCACTCCATACAGCTGGGTGCGATTTGAGTGGAAACCTGCCTCCAGCCTTGAGCGTTGGTTCGCTGTCTGTGGTCTCATATTTATGGTAAACAGCATATGCTACCTGTGTGTTTCTGTCTGTCTGTCTGTCGAGCAATATAATGCAGAAAACGGTGTAAACTAAGCCATTTGGGAGGTTGGGAGAAGAGTTTTTTTTTATCGGTTCGGCCATCAGAGCTCACTGCATTACGAGCTCGAGCTTTGGAATGATGTAAACTGCTGCCCAAAGTTGTGCGTGTGCATTATCTGTCAGCCAATTTCATATTGACTGTTTGTGCATGGATGATCCATATATTGTCAGAAAGATCTTGAATAAGAGGGTGACATAGGCCTGTTTTTGAGTTTTTTTTAATTTTAGGAGGTTGAGCTTGTCCACTAGAATATAACTGCAAGAACCTTGAGCACTCAACCTTGTGATGATATTGAATCTATTTTTATTCATTGGATGACATTTTCTATATGAGCAGCGATTGCTTGTTTTTTGGGGGGGGGCTGGGAGGGGGAGGAGAAGGCTGTGAAATGATTCATGATTGCCTGTGAAATGCAAGTCATATTTCATTTGTAAATTCACTAAGTCACGTTTGTTGCTTAATGGTGCATGTTCTTCTAACAACAATACAAAGTGGAAATGGCACAATCATATTGTGTTGTTTACGGTCCCACACCACAGCCGCTGTACCAGTCGAGATGGGAACGGTGACACTAAATCCGTTTGCTTCATGGATGGCCTACTTTTAACTTAATTTGCTAACAAACGTACACCCAAGTGGATATGTGCTTTGTACACTGTCTTGTTTTTCTCCTCCTTTTCCCTTTATAAGGAGTGAGGTCCAATGGCACCAAGCTTCTGCCCTGCCTTAACCATGATACTCCTCCACTTACTGACATCCCTCCTCACACAATCCTCCCATCTCAGCCACGGTCTACCTCAACCTACTCTTTCCTTGCTCACTCAACCTATCTGCCCTTTGCCATTCTCTCTTCCCCCATCTGCTCCAAGTGTCCAGCCCATCTCAGCTGGCATTTTACCAATCTCCCCTTCAAACTCATCTGCACACCAATCTCCTCCCTCAGTTCATCCATCCTTCTCCTATCCACCCTCTTCACCCTCACAATCCTCCTGACCCAGTTGTTCTCGCAAACCTGCAGCCTCTGTTGTTCTCTCTGTCAGTGCCACCGTCTCCAGACCATAAAAGTAGGCCGGTATTGTACACATCAGAACCTTCCCTTTCAATTTAATTGACATCTTTCTATCTGCCATTAATGCCTTCACCCTCCTCCACATATTCGCACCCACCTGAATCCTCCTCTGCACCTCTGCCTCGGACTTAACATCCCCGGTCACTGTTTCCCTCAGATATTCAAACCTATTTCCCTGTCTGATCTCCTTCCCCTCGAACCTGATATTCATTTATTTTCTCTGCTGCCCAACTCACATCACCTCGGTCTTCTCCATACTCCTCTTCAGCCCACGCTTCCAAAATGCCTCCTTCCACTTACCCACTACTTCCTGCATCCCCTGCCCACTCTCCACCAAAACATCCAGATTGTCCGCATACAACATCCTCCCCAGAACACCCCTCGTGTTTACCTTCCTGCTTACCAGCTCCATCACCATGATAAACATGAGTGGGCTGAGAGAGTTTCCCTGCCTCAAACTAATGTTCACAGTGAACTCCTCAGACATCCAAGGACCAAGCAAAACTCTTCCCTTCCTTGCCTTGTCCATCCTTTCCACCAACCTAACTTCTTTTTCTGGCACTCCCATCCATCTCAGTGTCGCCGTCACCATCTCTCTCGGGACAGTGTCGTAGGTCTTCTCTTGGTCCACAAATCCCAATGGCATCTCACCTTGCACCTCCAACCTTTTCTCCACCAGCTGTCTCAGCATGAACATCCCATCCATCATCCCCCTACCCTTTCTAAACCCGTGCTGCTCTTCGATCTCCATCTCAACACTCTCCCTTATCCTCCTATCCAGAATCCTCTCAATCATCTTCATGACATGACTTATGAGCGTAATGCCCCTATACTTCCCTGGATATTGAACATCACCCTTCCCCTTCCATTTCGGCACAATTAACTCTGTCCTCCAATCCTCTGGAATTGAACCTCTTTCATACATTCATTCAACAGCTTCCTCATACAAACTGACTCCAACTTCTCGAGCTGCAATTATTGTCTCTGTACACACCTCATGAATGCCTGGCGTTCTTCCCTTCTTCATCCTCTTCAATGCTGTCCACACCTCCTCCTCTGTGATCTCCACCAACTCCACTTTCCACTCGACATAGCACGGCAGCTCCATCTCGCCGCTGCTCCCTCCCCGGTTGAACAGTTCCTTGGAATATCCTTCCCACACCGTCAATACTGCTTCCCTCTCTGTCACTAGCCTCCTCCCACCATCCTTAATAAATCCCCCCCCACACATACACTTTCATGTCCTTACTATCTTCATCTCTGTCACGAGCCAATTTATTGATCATCTTCTTCCCACCATCCTCCTCCCACTTGTTGTACACTTCCTCTTCCATATCATTCCTCACCTTATCCACCGCTCTCCTTGCTGCTTTCTTATTTTGCCCATACAGGTGCAACAACTCTGCATCCGGTTGACTCGCTCTATCCTTGATATTCTCTATCCTCTTCCAAACTGCCTTCACTACTTTCTCCATCCACCATACCTGGTTTCTATCCCTCAACAATGCATCCTTTCCTGACATCCTTCCACACAAAACTTCTGCAATTCCCCTAAATGCCTCTCTATACTTCTTACACTCCTCCTCCAAACCTTCCACTTCTTCACCAAGTTGCTTATCCCTGGCCCTCATCCTCTCCTTGTACTCGACGACGGCGTTGCCCCCACACTTCCCCACCTAATAATCTTCTGACCCCTATTTTTAACGTATTTTATTTCATTTTAGCCTATGGGGAAGCAAACTTGAAGATCAAAAAGAAATGTGGTAACTTCTGGAATCTTGGGGGTGTAAAAATGGTTTGGTCATACGTACATGTGACTTGCTATTTGCAAAAGCAATCTTTTTGATGCAAAAGGAACATGGTCATGCATTTTAATTTTGGGTGCTGAAGAACCGCTTATCCTTGCCTGCTCTATATATTCACCTTCCTGCAGTTCCTGCTTGCTGAGTTGAACACATTCTACTTGAAATTTGTTCTCTGGATGCCCCCTGAACATTATCTGGTGCTCTTACGCCTTCTCTTCTTTGTGAATGCGGGAGGTGTCGCATTGCGGGAAGTGTACGACTTCATGAATGAGCGGTGGGTTTTTTTTGTTATGCTTTCAGTTTTTGTTTTTTTATCTTCTCTCTGATTATCTTCATGCCTTCTCATTCTGTTATTGGTCAATGTTCTCTTTTACAGTGGTTTATACCACAGAGCTTTTATACATGTTTGATGTTGGTGATACCCAGGTGTCAGAGATGACAGCATGATGAGTAGAACATGTATGATAAACAGGTGAAACAAATTTTTGGAATGCACCCATTTGTATGTTTGACAACATGTATGGCCAGCAGCTGTTTAAGGGATTACCAGGAAATAACTCATTCTTACGGACAGGATAATTTCCCACCCCCCCCCCCCCCAAAAAAAACATGGGTATTGTGATCATCTTCCTTGTATAAACCATTGTAAAAGAGAATGTAAACCAATTTTTTTGTCTTTTCTATCCCTATTTTGGTCGATAATTTCCCCAGGACTATTATTTTTTTTACTGCCTAAAACCACCTCGTCCAACCTCCTCCCCTTCCCTCGAGTACAACCGCCAGTTTCTTCATGTCGTTCTGGCCAGTGGCTCAGGAGTGCATACAAGTCAAACACTATACACACACACCCAAACCGACACACACACACACACACACACACACACACACACACACACACACACACACACACACACACACACACACACACACACACACACACACACACACACACACACTTTTTTAATTGTATGTAGTATGATTGTGGATGTTCTTTGCAAATTTATTATACAGTTTTGGATCTTTATAAACACCACTTCTTTTATTTTGGATGAGGGAGATCTTCCACTTCTAACATCGATTCTTTTCACGCAGGCATTTTGCCAATAAACTTGGGCAGCAGGCATGGATGGTGGCTGCCGTCATTGTCACCGAGTTTCTAATTGTGGTAAAGTATGACCCATACACTTTAACACTACCCCTGCCCTTCTACGTGACCCAGTTCTGGATCTGCAGCCTGCTTGGAATCTTTATCTGGACAATTTGGCGCTTTTTTATTAGGTAAGTTTGTATTTCGATGCATTTATAATCATCATTTTTATTACCATTGTTATTGCTTTGAATTATTTTCATTATCACCCTTTTGATTTGTGTTTATTAAATCATTGGTGTCAAATTTCTTTGTATTTGTTTATTCGTTGTGGGTTCGAGGATAAACCCGCGTACTTCTGTTCTGTTAAAGCGCCTTCTCTGCTTCCATCCCGCATGCGTCGTAACCACCAATAATTTTGTCTGTTCGCCCCTGTGTTAAAACCGTTTGGCTATCCGTCCAGGCTGGTGTTAATCAGCCTGAACACGACAATATTATCTGCATTCAAGAACCTAGAATATATAATGAAGATATAATGATTAAGCACAACCATATAGGAAATGGGTCATTGTTATTGGCAACATCTGTAGATAAAAACGCAAATTATTCTTCACTTGGAAGAGTTTGTTTTCTTTCAAGTTTTTGTGCATACAAGGCTTTAAACAATGTTGAATCTGCCAACTCCAGGATGATTGTTGCCACTTTCCATGGAAACCCTCAAACAACAGTAAAATATATATTCTATATATATATATATATATATATATATATATATATATATATATATATATATATATATATATATATATTTATATTCCAACCAATTCCGGAGTTGCTCAGGTGTCTTTCAAATTCTATAAGGAACGAACAGGAATAATTAAAGAAATATCCAACATAACTTAATTGGTTTCTGGAGACAAAAATGCACAAATTGGTGTGAATGACACAAAAGATAGGTTTTCAAGAAATAAACAGAAATGGATTGTTACCTCTGCCATTGAAGGTGGACGGAGGTTGTTTTCACCCCTGCCTGTCTATCTGTCTGTAAACAGAATATCTCAAGGTTGTGGATGGATTCGGACGAAATTTGGTGGAGAGGTTGGATGTGTGACAAGGGTGAATTGATTCAATACTGGTGAAGATCTGGATCTGATAAAATTTTAAGTTTTTAAGAAAAAAAAATGCAATTCTTCACTATTGAGTGATGGGGCTAAAAACAATATATAACACGATATCTCAAAAAGTTATGTATTGATTTGGACCAAACTTGGTGGATTAGTTAGACAACCGAACAACTCGGTGACAAGAACAAGCTGATTAGATTTTGGAAGTCTGGATCCAGATCGAGCCGATCAATGGGTTATCGACATTTACTTTCCCAGGAGGATATAGGACGAAAATTGACGAATGGAAAAACGGCATGCTAAACTGCAAAGCATATAACAGTTTCTTCCAGTAAGTTCAGATAATGTTTGAAAGAGGTTTGAATCGCTTGGTGAAACATGTAAATGACCTTGCTGACTTAACTTGCAGTAAAATAATAATTGCCCATAAAAATGCTGCAGAAAAATATTATTGACTTATTATCAATTATCCTTGACTATGACTATAATTATATTATCCTTCACTTCTTTATTTTAAAGTGAATATTTTGGTTTGAAAGGAATACAACACAAGAAAAGGGGCAGCAACATGCGCTCCACAATGTACCGTCCTGACACAACCTGTCTCGACGGAAGTGAAGGCGGACGTCCCTGCCTTCCATTCCTGGCGGCCAATAAATTTAACTTGACTGTCCATTTTATCAACTCCTTTGACACAAATCATTATAAATCACTTCGTGACAATTCAATACATCCAAATCCAAATCCATTGGGACCATACTCTGAACAGAACATTGGTGCTGCCGAAGCAGTCTCCTGGGCTATTTTGGGCACAATCCTGGATGGGTCGCCGCTCCGACGCAGGATACTCGAATGGCTCAGTCATCCCAGCAAGCTGGTACTCATTTTTTCCGACCTCGGAAGGATGACAGGCTGAGTCAACCCCACCTGATATTCATTCAACAGCCAAGCAGGATTTGAATTCAGGATCCTAGGATCCCAAGCCCACCACCCTAACCAATAAGCCAACACCAGGCATATTCAATACATATGGCAATAAAGATATGCCAAAATAACAATCGATCATAACAGAAATTCTAATTTGGACATCAACGGTTGAACAGACCAAAATACAGTGGTCAAGAAAATAAGAAATACCAGTAGAATGAGAACAACTCCATGACCAAATATTTATCTTTCACTGGTGTACACTCGGGCTCAAGAAAATTATCTGCTCGAAAAAAACATAACACTGAGCACTGAGCACTGAGCAGCAAAAGTTAGCTGGTATGGGCCACAGTTAATGAATACAAAGGGTGGACTGACTAAAGGGTGAAAACAATGAGGAAAAAATTCGTATTGTATTGTCGAGCCCAAAACGCCCTTTTTCAAGTCTTCACTCATAGAAAGTGCACCCTGCTTTTAACTTTAGCGCTGGTTTTATTACCACTCCTGGGTATCTTATTTCTTTCCTCAATATTATCTTATCTTCTTTCATTTTCCTCTCCTAGTTTGAATGTATATTTGATTTCAATTTATATTTCACTTCTATTTTTTTATTTTTTTTTGTATACCTTGTTGAGGCTCGTATGAGAGCGAACACACAATGCACAGCAAGGGAGGGGAGGGAGGGGGGGCATGAGACAAGAGGGGAGGGAGTGGGAAGGACAAAACAGTGGGGAACAGAGACATTACGAGATCTGTGGAAGGGAGAGGGATGGGGCGGGGAACACGGGGTATACAAGATGGACACCACAGGGACTTTCAGGAAGGAAAGCAGGGAATTTTGAAGGAGGTGTGTTTGTGGTGGATTAACGGGGGTATAAAAGATCGAGGATTTGGATGGGGGACGAGAAGAGGTGGTGGTGAACAGCTGTTTTGAAGGCCTGGAGGGAAGAATGGGATTGAATAGTGAGGGAGTTTATTCCAAAGGCAGGAAAAAAGAGGAATGAAAGAGTGAAGGTGAGCAGTGAATTCGTGATTTTGGTAGTTTTACCAGAAGGGGGTTGTTGGTGACACTTGAGCGCCCTGCGGAAATATGGTGGGGACAAATCGCCAGCACAGCACTTCAAAACGATTCCAATTTCTATTGAATTTCCTCCACCTCGTGGTTCTACATTGTCCCCCCCCCCCCACCTCTTCCCTCTCTATTCTGCAAACTGAATCTACATGAAATAAATGATTGTTCTTTAAAACAAAAAAAATCATTTTAAGAATCCATTTCAACCCTTGTTTCTCCTTCACAAATGATACACACGTTCTGCTTCTCCACCACGATACATTTCTTCGTCTTCAAAAGGATTGTTTTTCTGAAGTTTTTGTCTGCTTTCCACCTTATCCACAAACCTCACCCCCTCCCCACTCCTGCTTATACAGCACAGCGTTTGTCTGTTTGTTTAACAACCGTTCAAATCTCCCATCCCATGATCTTTCTCTCTGTCTGTTAAAGTTGGGAATGTGGAATCAGGAAAAGAATCCACCCCCACCCAACCCCCTCAAAGCTTTCCCCTCACCCCACCCCCTAAATGTTTCCCCTTCACCTCTCTATAAAACCTTTCCCCACACATTCAAATCTTCTCCTGCTGCCCACACACACAATCCTCCTCCTCACCCCCACTCCCTCCATAGCCTCAACTTATACCTCCTAAGCCTTCCCCCCCCACCCACATCTTACACCATCTCAATCCCCCCTCCCCAATCTCTAACCTTGTTCACCGCAAACATCTGAGACCTCCATTCCAACCTTACGGATCTCTCAATTCAGGCCACTTATGATAAACCGGATATCATCTGTTTCACAGAATCCTTCCTCTCACTGTATGTCACTGACTCCTTAGTGTCTCCCTGGCTATTGTCTCATCCAGTATGATGAAGCTGAACCCCCATCCTGGCAGCAGAGTTGCACTGTGCATGAAAACCCCCCATTTCTCACTTTGTACTGCTCTTACACCTCCCAAACCCCAGGAGTACCTCTGGCTGTGACTTCCCTTCTGCTCCCACCTCTGGTCAAACACTTAGAACATGTCTTTCAATTTTGAGAAATCCCACATACTCGCTGTCTCTGAAAATACCATTCTGCAAACCCTCCTATCTACTTTCTCAACAACTGTCTCAGACTTTCATTCACTTAAACTCTTGGGTCTCGGGGTTCAACACAACCCCAAATCCTTTTGAGTTATGTCTGACCTGCAACTACATCCATCTATCTGGCCTCCATGATTCTACCAATCACTTTGGCCTGCCTAAGCTCCATTGTATGTGTCTGCTCATCCTTGTTGGCTGCTGGTCTGACCTGGCTCGTTTTCATTGCTGTCTGTTGCTCTCTGTTAGGCCAAGGCCCCGAAGCCAGTTAGTTTTTGCTGACTTCCATTTTATCCATCTTCCCACTAGTTCAGCCTGGCTCACTTTATTCAGACTAGCCAGCCTCCATGTTCTTACTTACCTCTACATTTCTTCCTTTGGAACATGGCCATCATCCTCAGGTGTGCTGCTACTTATTTCTGAAGCACTGGTGACATGGCCTCCTCTTCTATCTCACTCACAAGTGAGGAAGCCTTCTCTACCACTTAAATCTAAAAAAAGTGTTCGAAATTTGAAATAAATTGCATAAATAATTTGAAGACTGTCCTTCAAAATATGCACAGTCGACTTGTCCAATGTTCCGAAAATAGTTGGATAGAAACAGTCAGATTCCGCTTCTCAATGTTAACTTGATTTACTTTTTAATACTTTTTTATTTCACAATTCCAAAATTTTGATTTAAGACTAAATCAGCCTAATGAACCCCTGCGACCTGAGGGGCCTCAAATACCAAACTCCTGAACTACTTTTGTAACGTATATGTGTCTTACTTGACGTGGGTAATATTTTGCTCCAATAGTTTGGCCTGCCCAAGCAGGGGGTCCTATTGGGTGATTCAAATAACTCGCACAAATTATCAAGTGGCCTCCACTTTTGTCTGAAAACAGCTTTTTCTAATCTGGCTTTCCCACTGAGATGGCAGAGCAAAAAGACAGGTGCATGAATTGGCCTAATAATTTATTAATCATAGTAATGAATATAACCCACAAGAGGTGCAAAACAGTTTGAGCCTCCATGCAGGACGGACAGAAAACACGAACTAATAACCCCCTCTATTGCTACAGATCTTGCTTCAACAAAGAGAAGGAAGGTGAACAGAGGGCAAAGCAAAATAATAATAATAATAAATTGCTGTGAAAAAACAGAAAAACACTCATGATCTGCGGAAATGGCACCACTCCATGCAGGTGGAGAAAATGGTGCCACCTCTTGTCCAAACTGGGGTCCTCACACGACTGAGTGGGAAAGTGGGAAAGCTCTCAGGGTGCTGCCCTGCAGGGGGTGGGTCTAGTAAGCTGCTGTTGTCACCACCACCCCAGGGTCCATCTCTGTGCTGCCACCACCACCACTGGGGTCTTACTCCACACCACTTTGTCGACCGTGATCTCGTAAAACATGGATACGCTGCAAAAGTAGTCAGAAGTTTGGCATCTGAAGTGCCTCAGGCCCTGCTCAAGTCATAGTTTGATTCCTTGTATGAGCTGAAACAGTGGGTGGCCTTTGGTGTCCTTTCCTATTTCCTTTCCTTCAGATTGGGGTCCCACAAGGAAGCATCTTAGGACATGTATTTGTATGCTGTATCTGATTCTGTTAAAAAAAAAAAACATTTACTGATGATTCAACCTTTTGTAGAAGAATACATCACTCTTGTGAAAGGTGTGTGCCGCTCCTGAATCCTTTTGATCATACCTACACAAGATAAACTGCTGGTTAACTACTTGGAACATTACATCAAATGATGGCAAGTTGCACTCTGTTGCCACAAGTCACATAAGGTCACAAATCGAAATATTCTATCCATTTCTGTAGATAACCACTGGAAGAGGGGCAGTCCCTGGAAGTCCTTCGCCTCATGATCTACTGTCACCCTTTATGGGAGGATCATATCTCCAAACTGGCATCAATGGCTATATGCCATATTCTTGTTCTCCTGAGAGTTAAGGCATTCTGAAGCTGCACTGTATTCTTCACAATGTAGAAAGGTTTTTTTTTTTACCGAGCTCCATGAAGTATGACTGCACACTCCAGACTAGTGTACCTGTTTCCCACCTTGCAACTCTTGAGGAAGTCGAAAGTGAGGCCTTCCACACCACTGGTATCTCAAGACAGGATGTGAATTCCCTCGCACTATCATTCTCCAACTGGAAGCGAATTGATGGGCGATTTTATACAAGCTTACATCCTCGCCTTGCTCCTCTTGCTCTTTCCTACCTCTGCCCTCTCCAAGCCACTCTCAGGCATGCGCATTCCTCATGAAACCCTCACCTTCTCAACCTCCAAAAGACCAGGCCTGCATTCATTCATCCTCTTCTCTTGATTGTGGACCCTAACTCTGTTGGTTTGTCCTCCTTGCTTCATTCTTTCAAATGCACTGTGCTCACCCATGCACACCTGTGATCTCTTCTTCATGTGCTGATTCTTTCCCATTCCATTCCGTTGGTTGTCTTTTTGTGTTATTTCTCCTTTCCTCGTGTATGCCCATTTGTAGATTGTGTGTAGGCCTGCTGCTCTTTTTTGTTTAGCTCCTACATGAGCCAAACCCTTTCATTAAAAAAAAACTCGGCCATGATCAAAATCGAACTACTGCCCGACCCAACTTGGAGCTGACACGAACCATTATGCAAGTGAGTTTGAATTAACCAGTTAACACGAGAGTTCATAAAGTCAAATCACCAAAAGTTAAACTGTAGTCTGAACAACATTCAAATCTTAGTGTGCTATTTGTTTTCGTCTTGTTACTATTTTCTATTTAAATGGCGTTTTCAGAGCCACGATGATCTTTGCAATTCTAAAAGTAACATTTTTTTTTTTTTTACTTTCTTACTCTGCACAAGGTATTCATCTTTGTCACTAATTTTATCCATAGGGATGTGAAGATGAAATACAAAGAAACGAGGGCCACGGAGGAGGAAAGGAGAGCACAAAGATTGGAGGATCTCTCTTCTGTTCCTGATGTACTACAAAGACAAACCAACATTTTGGGACCACGGCACCGAAAATGACACTGCCCATGAAATGGCGAGCCCTTCGCTAAAACGGCTTTCTAATGATTTGAATCCGAAGCCTGCACTGCCCTTGCTGCTCATAATTCGTGCATTCTTTGTACGTACTTCTAACTTTGGAGGGTGTAAGTTTCCATTCAGATACAACACTGATGCTGCTGCACATCACTATGGGACTCATGCTGTTACCATCCAGTTCTTAAAATATATCTATATCATAATGATAATTATATTTTATTTACGTATGAAGTGTGAAGGGAACGATTGTTGCTGGTTCTAATTATGCAGTATAAGGGTGTTTGATACATGTGTAAAAACTTGTATAAAGCTCGGTTTTCTTTTGGTTAATAAACTGCTGGATTAGCCTTGTCAAGTGTTTATTGCAATGGCATGTTTTGAAGGACAGTACCAACTTTCTGCACGATTAATTGAATCGCGACCGGCTTATCATATGCTGTTTGGTGATTAATCGTTGGGTTGTGATTAAAGACTGACGACTTCCATCCTCATTATAGAAAAGCAAAGGTGCATATTTAAATTGAAGTTTCCATTACACCTTTACTGTCGCTATTCCTACAGATAGTATCACGTTCCATCATTGCTGTTCGGCTCTGGCAAACGTGAACTTTGGCATTTGTGAGCAACCGTTCTTTATGCCAACGGTATTTTTGGTAAAAGTTACTCAAAGCTACCGGTTAGTTTTCTTTGATTTTTTTTCTTTTTTGAGAAAATTTTACTTTTCCAAAAATGCACCAATTATGCAATCAATTACTCCTTGCGATACAGTCTTTGAAGAACGCTAGTTTGAAAATCTTATTTTGAGGCATATGTGTTCTTGCAATTGTTGAGCTGATGGTCATCCCAAGAATCATTACAGTTAACTTCCAAAGGGGCTTATGATGGTTTGTGATAACTTTATAATTTTTTTTAAATATAAGTTGCTGATTAGAACTTTCACTGGATGTTGGTGTTTAAGATTAGGTATTACATACCAGCATTTATTTTCGTTTAATTTTGATGAGAATGCAAGTTGGTTAATTTGCTGTCGATGGTTAATGCACAATTTCCTGCTACCTCTTGATAAATTTTAAATTGTAATGTGCTAACTACTTGTCTCTACGCTTCATTGTCTTTCATGTGAAACGTAGACGTTTGATAGGGAAATGGATATGTAAACTTGGCAAAATTGTTTTACAAATTGGAAAGGATTTTCAAGCGACTATGGAAAAGTTTTATTTTGGTCAGAATAAACAATTCTTGGTCATGGAAAATGGGTTTTTTATATTTTTTAAAAAAATTTTCCCCCATCTTTTGTAGTTATAAAGGAAAAAAAAATAATTGTGGAATAGAAAATCTCAAACTTGTGATGGTTGGCTTCCTCGACCCTTTCGGAATAATGTAAGGAGTGAAGTCTCCTGCTTTGTCGCTGTTCAACCAGGGACATTGTGATTCATGTGTTTGAATTTCAGTTTCCATGTTAAACTGATCCTTCCATATTTGACCACACACACACTGCATCAATCTCATCTGGACTGGTGAACAAATATAGCAGATATGAGGTGTTCCTTCAATCATGCCTGGTGTTAGCTTAATGGTTAGGGTAACGGGCTTTGGATCCTAGGGTCCTGAGTTCAAATCCCGTTCAGCTGTTGAATTAATACCAGGTGGGGTTAACTCGGCCTGTCATCCTTCCGAGGTCGGCAAAATGAGTGCCAGCATGCTGGTATACTGAGTCGGAGTGGCGATCCGTCCAGGATTGTGCCCAATAGCCAAGGAGACTGCTTAAGCCGCACCAACGCTCTGCACAGAGTATGGTCCCATCTCCTCCTTAAATTGGGATTTGAAATGGTGAGATCTAGCCTTTTTGTTGGGCACGTCATTTGGTGTGGAGGTAGATCATGGAAGCACAAACAGCCAGCTGGTGTCTGAAATGAATACCAGTATTGTGTATACCTGCATTGTTTTGGAAGGGGGGGGGGTGGTCATGTGAGGCTATGCCATGAATACCATAGTGGTTGAGGGGTTTTCCCTGGTTTATGGGGCACTGTCATTCCAACCATATGGTGGGGAAAGAAAGCACATGCACCAAGTTGTGCAGCAGCATTGAATAATAATAATAACTTGCACTGCCGCTTTATAACTGTGAGCAGTTATGTCGGGTACCAAATGATGCCCGTTCCAATGACTATGCTCTTCGTTCCAATGACCATGCCATCCTAATATGTCATTAGTATCAAACTCTATTTCTCATGGCTCACTGATTCCATGAACTGCCATTTATAACTGCAGCTAGTGATTTATTTGTGGGTGCTTACAAAACTGCAAGCCGTGAGTAATAGTTTGATAAACATGACATCATAGTTTACATGGTTTGACAGCTATATTTGATTGAATGAAAATGTTGAAAAAAAAATTATTTATTTGAAACCGTTTCACCAATTGATGCGAAGCTTCAAATATATCATCCACTACCCATTGGGCGGTGGAGGGGGGGAGGTTTGATGATGTCAGAGGCCACATGGTTTGGCCGGTCACCTTTCCAAGTGTTGGACCAGCTTGTGGTTGATTCTATCAAGGTCTGTGGAGCGAGAAAAGACTGCTGCTTGCCTCTGAAGAATGAAAGATGCTCCAGCAGAGGGTGGTCATCAGCAAATACATAGGCAGGATTTTCTAAAGAATCGGAAAGATCAGTGATGAAGATGAGGAGCAACTGGACCAAAGACACTGCCTTGGGGCACTTCAGCCTTGACAGGGAGAAGAGGTGAGAGAATCCCATTAAGAACAATGTGCTGACAAAGGTAGTGCAAGGCAATATTCCATGAGAGAAGTTGGCTTTGGATGCTGTGTCAAATGCTCAAGATATTTCCAGGGCGATTGCCTTGATTTCACGTAAGAGATTGATGGCCGCCATCCATTGTTGGATGCGTAGAAGTAGCATGTGCAGGGTGGAGTGACCAGGTCTGAAGTCGAGCTGATGGTCTGATATCTGCCTGTTGGAGAAATGGAAGGGTTTGATGTCATCTGCGATGGTGAATTCCACGACTGCTTATTATTGCAAGTAGTGTTATTATAAACCCAAGTTGCTTATAAATAGTCTTTTATAAACTCAAAACTCTTATTTACAAGACCATGGAAATGTCTATCAACTGTGATTGAAGTGTTTTCTTCCTTTCAATATGAAACCCTTTTCCTTTGTTCGTATGCTGCATGAGAATAATTACCCTTTATAATCACCCTTTGGAATTACCCTTTATAATCACCCTTTGGAATTACTTTTATATTTACCCTTTATAATTACCCTTTTTTTACCTTGGCGAGGCTTGTATGAAAGCAAACGCACATCAAGGGGGGCATGAGACAAGAGGGGTGGGAGTGGGAAGGACACAACAGTAGGGAACAGCGACATTAGGAGATCTATGGAAGGGAGAGGGATGGGGTGGGGAACATGGGGTGTACAAGATGGACATTACAGGGACTTTCAGGAAGGAAAGCAGGGAATTTGAAGGTGGGTTTGGGGTGGATTAACGGGGGTTAAAAAAAGATCGAGGATTTGGATGGGGATGATGAGAGGTGGTGGTGAACGGCAGATGAGGAACTCGATGGCAGATGAGGAACTCCAGCCTGGAAAGGAAGAGAGAACTCCATTTAGGGCCACACGTTGACTGCGACAGGAGAGGAAGTCTGCGAGCCATGAGTGGAGATGGCCTTGGATACCATGGGAAGAGAGTTTGGTGAGCAGGGCAGGGTGCCAGACCGTGTCAAAAGCACGTGATATGTCGAGGGATATTGCTCTGATGTCCGCATTGAGGACCTCCATCCATTGTTGGGAGAGCAGAAGCAGCATATCCAGGGTAGAGTGACCTGGTCTGAAACCAAATTGATGGTCGGAAATCAAGCCTTTGGAGAAGAGGAAGGATTTAATGTCTGAAGCGATGATGGATTCCATAACCTTGCTGATGATTGAGAGAAGGCTGATTGGTCTGTAGTTGCAGGGATCTGTTTTTGCACCTTTTTTGTGCAGGGCAGTAATGTTTGCTGATTTCCAAGCAGATGGCAGATGACCTTGAGCAAATGAGAGGGTGAATAAAACAGAGAGGGTGAGCAAAAGCAGAGGAGCAGGTTTATAAGGCACGTGGGCTGATGCCATCTGGACCGGCTGCAGAATCTGAGTCGAGGTTTGATGGTAAACTCTCTACCTTGTCAGGAGAAAAGGACACAGAGTCCAGGGACAGTTGGTTGCGACTGGGTAAGGTGGGTACAGAAAGCGATTGGTTTCGGACGCAAGATTTCGATGCAAACACCGAGTTTCGGCATTCAGCCTTTTCACGTGCGGTATCAGCAGTGCAGCCGTTTGAGGTAATGGAGGGGAACATACACCAGACACAGATTTGATTAGACGCCACCAGCATTTGGACGAGGGAGGGAGGTTTGAGAGTTCAGACGAGCTTAGAAAGATGTTTTCTGGCTCTGCTGAGGGTAGATACACACTTGTTCCGAGCTTTATGGAAGGAATTGAGATGACCCTCAGTTGGGTTTGCTTTCCATGAGGCAAAGGCAAGTTGTTTCAGGACAACTGCCTCACCACAAGCTTCAGTGAACCATGGGCGGGAGGAAGGGTAGGACAACTGAAGACGAGAGGGGATAAATCTGTGCATGAGGGAGAGCAAGTTTCTTTGAAAGAATTCCCAGGATGAGTTGATGTTGGAGAAAGTAGCGATGGGAGACCAGTTTATAAGTTTGATAGCTGCTTGGAGACCCTGCCAGTCGGCTTGAGTGAAATGCCAGACTCGACGGCGGTGAGGTGGTTCTCTGATGGCCAGAGAGATGTCCACTTTGACAAGGACGTGGTCAGAAGAACCGATTGGAGTGGAGGAAGAACAGCAGATATTTTCAGAGAAATTTGTCAATCAGATCCAGAAGAGATGGAGTACCATTGGTTGAGATCCGGGTCGAGAAATTGACTGAGTCAGTCACAATGAGTCACAGAAAGCTTTTGCTGAAGTGCCTTGACAGGTGAGAGAGGTACCCACACCTCGCCAACTGGCATGATGACAATTGAAGTCACCACATATGAGGAAGAGAGAGTTCGGATGAGAGGATAGAAGTTGGTCCATGTTTTCGGATAGTGAGGTGTAGATGGAGTTCCTTGAGCATCACCCTTTATATTTACACTTTAGAACCCTATAGAATTAAACACTGTGGTTTTGAAAGGTGCTTCTTCTTCATTTTTGCACTGACTGATTGAACAAAGGATATACCCAAATATTGAAACAGCTTCACCACTTAAAAATCATCTCACTCCTCTCTGTGCATGGGTGATCGAGACCAATTCAGAATGAAAATACTGTTAAACTCCAGGTTTGTTTTCTGATTCGTGTTCAAGAGTTCATTCAATTGGAATTAAGTTGTTGCTCGATCATAAACTGACGTTTGTAGACAGGACAGAGCAGAAGTGAACCAATTGCTTAACCCCACTTTTCGCTTCATGCAGGGTAGATATCTAATCCCGCACCCCTCACTACCACCCCCCCCCCTCCTCGGTGGTTCTACAAACTGGGTTGAAAAGCAATCCTGGATTACATCTAAAAAAAAAAAAACCCTCATCTTCCCTGCCCTTTCCCTGTTCCTGGACCCCCCAATCTATCCCTGACAAATTAAGATCTCCCATCATCAATACTCTTGCCATTCCACATGCCCTTCTGATTTATTCAAGAACCCCCCCCCCCCACCCGACTGCTCTTCCCTCATCCCAGGAGCCATGCGGACATCTTTCTCCTGCAACTATCTTCCTCTTCTTGCAATCTCCAATTTTGCCTCCACGCTCTACACACCACACTCTACACACCACACTCTACACACCACACTCTACACACCACACTCTACACACCACACTCTACACACCACACTCTACACACCACACTCTACACACCACACACACCACACTCTACACACCACACACTACACTTTACACCACACTCTATGCACCACGCACTACACACCACACTACATACCACACTCCACACACCACACAATACACTCCACACACCACACAATACACTCCACACACCACACTATACACACCACACACCACCTACCACACACTCTACACACCACACTACTCTACACTATACACTCTACGCACTACACACCACACTATACACTCTACACACCACACTATACACTCTACACTCCACACTCTACACACCACACTCTACACACCATACACTATACACTCTACACACCACACTATACACTCTACACACTACATTATACACTCTATACTCTCCACACCACACTCTACACACTACACTACCCTCTACACACTACCCTCTACACACCACACCCTACACACTACACTACCCTCTACACACTACCCTCTACACACCACACCCTACACACTACACTACCCTCTACACACCACCCTCTACACACCACACCCTACACACTACACTACCCTCTACACACTACACTACCCTCTACACACTACACTACCCTCTACACACCACACTCTACACACTACACTACCCTCTACACACCACACTCTACACACTACACTACCCTCTACACACCACACTCTACACACTACACTACCCTCTACACATGCCACTTCCCTCTACATCCCACACTCTACACACTACACTACCCTCTACTCACTACACTTCCCTCTACACACTACACTAGCCTCTACTCACTACACTAGCCTCTACACACTACACTATACACTACACACTACACTATACACTACACACTACACTATACACTACACACTACACTATACACTACACTATACACACTACACTATACACACTACACTACACTCTACACTACACTCTACACACTACACTCTACACACTACACTACGCTCTACACACAACACTACACACTACACTACACTCTACACTATACACTACCCTCTACATACCACACCCTACACACTACACTACCCTCTACACACTACACTACCCTCTACACACTACACTACCCTCTACACACTACACTACCCTCTACACACTACACTACCACTACATATTACACTACACACTACACTACACACTACACTACACACTACACACTACACTATACACTACACTACACACTACACTACACACTACACACTACACTACCCTCTACACACTACACTACCCACTACCCTCTACACTACCCTCTACACACCACACTCTACACACTACACTACCCTCTACACACCACGCTACACACTACGCTACCCTCTACACACTACACTACCCTCTCCATACCACACCCTCCACACTACACTACCCTCTACACACTACACTACCCTCTACACACTACACTACCCTCTACACACTACACTACCCACTACTACACTACCCACTACACTACTCACTACACTACCCACTACACTACCCATTACACTACACACTACACACTACACTACCCACTACACTACCCACTACACTACCCACTACACACTACACTACCCTCTACACACTACACTACCCACTACACACTACACTACCCTCTACACACCACTCTACACCCTATGCTGACCTTCCCTCCCTTCAGTTGTATTATTTTCTGCCCCAACCTCCCAACCCAACTCCCAAGTCGGCTCGACAATTGAACCCGCGATCTCCCGTTTCACCTTGTCCGACCTGAGACGGTCGGACAGAGTAAAACCAGCGTCAGTGGATCATCGTCCGTGGCGCACAGACTTTTCCTTCATTTTCTCGGTTTCCCACACACACCGTCCCTCATTGGCCGCTGGAGGGCCCTACAGGCTTCAGAGGACGAAGGTTCCTTCACACGATTCCAGTCGTCACGAGATCCGAGAATTCGGGATAATTGTGAAACATTTTAATTTAATATTTAATTCCTTCATTACCATCAATTCCTCTCTCCGTTCTCTGAAGAAAATCAACTTTGTAATTTTAAAATGTTTTTTCTTTTTTCTTTTCGAAGAATGATTGTTGAATATATATTGGTGTTTGTTTACGTGTTTTAATTAATCATGGTAATTGGCAAAGGGAATGAAGCGAACGCATGAAGTGGACGGTTTGGTGTTGTGACGTCATTCCTTTCCCGCTCTTTTCCTCAGAACAACGTGTTCGCGGCGCCTTTCTGAGCGCGACGTGGTTCACAGATGCTTTGAAAACCCTTTTTATTACAACCTGTTTGTACGACCGTAGTTTTTCATCCGGAAGTATCAGTGAGAGACAGAAGGAGCCGCGAAACGTCTCAGGTTCGAATTTATGTGGGATACGTTCGGGATATTTATTAATTTATTTATTTGTTTGTTGTTTGTTTGTTTTATTTATTTATTTATTTATTTATTTAGTGTGTGGGAAACGTCTCACGTTGGGATTCGCTACCTGAACGGTTTATATCTCTCCAAGCAATAACAAGGTGTTTTCACGGATATTCAACACGTTGTCTTGCTAATAATTCCAAAACACTTCGAACTCTGTGTGGCGACTTGGTAGATATGACACTCACTGACAGGGATATGACACTGACAGACAGGCTTGTCCGGGTTATCGCGTTGGTCAAGGGGTTCATCGACGAAGATGTACCCCACTCTCCTCGTCTTCTCCTTCCCCCCTTCTCCTCACCTCCTCCTCCCATTCTCTTCCCCTCTTCATTTCCTCATCCTCTCGCCCATGACACATTGTTGGGTTATGTATGGCTCACAGTTGGCCTGTTCAACGAGTGGCGTACTGAGGATGTCTGCCGCCAAGGGGAAAAACATAATTTGACTCCTCCTCCCTCCCCCCTCCCTCCATCTCCCCCTCCGTCCATCTCCCCTCCCCTTCCGTCCATCTCGCTTCCCTCCCCTTCCCTCCATCTCCCTCCCCTCCCCTTCCCTCCATCTCCCTCCCCTCCCCTTCCCTCCATCTCCCTCCCCTTCCCTTCCCTCCATCTCCCTTCCCTCCATCTCCCTCCCTCCCTTCCCTCCATCTCCCTCCTCCCCTTCCCTCCATCTCCCTCCCTCCCCTTCCCTCCATC